>NW_027514472.1:600000-900000 GCF_048772815.1 Callospermophilus lateralis
TGGGAGCACATATCCACTTGAATCAAAGTGTGAAATATGATATATCAAGAACTATGTAATGTTTTGAATAACCTACAATAAAAATTAATTAAAAAAAATTATGGTTAGGGTTAAGGTTATGGTTAGTTTTAGGTTTAGGGTAGGGTTAATGTTAGTGTTTGTGTTAGGGTTTGGGTTAGTTTTAATATTAGGTTTGGGTTAGGATTAAGGTTACTGTTTGTTTTGGTCATATGGTTAGTGTTAGGGTTTGTGTCAGGTTTGTGGTTAGGGTTAGGGTTGGAATTATACTTTGGATTAGAATTAGGGTTGGGGTTAGGTTTGAGGTTAGAGTTAGGCTTAGCATTAGGGTTAGATTTAGGGTTAGTTTTATTGTTATCATTAGGGTTAGGTTTAGTGTTAGGTTAGGGTTAGGGTTAGGTTTAGGGTTAGTGTTAGAATTAGGGTTAGAGTTAGGATTAGTTTTATGCTTAATATTAGTGTTTGTGTTAGGTTTAGTGTTAGGGGAAAACTTAGTGTTTGTGTTAGTTTTAGGGTTAGATTTAGGGTTAGGGTTGCAGTTAGGATATTGTTAGGATTAGGATTAGGGTTAGTGTTAGGGTTATTGTTAGGTTTTGTGTTTAAGGGTTAAGGTTAGGTTTAGTGTTAGGTTAACTTTATGAATAGAATTATTTTTATGGTTTGGGTTAGTGTAAGTGTTCATGTTTGTTTTATTGTTAGTGTTATGGTTAGTTTTAGGATTAGGGTTAGGTTTGGGTTCGGGTTAGTGTTAGGGTTTATGTTAGGGTTAGGGTTATTTTTATGTTTAGGATTAGGGATAGGTTTAGGATTATATTTATGTTTATGGTGATGCTTAAAGATAGGGTTAGTGTTAGGGTTAGCATTAGGTTTAGATTAAGGCTTAATGTTACAGTTAGCATTATGTTTAGTGTTAGGGTTAGCTTTAGGTTTAGGGTTAGGGTAAGTGTTAGTGTTAGGGTTACTGTTAGTTTTATGTCTATGTTTAGAGTTAGGTTTAGGGTTTGTGTTAGGGTTATTGTTAATGTTAGGTTTAGGGTTAGTGTTAGGTTTAGGGTTACATATACCGTTAGGGTCAGTGATAGGTTTAGGTTTTGAGTTAGGGTTAGGGTTAGTGTTAGGTTTAGGATTAGGGTAAATATTATGGTTATTGACACAGTTACTGTTAGTTTTATATTTAAGTATAGGGTTAGGGTTATGTTTTGTGTTAGGATTATTGTTAATATTACGGTAAGGGTTAGTGTTAGGTTTAGGGTTACGTTTTCAGTTAGGGTCAGTGATAAGTTTAGGTTTGGAATTAGGGTTAGTTAGGGTTAGGTTTAGGGTTAGCGTTATGGTTACTCTTAAGGTTAGGGTTAATTAGGTTTAGATTGTGGTTAGGGTTCAGGTTAGGGTAAGTTAAGGATTATGGGTTGGGTTAGTGTTTTTCTTAGGTTTAGGGTTAGTTTTAGGGATAGTTTTACTGTTAGGGTTAGGTTTAGTTCTTATGGTTATGTTTAGGATTTATGTTAGGGTTAGGGTTGGTTTAGGGTTGGGATTAAGGTTATTATTATCATTAGGCTTTAGGTTAGGAAGAGAGTTACTGTTAGGGTTAAGTTTACGGTTACAGTTTGCGTTAAATTTTTGGTTAGGATTAGGGTTACTGTTAGGGTTGGCATTAGGGTTAGGTTTAGATTTACTGTTAGGTTTAGCCTTAGTGTTTGGGTTAGAGTTAGGGTTAAATTTTTTTGTTAGGGTTAGGGTTAAGGTTAGAGTCAGTGTTAGGGTTACAGTTATGGTTAGGTTTAGCATTAGTGTTAGGGTTAGGTTTAGGGTTAGGTTTAGGGTCAGTGTTAGGGTTATGGTAATTATTAGGTGAGGCTTATGGGTAGGATAAGGTCAGGATTAGGATTAGTGTTAGTGTTAGGTTTTGCATTATGATTAGTGTTAGTGTTAGTGTTAGGATTATCTTTAGGTTTGGATTAGGGTTAGTTTTAGGGTTAGGGTTAGGATTTTTGTTAAGGTTTGTGTTAGGTCTAGAATTAGGTTTAGGATTAGTGTTACATTTAGGATTAGGGTTAGTGTTAGGGTTATTGTTAGGGTTAGAGTCAGGGTTGGTGTTCATGTTAGGGTTAGGGATATGTTTAGGGTTAGTGTTAGTGTTAGTGTTATGTTAAGGTTTAGGCTTAAAGATAGGGTTAGTGATAGTGTTAGTGATAGGGATAGGTTTAGTGTAAGTGTTAGGGTTAGCATTTGGGTTAAGTTTAGGGTTTCTTGTAGGATTAGTGTTAAGATTAGGGTTAGTGTCATGGATAGAGTTGTGGTTAGCATTAGGTTTAGTGTTAGATTTAGGGCTGAGTTTGCATTAGGGTTAAGGTTACATTTAAGGTAATGATATTTTTAGGGTTAGGTTTATTTTAGGTTTAGAGTAATGCATAGGTTATGTTTAGGGTTAGTTTTAGGGTCAGGCTGAGGATTAGCATGAGGGTTAGGGTTAGGGTAATGGATAGGATTAGAGCTAGGGTTAGGGCTAGTGTTATGGTTAGAGTAAGTGCTAGGGTTAGGGTTAGGTTTAGGTTTAGTGCAAGGATTAAATTTAGGGTTAGGTTTAGAGTAAGGGTTAAGGCTAGGTTTAAGGTTCGAGTTAGGGTTAAAGCTAGGGTTGGATCTTGGGTTAGAGCTCGGTTTTGGTTTATGTTAGTGCTCTTCTTTAGGACATGGCTAATGTAAGAACTAAGGTTACAATGAGGGCTAGTTTTAGGGTTATATTTAGGACTGACTATAGTTTTAGGATTATGTTTAGGTTTAGGGTCATATTGTTAACTAGGATTAGTTTAGGGTCAGAGTCAGAATCACAATTCATTTATGGTTAGGCATAGGACTAAAATTAGGTGTAGACTTTGGGGTAGATGTAGGGTTATGATTTGGTTTAGGTTAAGGGTTAGGGTTAGTCCTATGACTCATTTTTGTATTAGGACTAAAACTAAATTTAAGGGTAATTTTATGATTAGCGTTAGTGTTATTGCTAATGATAGCGTGAGTTTAGGCTTAGGATTAGATTTAGAGTAATGGTTAATTTTGGGGTTAGGGCTATGGCTAGTGTTAGACATAAGATTAGGGCTAGTGTTTGGGTTTTGGTAAAGAATGTGATTAGAACTAGGAATAGGGCTATGGCAAGAGTTAGACTTAGTCTTAGGGCAAGAGTGTGGGTTAGGGTTAAGGCTAAATTAGGGCTATAAATAGGTCTAGGATTGGTGTTAGGTTTAGGCCTAGGATTAGGGCTATTTTATGTTTAGGTTTAGGGTTAGATTTAGGGTAAGAGCTGACTGTTTGATTTCCACCTCCATTTCCATTTACCCATAGGTGACAAAATGAAGTGAAACCTTAAAATACAATGTGTTCATGATAGAGAACCATTGAATTGAGAAGAACATACCTTTGGAGCATACTAAGGCTAGATAAAAGATGAATCCTGCCCAGTATCAAAGAAATTTGAACAAAACTAACTCTCACTCTAACATTACCTCTAAGCCTAGCCCTAGCCATAACTCTAAACCTAACATTAACCTTAACCTGATTAGAGAACCATTGCTCCTAGAATTCCCGCCCTTGGGGAGCCTTGTTGGGCAAGCTAAGTGATGAATCCTATGCAACATCAAACAAATCTTACCAAATAATTATTGGAGGTATTTCAGTACAAGCATATTTTCCTGTTTTCTCCTAATGAGCTCTAAGATTAAGTTGTTTTTGCATGCTTAAGCATAGTCCTACTCTTACAAGGAACATACCAGAGTCGCTACAGTGCACTGATGAAGCGTATGAAGTTTCAAGCAGCTAGCACAAACCCTGTTTGATTTTCAACTCCATTAACTTTCCTGTATAAGTCAAAATGAAGTGAAATCTTAAAATTCAAAATGTTCCTGACAGCGAATCTGTGAACAGAGAAGGCCTAAACCTGAGGAACAGAGTAAATCTATCTAAAAGATTAATCCTGCCAAGTATTAAATAATTTTGAATAAAACTAACTCTAACCCTAACAACAGCTCTAACCCTAGCTCTAACCTTAGCTCTTCCCCTAACACTAACACATTTATGGAACCTTTGATTGTAGAATTTCCAAACTTGGGCAGCCTATTGGGGAAAGCTAAGAATGAATGCTGCACAGTATCAAAGAAATCTGTCCAAAAGTTGATGAAGTATACCAGCAAATGCATATTTCTCTGTTATCTCCTAAAAATATCTTGGAAAAAGTTGTTTTTACATGCTTAAGCATAGGCTGACTCTCACAAGAATAAACCAGAGATTGCTCACAGAGAATTGATGGAGTGTGATGTTTCAAGCAGCTAGCACCAATGCTGTTTGATTTCCAGCTCAATTTCCTTTTACCTCAATAGGACAAAATAAACTGAAACTTTAAAATACAAACTGTTCCTTTTAGTGAACCATTGAACCTAGGAGGCCCAAGCATGTGGAGAATAGAAAGGATAGGAGAAAAATAAATCCTGTCTAGTATCAAATAAATTTTAACAAAACTAACTCTAATCCTAATACTAGCTCTAATACTAGCTCTAACACTGTCCTTAAAACAACATTAACCTGTTTGAATTACTGTTTATCCTAGAATTTTCAAACGTGTGGAGCCTAGTGGACTAAGCTATAAGATGAATCCTATGCAGTATAAAATAAATATGACCAAATAATTGAGTAGGTATTTCAGTTCATGCATATTTCTCTTTTTTATGCTAAAGGGCTCTTGCATAAAGTGGTTTTTGCCATCTTCATTTTAGGGCTACTTTAACAAGGAATAAACCAGAGAGTTCCCACAGAGAACCAATTTAGTGTTTGAAGTTTCAAGCAGCTAGCAAAAACCCATTTTGATTTCAACCTCCATTTTTTTTTTACCTATATAGGTCAATATGAAGTGAAACCTTAAAATACAGAATGTTCCTTTAAGCAAACCATTGAAATGAGAAGGCAAAAACCTGAGGAGCATATTAAGGCTAGGTAAAAGATGACTACTTCCAAGTATCAAAGAAATTTGTACAAAACATACTCTCACCTTAACACTACCCCAAATCCAAAACCTAACACTAACCCTAACCTGATTAGAGAACAATTGATCCTAAATGTCCCACAGTTGAAGAGCTTTGTGGAGCAAGCTAAATAATGAATTCTACTAAGTATCAAACAAATCGGACAAAATAATTATGGGAGAAATTTCAGTGCAGGCATATTCTCTGCTTTCTCCTAAAGGGCTCTCAGAAAAAAAGTTGTTTTTACATGCTTCAACTTATGCCTACACTCACTAGAACATACCAGAGTGTCCCCACAAAGAATTGAGGGTGTGTGTACAGTTTCAAGCAGCTAGCATTAAACACTTTTTGATTTCCAGGTCCATTTACATTTACTCGTACAGGTCAAAATGAAGTAAAATGAAAATATTAACTGTTCTGGAAAACAAAACGTTGAATCAAACTGCGTAAACCTGGGAAACAGAGTAAAGTTAGTTATAGATGAATCCTGGATTGTATCAAATAAATTTGAATAAAGTAACTCTAACACTACCTCTATATTGAGCCCTAATGCTAACCCTAAACATTAACATAGTCCTATCCCTAACACTAATTTTAACACTAATTTAAAATGTAACCATTGCCCAAACCCTAGCTCTAACTATTCATTACCATAACTCTAACCCTAACCCTAATGCTAAACATAGTCTTAATCCTAACATTTACCCTAGACCTCTTCTAACCCTAACACTCTCCCTTGCCCTAAATCTAGCTTCAACCATAACACTTATTCTAAATCTAAACTTAACCCTAGGCTTAACCATAATCCTAACCCTAACCCTAATATTAGCCCTAATCCTAACCATAAATGTAGCCCTAACCCTAGTTACATTCCTATCTTTTACCCTAAACTTACGTTTAATCCAAATGCTAACAATAGGACTAAACCTAACTGTATAGCTATCCCTAAGGCTATTCAAAACCCTAAACTTAACCTGAACCCTAACTCTAACCATATCCATTACTCTAAACCTAATGCTAATTTGAGCCTTAACCCTAAACCTTAACCAAAACCATCCCTAATCTTGACCCTGACCTTAATAATACACCTAGCTTTAAACATTACCTTTACCCTAAACCTAAACCTTACGGTAGACCTATTCATAACCAAACCCTACAACTACCCTTAAATGTAATGCTAGACCTGACATTAGCCCTAGTTTTAATCCTAGCTCTAGCCCTGACACAAACCCTCATTCAAGCTGTATACCTAGCCTTAATCCTAACCCTCACCCTCACTCTAACCCAAGACCTAATCCTTACCATAACCCTAGCCCTAAACTTAACTCTAACTATATCCATTAACCTAAACACAACCCTTATCCTAATGCTAACCCTAAGACTAACCCTAAACCTATCACTATCTCTAAAACTATCAGTTACCCTAAACCTAATCTAAACCCTAAACCTAACTCTATCTTTACCCAAACTCTAACTCTAACTCTAATTAGAGCAATAATCCTAAACTGAAACCTAAACCAATCCCTAACACTGACCCTGGACCTAATAATTCCCCTAGCTCTAAACCTGACTCTTATCCTACACCTAACTCTTACAATAGACCTAGCTGTAAACCTTTCCTCAAAATTATTCCCAACTGTAACCCTAGACCTGACATTAGGCCTACCCCTGATTCTAGCCCTAACCCTAACACAAACCCTAGCCCTTATCCTAGCCCTAAACATAGCCTTAATTACAATCTTAAAGCAAACTCTAGGCCTAACTCTGACACTAATCATGGCCCTAATCTTAGCCCTAATTTATTCCTAACCCTAATACTAGTCCTAAGACTAACTCTAACTCTCACATTAGACCTTTCACTCATTATAACCCTACCCCTTACCCTAACCCTAACCCTAGCCCTAACCTTTGCCCTATCATTTGCCCTAGCACTAACCTTAGACAAAACCTAACTCTAAATCGAGACATAACCCAAAGACTAAGCCAAAACCTAACACTAGCCCAAACCATAATACTAATCCTAAAACTAGCCCTAACCCTAGCCTCAGCCGAAAAAAAAAAAAAAAAAAAAAAAAAAAAAAAAAAAAACACCTAGCTATAACTATAACCCTAATCCTTAACGTAAACCAAACTCTAACCTTAAACCTAGCCCTAACCCTAGCCCTAATATGAGTTGTAAGCCGAAACCTTAAACTAACCCTGAAGATTATACTAACCCTAACACTAATAGCTCTAAATGTCACCCTTACCCTAAAACTAACCCTAACACTAACTCTAGACCAAAAATCTTAAATCTAGCCCTAAACATCACCCTAGTACTTACATTAGACCTAACCTTAACCCTATCTCTAACTTAACCTCAAACCTAACCCTAATCCTAACTTTAACCCTAACCCTATTTGTAACCATAAACCTAGCCCTAAACTGAACTCTAACTCTATCCATTGCCATAAACAATATCATAACCCTAATGCTTACCCTAGGCATGAAGCCTAATTTTAACCCAATCTATTATCCTTAACCTAACCTGAACCTAAACCTAACCCTATCATTACCGTAACACTAACACTAACACTAATTCAAGCCCTAACTTTAAACTTTAAACCTTCTAATCCTGACCTTGACTGCAATAAAAACCCTATCTCTAAAATTGAACAGAACCCTACACCTAACCCTTACCTTAGATTTAGCCATAATCCTAACCCTAAAACTAGCTTTTACCATAATTCTGGACCTGAAAATAGTCCTCGCCCTAATCCTAGTTTTAAAACTAAAACAAACCCTATCCCTCATCCTAGTCATACACCTAGCTTTAATCAAAACCCTAACCATAACCCTACCACTAACCCAAATTGTAATCCTCACCCTACCTCTATACCTAGCTATGATGCCATCTCTTACCCTAAAATTAAAAGTAAACCTAACCCTTACTATAGGCTTAAGTCAAACAGTAAACCTAGCGCTTATACTAGCACTAATTTAGCCCTATCTGCAACTCTAATACTAACCCTAGCCCTAAGACTCTAACTCTCGGCCTATACCTATCCCTACTTCTAACCCTATCCCTAGCCCTAACCCTTGCCCTATCCTTAGTACCACCTTAACCCTAGAAATAAACCTAACTCCGAATCTAACCCTATCCCTAAGCGTAAGCTTAACACTTACATTATCCCTAAACCTAAGCCTATGACTAAACCATAACCAAGCAATAGAACTAACCCTAAACATTAACTTAAACCAAACCCTACCACTAAACCTAGACCTATCCCTAGCCCTAATTCAAGTACTAACAATAACTTTAAAACTAACACTGACCCTGATGCATATCCTAACACTTAACCTATCTCTAATAACCGCCCTCACATTAAACTGAATGCTAAGAATAACCCTAACAATAATTCTAGTCTTATCCCTAACGCTAAAACAAACCCAGACCTGACTCTTATCCTAACACAAACCCTAGCTATAAATATCACCCTAAACTTAAATCGAACCTTAAACCTAGCCATAACACTAAAACTAACCTAATTTTAACCCTAGTTCTTACATTAGCCCTGGACCTAATCCTATCCCCAAACCTATCAAAAATGGTAAGCCTAACCCGAGCCCTAAACATAGATTTAACCCTAACTCTAACCCTTACCATAGCGCTAAACCTAGCTCTAAACCCATCTCTTACGCTAAGCAAACCCCTTAACCTAAGGGTAACCCTACACCTATCCTTAATCCTTAGGCTAACCAAATCCTATCTCTATTAATAACCCCAAACCTAGCTCTCATTCTAGCTCTAAACCTACCGCAAATTCTAACCCTAACTCTGACCCTTATACTGACCCTACCACTAATCCTAGGTCTAAATCTAACCCTAATTCTGACACAAAACCAATAATAATCCTATCCCTAGACCTAACCCTGAAACGAATTCCCAGCCTAGCCCTAACCATAGCTCAGAACCTAACCCTTACGCTAAACATAACCTTAAAACTAACCCTAGATACAACCCTCACACTAACCTAACTCAAGACATAATCCTAACCATAACCCTAGCCATAACTTTAAATCTAAGTTTATCCATTATCCTAAACCTTACCCTTATGCTAACGTAAACCTAGGCCAAACCCTAAACCTATCACTATCCCCCAAACTGTCAATTACCCTAAAATTAACCTGAACCCTAAACCTAACCTTATCATTACCTTAATGCTAACCCTAATGCTAATTTGAGCCCTAACCCTAAACTCAAACCTAGACCAAAGCCCAACACTGACCCTGACAATTAATAATTCCCCTAGCTCTAAACTTGACTATTACTCAATACCTAGAACTTACATTAGACTTAGACATAAACCTAACCCTAAAACTGTGCCTAACCATAATCCTAGACCTGACTGTAGCCATAGCCATAATCCTAGCCCTAATTCTATCAGAAACCCTAGTCCTTATCCTAGCCCTAAATATAACCTTAAATATAACCATAACCCTAACCTTAGGTCTAACCCTAACACTAACCCTATCCCTAATCTTAGCCATAATACAGGCCAATTCGTAATCCTAACCCTAACCCTACCCCAAAGACTTACTATAACTCTCACCCTAGCCCTAACTTTAGTTCTACCCCTATACATTACCCAAAGCCTAATTCTTGCCTTAAATGTAGGTCTAACACTAGCTCTATTCATATCCCTGGCCATAATCCTAGATCTAACCCTAACTGTAAATCTAACCCTAACAATAAGCCTAAGCCTAAACCTAATCCTAGCCCTAACCCTAAGGCTAATCCTAAAACTAGCCCTAACCCTAGCCCTAGCTCTAAAACTAAACCAGGCAATAGACCTAACCCTAAACCTTAATATCAACCAAACCCTAATCCTACTCTTAGCCCTAAACGTAGCAATAATTTGAGTCTTAAGCTGAACCCTAAAAGTTACCCTCACCCTGACTCTGACCTTAACACTAACCTAAGTATCTAAACATCACCCTAACTCTGAATCTAAACCTAACACTAGACCTAGTCCTAACCCCTAACACTAAAATTAGCACTAATCATAAACCTAGTACTAACATTAGCCATAACCCTAACCCTAGCAATAACTTAACTCAAATTCTAGCCCTATTCCGAGCCCTAACCCTAGCTTTAACCCTAAACCTAACTCTAACCCTATCACTAATTGTAACCATAACCCTTTCTGTAATCCTAGCTCTAACCCTATCCATTACCCTAACCATAACCATAACCCTAATGCTAACCCTAGGCCTAAACCTAACCCTATCCCTAAACTTCACCCTAACCATTACCCTAAATCTAACATGAAACTTAAACCTAACCCTATCATTATGCTGATCCTAACTTTAATGCTAATTTGAGTCCTAAATTTAAACCTTATCCTATCCAAAACACTAATCATGACCATGACCCTAATAATACCATTAGCTCTAAACCTGACACTAACTCTAATCCTAATGCTTACACAAGGCATAATCATAAACCTAACCTTAAACTATCTTTAACCATACACCTAAACGTGAAAAAGCCCTAACCATAATCCTACCCCTAAACCTAGCCTTAATCCTAACCCGAACCATAACACAAATCCTAACTCTATTTGTAACACTCACACTAACCCTAAAACTATCTATAACCACATCACTTACCATAAACCTAAGCATAACCCTAAACCTAACCCTAACTCCTGCCCTAAAACTAGGACTGATACTAACACTAAGCCTAGTGCTAATCCTAGCCCTAATTTAATTATATCCTAACACTAACCCTAGCCCTAAGACTATAACTCTTGCCTAGCTTTAGCCCTGGTTCTATATTTAGCACTGTCTTAAATCTAGATCTAAACCTAACTCTAAATCTAAACCTAACTCTAAATTTCACTATAATCATAAGCCAAACCAAACCCTAACAATAATCCTAACCATAATGCAAATCCTATAACTTGCCCTAGTCCTGGCCCTAGCCATAAAACAAAACCAAGCCATATCCCTAACCCAAATCTTTAAAATAAACCAAACCCAAACCTTACACCTAGCCCTACCCTAACTCTAAAAATTACTCTGACCATGAGGCTGACCCTAACACTAATACTAGCTCTAATCATCACCATAACTTAAATTAACCCTAACACTAGTCCTAGCCTTAACCGTAACCTTAAAATAGCCTGAATTGTAACCCTAGTTTGTACGTTAGTTGTTGTCATAAATCTAGCCCTAACCCTAAATAATCCTACCCTTAATTCTAGTCCTAACCCTAGCTTAAGCCCTAAACTTATCCTTAACACTAGCCCTAACCCTAACCCAAAGCCAAGCCCTAACCCTAGCTCTAACTCTATCCCTTACCCTAGCAAAACCCTAAAACAAATGCTAATCCTTGTCCTAACACTAATCCTTAGCCTACCTTAAACACTAACAGTATTACTTGTCCTAAACCTAGCCTTCATTCTAGTTCTAACCCTAACTTTGACCCTCATCTGATCCTAAAAGTAACCCTAGGTCTAAACCTGACCCTAAACCTAAACCAAAACCTAACACTAGGCCTACCGGTAATCCTATACTTATACCTAAGCCTAAAACTAGACCTAGACTGAAAGCTAATCTTAAATATAGCTATAAATCTAGACTTAGACATAAACAAAATCTTAGCACTAGCCCTAACACAAAGCCTTAAACTAAACCAAATCTTACCCTATTCCTAGACCTAAAACTAGTCCTACTTCTGGCTCTAACCCTAAACCTAACCCTATCCGGAACACTGACCCTGATCATAACACTTAAACCAGCTTTAATCCTGACACTAACCCAAAACCTAGACCTAACACTAGACCTAGATATAACCCTAAACCTAGAACTAGCCCTAACATAACACTAGCTTTTACATTACACATAGTCCTAACCCTAGCCCTAAACCTAATACAAAATCTAGAGCTAATCCTAGGTCTTAACTTAGATCTAAGCATAAACCTAAGCCTAGCCCTAACCCTAACACTAACTCTAAACCTAACCCTCTCCTTAGACCTAACCCTAGCTCAAAACCTAACCCTTACACTAAACATAACTCTAGCCCTATCTTAAATTCTAATCCAAAACCTAGCCCTAACCTAACCTTAACCATAGCGCAAACTTTAGCTATAACCATATCCATTACCCAACCCTAACCCTAACCCTAATTAAAACCATATCCCTAACATTAAACCTAACTCTAACCATAATCTTGAACTCAGAAGTGAACCTAAACCTAACCCTCGCACTAGCCCTAACCCTAGCTCAAACACTAACCTTTATCCTAACCTAACCATAACTTTAACCCTAAACTAACACTTACCCTAACTCTAACATCCTAAACTAAAACCAAGCCCTATCCCTAAACCTAAATCTAATCCTAGACTTAATCCAAACCATAACCTAGCCCTAACCCAAGCTCTAAAACTATCCATTACACTAAACATAATCCTCACCCTATTGCTCACCCTAACCCGATTGCTGAGAACTAACCCATCCATTACTTTAAACCTTAACTAAAACCTAAAGTAAACACTTCCATTGCCTTAACTGTAAACCTAACCCTATTGCAAATTCAAGCCCTAACACCTTAACCTTAATGTAAACCAAACGCTAACCCTGACTCTGACCATGACACAAATAATAATTCTCGCTCTAAATATGACCTTTAAAATAAACCTAACCCTTACACTAGACCTAGCCATAACCTAACCCTAAAACTATCCGTAACCATAACCCTAGATGTGATATTATCCCTAGCCGAGTCATAGCCCTAACCCTATTAGAAAACGTACCTCTCATCCTAGCCCTAATCTTATCCTTAATCCTAAACTGAACAATAACCCTAGGCCCAATACTAATCCTAACCCTCACCCTAGCCCTAAACATAGGTATAACCCTACCCATTCCTCTAAACTTAACCCTAACCCCAGTGCTAACCCTAAACCTAGCCCAACCCCTAGGTTTAATCCTAACACTAACCCTATTTTTAATCCTAGTCCTAATTTACCCCAACCCTCACTCTAAGTGTACTCCTAAGAATAACTCTAATTCTCATCCTAGACATAGCCCTAGTTGTAACCATATTCTTTACCTTAACCCTAACCCTAGCCCTAACCATAGCAGGAGTCCTAACTCTAGATCATCCTTAACTCTGAATCTAACCCTAACCCTACCTGACTCTAACACTAGCCCTAACCTTGATGCTAATCCAAAATCTAGCCTTAACACTAGCCCTAGCCCTAAAACAAAACTGAGCCATAGCCCTACCCATAACCCTTAACATAAATAAAAACCTAACCCTACACCGAGCACTAACTTTAGCTCTAATTTGAGACCTAAACCTAACACTAAAACTAATCCTGACCCTGACACTGATCGTAAATATAACCCTTGCTCTAAACATCACCTTAACCCAAACCCGAAATCTGGCATTAATTGTAACACTAGTACATACATTAGCCATAGCCCTAAACCTAGCCCTATCCAAACCCAAAACCTAACCCTTATTTGAGACTTAACCCTAGTTTTAAACCTAACACTAACCCAAAACCTAGCACTAAACCTTACCCTAACCCTAGTCAGAATCCTAACCATAACCTAGCCTTATCACTATCTGTAACCCTATACATTACCCTAACTATAACCATAACCATAATGGTAACCGTAGGCCTAATCCTAAATTTTTGCTAACCATAAACTTATTCATTAACCTAAACCCAACCTGAACCCTAAACCTAATTCTATCATTAAACTAAGCCTATCATTACCTTAACCCTAAACTTAACCTAAGCCAAACCCTAACTCTGACCCTTCCCGTAATCATATTCCTAGCTATTACCCTGACCCTACCTCTAAACCTAACCCTTATACTAGACCTAGCGATAAACCTAACCCTAAAACTATTCCTAACGTAATAATAGACTTGACTTTTGCCCAACTGTAATCCTATCCCTAACCTTAACACAAACCATAGCCCTAACCCTAACCCTAGCCCTAATCCTATACATAACCCTAGTCCTAAACCTAGCTCTAATACTATCAATTACCCTAAACATAGCCCTAATTCTAATGCGAACCCTAGGCCTAAATCTAACCCTATGCCTAACCGTAACCCTATCAATTATGCTAAACCTAACCAGAAGCCTAAAGCTAACCCTATTATTACCGTAACCGAAACCCTAATGCTAATTTGGGCCCTAACCCTAAACCCTAAGTTAAACAAAACCCTAACCATGACCCCGATTCTAGTAATAGCCCTAGCTCTAAATTCAACCCATACCCTAATTCTAACCCTTACACTAAACATAACCATAAATCTAACACTAAAACTATCCCTAACCGTAACACTAGAACTGACATTTTTCCCCTAACACTAATCCTAGCCCTAACCAAACACAAACCCTAGCCCTCATCTTAGCCCTAACCTAGCCTTAATCACAACTCTAATGAAACCCTAGCCCTAACCCTAATTCTAACCTTCGTCCTAACCCTAAACCTAGCTCAAAGCCCATTATTTACACTAAAACTAACACTAAGCCCAAAACTAACTCTAGGCCTAAACATAAACCTAGCTCTATTCCTAGCCCTAATTAAGCCCTATACATAACCAATCCCTAAGCCTAGCTATAAAACTAACTCTCTCTCCCGCTCTAGCCCTATTCCTAGCTCTATCCCTATTTTTATTATAACCCTAATCCTAGCTATAAATCTAGAGCTAACACCAGCCATATCCTTAGCCCTAGACCTTACCTTATATCTAATCCTAACTCTAAGTCTAATTCTAATCCTAATACTAGTGTTAGGGTTAGGATTAGAAATAGGTTTATTTCTAGTGCTAGTCTTAGGTTTAGAGTTAGATTTAGAGTTAGGATTACTACACAAGTCCTAAACCTAATGATAATCTTAAAACTAGCTCTAATCATAGCCCTAGCCCTAAAACAAAACAGAGCCATAACCCTAACTTTAAAGCTTAACCTAAACCAAAACCTAACTCTACACCTAGCCCTAACCCTAGCCCTAAATTGAGTCCAAATCCTAACCTTAAAACTAACCCTGATTTTAATTTTTATCCTAATACTAAACCTAGCTCTAAATATAACTTTATTGTTAAACTGAACCCTAACACTAAACCTAGTCCTAACTGCAATCTTATAAATAGCCCAAATAGGAACTCTACTGCAATCATTGCTGTAACTCTAAACCTAGCCCGGACTCTAACCAAAAATTAGCTCTAATCTGAAACCTAACTCTAGCTTTAACATTAAACCTAATCCTAACACTAGCCCTAACCCTACCCTAAATGTAGCCCCAACCCTAGGTCTAACCCTAGTTCTAACCCTAATCCTATTACTACTCATAATCCTAGCCGTCATTCTAGCTCTAACCATAACTCAAAACTGACATTTATTCTGACCCTAATGGTAACCTAGGTCTAAACCTGACCCTAACCCTATACTGAACCCTAACACTAGCACTAAAAATAAACCAATTCCTAAACCTAACCCTAACACTATCCCTAGACCTAAACCTAACCCTAATTCTGGCCATATCTCTAGCCCTAGACATAAACAAAAACCTAACCCTAGCCTTAATTATAAACTTTAACCTAACCCAAACACTAAGCCAACCCTTAGACCTAAACCTAGTGATAATTCTGTCTTTAACCCTAAAGCTAACTCTAACCTGAGAACTGACAATGAACCTAACACTAACTCTAGGTCTAAACATCATGCTAACACTAACCCTAAACCTAACACTTGATCTAGCCTTACCACTAACCCAAAAACTTGCCCTAATCATAACCCTAGTTTGTACATTAGCTGTAGTCCTAACACTAGCCCTAACATAACCCAAAACCTGGCCCTAATCTGAGCACTAACACTAGCTTTAACCCTAACACTAACCCTAGCCATAAGCCAGTCCCTAACCCTTCCCTAACCCTAGCTCTTATCCTATTTGTTACCTTAAGCCAAGCCATAAACCTAATGCTAAGGCTAGTCTTAACACTAATACATAGCCTAACCCATATCCTAACCCTATTACTAGTCCTACCCTAGCCCTCATTCTAGCTCTAACCATAACCCAAACCCTAATCCTAACCCTAAAACTTATACCGACCCTAAAACTAACCTTAGTTTTAAATCTGACCCTAACCCGAACCTGAACCATAACATTAGCCATACTGGTAATCCTATAACTAAACCTAAACCTTACATTAGTTCTAGACCTAAATCTAATTCTAAATCAAGCCATAACTCTAGATATAGACCTGAACAACAACCTTGCCCTAGCCCTAACAATCACCCTTACCTTAACCCAAACACTAACCCTAATTCTACAGCTAAACCTAGTCCTAATTCTTGCAATAACCACAACACTCACTCTAACATGAGCAGTGACCTTGACCCTAACCTTAACCTAATTTCAAAACTCACCCCAACTCAAAACCTAAACCTAACACTACACCTAGTCATAACCCTAACCCTAAAACTAGCCCTAATCATAACCGTAGTTCTTAACTACCCATGGCCCTAACCCTAAAACTAAATAACACAAAACCTAGCCGTAATCCTAGGCATAAACCTAGCCATAGATGTAACCCTAAACTAACAGTAGCCCTATTCATAACCCTAACCTTCCCCTTAGACCTAACCCTAGCTCAAAGCTTAACATTTACCCTAAACATAACCCTAGCCCTATCCCAAACCCCAACCAAACCCTATACCTAATCCTACCCTTAACCATAGCCCTAAACATAGCTCTAATTTTATACACTTCCTTAACCCTTGCCCTAATCCTAACCATAACCCTAGCCCTAACACCAGCTCTAATCCTATCCATTACCCTAAAATCAATTCTAATGATAATTCTAACCGTAGGCTAAATCCTAACACTATCAAAATCTGTAAACCTATCCATTACCCTAAAACTATCCTGTACTCTAATCCTAAGCCTATTCATTACCCTAAACCTAACTCTAACCCTAAAGTTAATTAAAGCCCTAATCCTGAACCTTAACCTAAACTGAACCGTAAGCCATACCCTGACTTGATAATACATCTAGCTATGAATTGACCCTTACCCTAAATCTAACATTTACACTAGACCTAACCATAAACGTAACCCTAAATCTATCCCTAACCATAACCCTAGACTTAACCCTAGAAACTTACCTTAACACAAACCCTAGCTCTAAACCTTATCCTTACTGAAAAACTAACCCTAACACTAGACAAACCCTAAATCTACCCATAACCATAACCCTAGCTCCTACATTACCCATACACTTAACACTATCGCTAAACGTCACACACAACCTAGTCCTAATTCTAGCCCTAAACCTAGACCTAAGCATAACCCTAAACTTATCCCTAGCACTAACCTTAATCCTAACACTGGCCCCAGCCCAAACCCTACTCAAATTCTAATCCTTATCCTAAACATAACAATAGCCCTGATACTCAACCTAACCCTAAACTTAGCCCTAATCCTAACTGTAACCATAGCACAAATTCTAGCACAAACTGTATCCATTACCTAAAACATAAACCTAACCCTAAAGCTAACCCAAGCCAAAACCCTAATCCTAAACCTAACCATAGCCCTGACTCTAACTCTAACCCTCACCCTAGCCCTAACCCTAGCTCAAACCTGAACACTTCTGCTAAACCTAACACTAACACTAACCCTAGGCCTATCTCTAAACCTAGCCAAAATCCTAACATTAACAAAAGCCTTAACACTATCACTAACCCTATCCTTTACCCTAAACATAAACCTAACCCAAATGCTAACCCTAGGGCTAACCCTAATACTATCGCTAACACTAACCCTATCTATTACTCTAAAACTAACCTGAACCCTAAACCTAACCCTATCCATTATTTTAACCCTAACCCTAAAGCTAATTTAAGCCCTAACCCTAAACCTTATCCTAAACCACCCTAAACTTGACTGTAGCCATAATAATATACCTAGCTCTAAACCTGACATTTACCCTAAACCTAACTTTTCACTAGACCTAGCCATGAACCTAAAGTTAACAATATTTCTAACCATAACCCTAGACCTGACATTAGCCCTAGCTCTAATCTTAGCTCTAACAATAACACAAACCTTTGCCCTCATCCTAGCCCCAAACCTAGCCTTAAATCTAACACGAACACCCCCCTATTCTTATACCTAATTTTAACCTTCTCCCTACCCTTGAACCTAGTCATAACTTAATCCCTTGCCCTAAAACTAAACATAACCCTAACACTAACACTAACACTAACTTTAATTCTAGCCCTAAACATGGGCCTAAACTTAACACTAAACATAATGCCTATCTACCCCTAATTTAACCCTAACCCTAATCAAATTCCTAACTCTATCCATAAGAATAACTCTAACTCTCAACCTAACCCTATTTCTATTTCTAAACCTGTCCATTAACCTAACCCTAACCGTAACGCTAAAACTAGCCCTAACCTTAGCCCTAACAATACATCTAACCATAACTCTAAATAATGGTTATAAACTCTAAATCTAACCATAACCTTAAGCCTAAACCTCACACTACCACTAGCTGAACACTATCGTGAATAATTAAACTAATACTAACACTAGCCCTAGCCCTAAAAATCTTAGCCATTACCCTAACCCTAAACCTAACCTAGAGCAAACCCTAACCCTACAACTAGCCATAACCCTAGATCAAATTAGAGGCCTAGGACTAAAATTAACACTTACACTGACTCATATTCAAACACTAACCCTAGTTCTACATATCACCCTAACCATAAAGCAAATGCTAACACCATTCCTAGCCCAATTCCTAACCCTAAAATTAACCCTAATAATAATCCTAGTTTTTACATTATGCAGTCCTAACCTTAGACCTAACCCCAAAACAAAAATAGGCCTAAATTGAGCCCTAAAACTAGATTTATCCCTAACCCTAACCCTAACCCTAACGTAGCCCTAAACTTAACCCTAACCATAGCTCTAAGCCTAGCTCTAATTCTATCCCTTATCCTAAGCCAAAGGGTAACCATAATGCTAACCCTAGTCTTAATCGTAATCTTTCGCCTAAATCAAACACTAATTCTATTACTAGTCAAAACCTTAGCCCTCATTCTAGCTCTAAACCTAACCAAAAACCTAATCCTAAACTTCACCCTTGTTCTGACCATAACACTAATTATAGTTCTAAACCTCACATTAACCCTAAACTGAACCCTGAAAGTAGCCCTACCAGTAAACTTTTACCCAAACCTACCCCTAACTTTATCCCTAGACCTAAACCTAATCCTAAATTCAGCAATAACTCTAGCCCTAGACCTAAACAAAAACTTAGTCCTAGCCCTCACAATAACACTTAACCTAAACCAAACAATAACACTACCCGCAGACCTAACCCTACTTCTGATTCTGGCTTTCACCGTAACTCTAATCTGAACACTAACCATGACACTAACACTAAACCTAGCTCTAAAAATGACTCTAAATCAAAATCTAAACCTAACACTGGAACTAGCCATAACCCTAACCCTAAAACTAGTCCTAATTAGAACCCTATATTTATATTACCCATATCACTAACCCTAGACCTAAACCTAATACAAAACCTAGACCTAATCCAAGACCTAAACCTACCATAAACATAACCCTAACCCTAAACCTAGCTCTAACCCTAAGCCTAACCCTCACCTTAGAACTAACCATACCTCAAAGCCTAAACTTTGGCCTAAATATAACCCTGGCCTTATCCCTAACAATAACTGTAACCCTAGCCCTAACGCTAACCCTAACCCTAACCCTATACATTACCCTTATGATAACCCTTTTCCTAATGCTAACCCTAGGCTTAACTCTAACCCTATTGCAAATCCTAAATCTCACCATTACCGTAAATATAACCTGAACCCTAACCCTAACCCTATTTATTACCCTAATCCTAACTCTAACCCTAATGTTCATTTGAGCCCTTTCCCTAAATCTTAACCTAATACAAACCATAACACTGACCCTGAACCTAAGAATACCCATAGCTCTAAAACTGACCCTTACCCCAAACTTAACACTTACCCTAGACTAAGACATAGACCTAATCCTAAATCTACTTCTAAATGTAACACTAGACCTGACATTATCCCTCGCCCTAATTCTAGACCTAACCCTCAACCAACCCTAGCCCTCATCCTAGCCTTAAACCTAGCCTTAATCATAACCCTAAACCTGACGCACGCCCTAATCCTATTTCTAACCCTTACTCTACCTCTAAACCTAGCTGTAACACATCCCTTACCCTAAATTTAACCCTAAAACTAGCCCTAATGCTAGGCCTAAGCACAACACTAACCCTAGTTCTAATCTTGCTCTGATTTAGCCCTATCTCTAAAAATAACCATAACCCTAGTTCTAAGACTAACTCTTACTCTCACCCTAGCCTTATCCCGACTTTTATCCCTATCATTTACCATAACCCTAAACCTAGTTCTAACCATTGCCCTATCCTAAGTCCTAGCCCTAACCCTAGATCTAACCCTAACTCCAAGCCTTAACCTAACTCTAAGCCTACGACTAACACAAACACTGGGCCTAATCCTAATGCTAATCATATAACCTAGGACAAAAACAAAACTGAGCAATAGGGCCTGAGGATGTGGCTCAAGTGGTAGCGATTTGGCCTGGCATGCTCGGGGTGCTGGGTTTGATCCTCAGAAACAATAAAAATATAATTAAAATTATATTTTGTCCACCAAAAACTAAAAAATGAAAATATTAAAAATTCTATCTCTCTCTCTCTCTCAAAAAAAAAACAACAACTGAACAATAGTCCTAATCTTAAACCTTATCTTAAACCAAAACCTAACACTACACCTAGACCTAACCCTAGCCCTAATTTGAGTCCTAACCATAACCTTAAATTAACCGTGACCCCCAATCATATCCTAACACTCACCCTAGGTCTAAACACCACGCTAATCTTAAACCAAACCCTAACAGTAACCCTAGCCTTAATTCGAGCCATAACCCTAACCTCAAAACTAACCCTGATGTTGACTCATATCCTACAAGTCACCCTAGCTATAAAGACCGCTCTCAAATTAAACTTAACCCTAAAAGTAATCCTAGCACTTATTTGAGTCCTAAGCCTAACCGTAAAACTAACACTGTCTCTGAATCATATCCTAATACTAACCTAGCTATAAATATCATACTAACATTAAACCTAACACTAACACTAGACCTACCCCTATCCCTAACCTTATTTGTAACCTAGTTCTTACAGTATCTATTGCCATAACATTAGCCCTAACCCTAACACAAAAATTAGCCCTAATCTGAGCCCTAAACCTAAATCATACCCTAACTCTACTTCTAACCCTAGCTCTAAGCATAGCACTTACTCAAAGAGAAACACTAGCCATAATGATAACCCGAGACCTATTTCTAATCCTCAAGCTAACCAAAGCTCTAACCCTATTGATAGTAATAACCCTACCCTCACTGTAGCTCTAACCCTATTCCAAACCCTAATGTTAACCTTTAAAATTATTTTAACCCTAACACTAACCCTAGGTCTAAACCTGGCCCTAACCCTAAAACAAACAATAACACTAGCCTTAGACCTAAACCAAATCCTAAATCTAGCCTTAACTCTAGCCATAGACCTAAACAAAAACCTATCCCTATCCCTTAAAGTAACCCTTAACCTAACACAAACACTAACCCTACACCTAGTCCTAAAACTAGTTTAATTCTGGCTGTAACCCTTACTCTAATTCAAACCCTAACACTGACCCTGTTTTTAAGAGTAAACCTAACTCTAAACCTGATGCTAACCAAAAATATAAACCTAACGCAAGACCTCGCCAAAATCCTAAACCTCAAACTAGCCCTAAACATAAACCTAGATGTTACAATACCCACATCCCTAGTCCAAGGCATAAACCTAACACAAAACCTATAGCTAATCGTAGGCCTTAGCTTAACACTAAACCTAACCCTAACCCTAACCCTAACCTAACACTTGATTAGTCCTAACCCTAGCTCAAAGCCTGAAATTTATCCCAAACATAAACATACACCTATCCCTGAATATACTCCAAACACTAGCCCTAATTCTAAACTAAACTCTAGCACTAAACCTAGGTCTAAACCTACTCATTACCCTATAATTAACCCTAGACCTAATCATAATCCTAACCCTAACCCTAACCCTAAAACTAACTAGAAAACTACCACTAGACCTAACCCTAAACCTCACACTTGCATTACTCCTAACTGTAGCTCAATCCTAACCCTTACCATAAACTTAAACATAAACATAGCCATAACCCTAAACCTAAACCTCAATCTAACACTTACCATAATTCTATTCCTATATCTAACTATATCCATTACTCTAACCCTAACCATACCCCTAATGATGATGGTAGCCCTAATCTAATTCTTACCCTAATCTCACTCTAATCTTAACTGTAGACATAACTCTAAGCCTAAACCTCACCCTAGCCCTAACCCTAGCTCAAAACCTAACCCTTATGCTAAACATAACCCTAACATTAACCCTAGTTCTAACCCTAACCCTAACCCTAACCCTAACTCAAGAAATATTTCTGACCATAACCCTAGAACTAACCACAGCTCTAACCCCATCCATTATCCTAACCATTACCCTTACCCTAATACTAACCCAGTGCCTAACACAAACCCTGTCACTAAAACTAACCCTATCAATTACCGTAAACTTAACCTGAACCCTAAACAAAAACCTATCATTACCATAACCCTGACCCTAATGCTTTTTTGAGTCCTAACCCTAAACCCTAACCTCAACCAAACTCTAACCGATCCTGACTTTAACAATTCCCCTAGCTATAAACCTGACCCGTAACCCTAAACCTAACCCTTAAAATAGACCTAGCCATAAACCTAAACCTAAAATTGTCCTCTCCTCAAATGTAACCCTACAACTGAAATTAGGCCTAGCCCTAATCCTAGCCCTAACCCTAACCCTAAAAATACACCAGCCCTTATCCTAGCCCTAAACCTAGATTAATCCTAACCCTAACCCTATCCCTAGCTGTACCCCTAATACTAACCCTAGCCCTAATCTTAGCAATAATTTCATCCTATTTTTAAACCTAAATATAACCCTAGACCTAAGAATAAATCTAACTCTCATACTAACCCTATCACTAGTTCTAAACCTATCCCTTAACATAAACCTAACCCTAGGCCTAAACTTACTCTTAACCCTTGCCCTATTCATAGCCCAAGCCCTAACCTTAGATCATAATCTATCTAAATCTAACCCTAACCCAAAGCCAAAGCCTAATTCTAACACAACCCAACCTCTAACACTAATCCTAAAACTAGCCTTAATTCTAGCCCTAAACCTAAAACAAAACCAAGCCATAAGATCTATCCCTAACTGTGAAACTAAACCAAATCCTAACCATACACATGCCCTAGCCCTAGCCCTAATTTGAGTTTTAAGCCAAACACTAACACTAACCCTGACACTAACACTAGTCCTAGCTCTAAACATCACCCTAATCTTAACACTAACACTAACACTAAATCTAGTCCTAATCTTAACTCTAAAATTAGTCCTAATCATAACCCTTGTACTTACATTACCCGTAAAGCCAACCCTAGCACTAACTTAACCCAAATCACAGGCTAATCTGAGCCCTAAACCAAGCTTTAACCCTAAACCTAACCCTAACACTAACCCTAGCCCTAATCATAACCATAATCCTAACTCTAACCCTATACATTACCATAACAATAAGCCTAACCCTAATGCTAACCCTAGCCCCAAACCTAACCTTATCTCTAATTTATCCCTATCCATTTCCCTAAACCTTACATGAACCCTAATTCTAAGCCTATCATTACCCAAATCCTTGCCCTAATGCTAATTCAATCCCTAACTTTAAGCCTTAACTTATTCCCAACCCTAAACTAGACCTTCACCTTAATGATACCCCTAGCCCTAAACCTGACCCTAACCATAAACCTAAACACAACACGTACCCATAATCCTAACCGTAAAATTATCTTTAAACATAATTCTAGACTTGAAATTAGTCATACTTCTTATCTTAGCCCTAACCCTAAAACAAACCCTAGCCCTCATCCTAGAACTAAACCTAACCTTAATCATAACGCTAATCCTAACCCTAATTCTAAACATCACCCTACCTCTAAAACTAGAATAACATCATCTCTTACCCTAAACTAAATCCTAAATCTAACCCTGATTCTATGCTTAAACTGAACACTAAACATAGACCTTATTCTAGCCCTAATTTAGTCCTATTCCTAACCCTAAACCTAACCTTAGCCCTAAGACTAAAAATAATTCTCACATTAGTCCTATCACTAGTTCTAATCCTAGTCCTTATCATAACCTTGACCCTTGCCCAATTCTTAGTCTTAGCCCTAAACGTAAACCTAAGCCTCATGCTAACACTAAACCTAATCCCAACGCTAATTATAAAATCACTCCTAATTCTACCAATAGCAGTAAAACAAAACTGAGCATTAGCCCTAAACCTAAGTGTATCTTAAACCAAAACCTAACAATACACCTAGACCTAACCATAGACTTAGAGTCCTAACCCTACCTTTAAAATTATACCTGAAACTGACTCATATGCTAAACTCACACTAGCTTGAAACATCTTGAAACACAATCCTAAACTTAAACCAAAACTTAACAGTAACCCTAGCCTTTAAGTGAGTCCTAACCCTAACCCTGATCCTGACTCATATCCTAAAACAAACCCTAGCTCTAAATATCACCCTAACACTAACAGTGAAACTATGCATAACCTTGACTCTAACCCTAAAACTAACCCTAATTGTAACACTAGTTCTTATATTAGTAATTGCCCTTACCGTAGTCCTAACCCTAACACAAAACTAGCCCTAATCCAAACCCTAAACTTAACTTTAACCCTAACCCTAAACTGAGCTCTAACTCTTTCCATTACCCTAAGTGAAACTGTAAACTTAATGATAAACCTAGATCTATCCCTAATCTTTAGGCTAAACAAAATTTGAACACTATTAATAGTACTGACCCTAGCCCTCATTCTAGCTCTAATCACATCCCAAACTCTTACGCTAACCCTGACCCTTATTTTGACCCTAACACAAACCCTAGGTCTAAAACTGACCCTAAACCAAAAGCAAACCCCAAAACTGGTCATACCACTAACTCATACCTAAACCTAACCCTAACCTTAGCCCTAAGATTAACTCCAACTCTGACACTATCCCTGTCCCTACTTCTAAGCCTATCCATTACCATAACCCTAAACCTTGCCCTAACACTTGCCCTATACTTAGCCCTAGCCCTAACCCTAGATCTAACCCTATTTAGAAATCTATCCATAACCCTAAGCCTAAGCCAAACACTAAAACTAGCCCTAAGCATAATGCTATTCGTAAAACTAGCCCTAACCCTTAACCCTAGCAGTAAAACAAAACTGAGTAACAATGAAACTTAACTTAAACCAAACCCTTAACTTAAAACAAACCCTAAAACTACACTTAGACCTAATCATAGCATTAATTTGAATCCTAATCCTAACCTTAAATCTAACCATGACCCTGACTCATATCCTAACACTCACCCTAGTTCTAATCACCTTCTTAACCTTAAACTAAAACCTAAAAGTAAACCTATTCTGACTCCTATCCTAACAATAAACCAAGCTCTAAATATCATCCTAAGCTTAAACCTAACTCTAACACTAAACCTATCCTTAACCTGAACACTATAATTAATCCTCATTGTAACCTGGTTTCTACATTAGCCATTGCCTTATCATTAGCCCTAACCCTAACTCAAAAACTAGTCCTAATTGAAGCCCTAAACACAGATTTAAACCTAACCCTAACTCCAGCCCTAACCCTAGCTCTAAGGCTATCCCTTATCCTATGAATAACCCTAAATTTAATGGTAGCCCTAGAACTATGCCTAATCCTTAGGCTAAACAAAATCCTAACCTTATTAATAGTCCTGACCTTAGCCCTCATTCTTGCTCTAACCCTAACCCTAAACCTAAACCTAATCCTAACTCTATCCCAAACCCGAACGCTAACCCTGACCCCTACCCTGACCCTAACACAAACTCTAGTTCTAAACCTTACACAAAACTTAAAGATAACCCTAGGCCTTAACCTAGCTCTAAGCATAACCCTAAACCTAACCCTAGCCCTAACTCAAACCTAATCCTCACCTTAGTCCTAACCCTTGCTCCAAACTTAACCTTTACTATAAAAATAAATCTAGAACTATCCCTGAATCTAACCCTAAACCTAGTCCTAATCCTAACTTTAATACAAGCCCTAAACCTAGCTCTAAACTTACCCATTACCCTAACCCTAACCCAATCCTAATTGTAAAGCTAGCCTTAACTCTAACCATAACCCTCACCCTAAACAGAAAAAACTAACCTTAAACCTAACCCTAAACTAACACTGGCTATAGCTCTAACCATAAATTAAACCCTAAACCTAAACATAATCATAACCATAGAACTAACCCTAACCCTAAACTTAAATCTAGCCCTGTCCCTAACCCTAAACCTACATCTAACCGTATTTATTACAATAACTCTAAACCTAAACTTAATTATAACCATTCCCCTAACCCTAAACCTAACACTAAACCTACCATAATTTTATCCCTAAACATAACTCTGAACCTAACCCTTGCTCTAGAAATAATCATAGCTCAGAACCTAACTCTTACACTAAACAGAACACTAAACATAAACTTAGTTCTAGCCCATACCTTAACACTAATTCAAGACTTAATCCTAACCATAAGTTTAGCTATAACCTTAGCTCTAACTGTATTTACTACCCTAATAATAACCCATATCCTAATGCTAATGCTAGGCCTAACCCTATCTCAAGACCTAATCCTAACAATAACCCTCGCTCTAACCTTAACTCTAAACATAACTCTTTTCCTAATCCTAACCCTAGGCCTAAGCCAAAACCTATGACTAACCCCAATCTTATCAATTACCCTAAACCTAACCTGAACCCTTAATCTAACCCTATCATTACACAAACCATAAACCTAATGCTAATTTAAGCCCTAATGCTCAACTCAAACCTAAAAGAAACCCTAACCATGACCCTGACCCTAATAATTCCTCTAGCTCTAAACTGATCCTTATGCCAAACCTAATCCTTATATTAGACCTAGCCAAAACATAGCCCTAATACTATCCATAACCATAACCCTACACCTGACATTAGCCCTAGATATAATCCTAGCCCTAACCCAAACAAAAACCCTAGCCCATATTAGCACTAAACATAGCCTTAATCATAACCCTAACCTTAAACCTAGGCCTAACTTAAAAGCAACACTATCCCAAATCTTAGACCTTTCATAGCCTTATCCATAACCCTAAGCCTAACCCTAGCCCTAAAACTAAGTCTAACTCTCTCCCTAGCCCTAAAACAAGTTCTAACCCTGTACCTTACAGGAACTCTAAACTTAGGCCTAAACCTAGGCCTCACCCTAACCATTTTCTTAGGCCGAGTCCTAACCCTAGATCTAACCTTAACTCTAAATCTAACCCTAATGCAAAGCCTAAACCTAAACCTAACACTAACCCGAACCCTAATCCTAATGCTACTCCTAAAATGAGCCCTATCTCTATTCCTAGTCTTAATGCAAAACCAAGCCATAGCTCTAACCCTAAACCTTAACCTGAATCAAACCCTAACATACAACTAACCCTAAACTTAGCCCTAATTCTAGTTTTAAGCAGAACTTTAAATCTAACCCTAACCCTGATTCTGACGTAAACACTACCCCTAGCTTTAACATCACTCTAAACATAACCCTAAACATAACATTAGACCTAGCCTTAACCTTAACCCTAACCCTAAAACTAGTCCTAATTTGAACCTTAGTACTTACATTAGCAATAACCTTAACCCTAGCCCTAACTTAACCCCAAAACTATCCTAATCTGAGTGCAAAACCGAGCTTTAATGCTAACTCTAAACATGACCCTAAACCTAGCACTAAAAATAACCATAACCTTAGCTCTCACCCTAGATCTATCCCTATCCATTACCCTAACCATAATCCTAACCCTAATGCTAACTCTAGGACTAAACCTTACCATATCCCTAATCCTAACCCTATCCATTACCCTGAGCCTAACTTGAAACATAAACCTAACTATATAATTATCCTAGTCCTAACCCTATGATAATTTGAGCCCATAATTTAAACCTTAACTTACCCCAAACACTAATCACGACCCTGACCCAAACAATACCCTTAGCTATTAACCTGACCCTAACCCAAATCTTAACCCTTACTCTACATCTAACCTAAAATTAAAACTATCTTTAACTGTAAAGCTGGACGTGAAATTAGCCCTAGCCCTAATTCTAGCCCTAAAACTAGCCTTAATCCTAACCCGAACCATAACTTGAAGTTTAACTCTAATTCTAACACTCGCCCTAGCCCTAAATCTAGCTATAACCCATCCCTTACCCTAAGCCTAACCATAATCTTAAATATAACCATAATCTTAAACATAACCATAACCCTTGCCCTAACTCTAGGCCTAACCCTAACAATAATTCTAGCACTAATACTAATTTAGTCCTACCTTAACCCTAAACCTACCCTTAAGACTAACTCTAACTCTTGCCCTAGCCTTTTCACTAGTTCTATTTTTAGCCCTAGTCCAACCCTGGATTGACTCTAAATTCAAACCTAACTCTAAATTTAACCATAACCACAATCCTAAACCAAACCCCAACACTAGCCCTGACAATAATGCTAATCCTAAAACTTGCCTTACCCCTAGCCCTACTCTTAAAACAAAACCAACCGATATCCCTAACCCTAACACTTAACTTAAACCAAACCATAAATGTACACATAGACCTAACCCTAACTCTAAAATTAACCCTGAACCTGACACTGATCCTAACACTATTCCTAGCTCTAAACATCATCATAACCTTAAAATAATCCTAACACAAGATCTAGCCTTAACCCCAACCCTAAATGTAACCCTAGTTTGTACATTCATAGTTGTTATAACCCTAGCCCTAAAACTAACATGAATCCTACCCCTAATTCTAGTCCTAACTCTAGCTTAATCCCTAATCGTAACCCTAACACTAGCCCTAATGCTAACCCTAACCCTAGCCCTAAACCTAGCTCTAACCTTATCCCTTACCCTAAGCCAAGCCCTATACAACATGCTAACCCTAGTCCTAATCCTATAACTTAGCCTATTATTATTAGAGTATTACTAGTCCTAACCCTAGCTCACATTCTGGTTCTAACCCTAAACCTGTCCCTTATTCTGATCCTAACAGTAACCCTAGGTCTAAACCTGACCCTAAAGCAAACCCTAACACTAGCCCTACCGGTAAGCCTATACCTATACCTAACACTAACACGAGATCTAGACCCAAAACTAATCTTAAATATTGCTATAATTCTAGCTTTAGACCTAAATTAAATCTTATCTCTAGCCCTTACAATAACCCTTAACCTAAACTAAACACTTACCCTACCCCAAGACCCAACACTAGTCCTAATTCTGGTTCTAACCCTAACTATAATCTTATCTGGAATACAAACCCTGACACTAACATTAAACTAGCTCTTAACCTGACCCTATCCCAAACCTAGTACTAACACTAGACCTACCATAACTCTAAACTTAATAGTAGCCCTAAACATAACCATAGCGCTAACCCTATTTTAACCCTAATCTTAACCCTAACAGTAGCCCTAAACCTAATCATAGTACTAACTCTAGCTCTAAACCTAACACAAAACCTAGCCATAATCCTAGGCCTAAAATTAGATATAAGTATAACCGTAACCTAACTATAGCCCTAACACTAACGATAACACTAACCCTTGCCTTAGACCTGAACCCTAGCTCAAAGCCAAACGCTTACCCTAAACATTACCATAGCCCTATCCTAAATCGTAACCCTAACCCTAGCTCTTATCCTAACCTTAATCCTAGCTCAAACTATAGTTCTAACCCTGTCAATTACCCTAACCCTAACTCTAAACCTAATTGTAATCCTATCCTTTACACTAAACTTAACCCTAAACATAAATGTATGCCAAGACCTAACCATAAACCTAAACCTCACCATAGCCCTAACCCTAGCTGTAACATTAAGCCTTACACTAAACCTAATCCTAAGACTAGCCCGAATCCATACCCTAACCCTAACTCTAACCCTAAATCTGATATTCTCCATTACACTAAACCTAACCCTAACTGTAATGAAATCTCTAGCCATAACCCAAACCCTAAACAAAACCATAACCATAAACATATCCCTAGACCTAAATGTAAACCTAAACCTCGCCCTAGCCTTTACCCTAGCTCAAACACTAACCTTTACCCTAACCTAAACATAACACTAGCCCTAAACCTGACACTTACCATGAACCAAACCTAGTCCTATTCCCAATGGTAACTCTAATTTTAGAATTAATCCAAACAATAACCTATCCCTAACCCTAGCTGTATATCTATCCATTATACTAAACATAACCCTAACCTAATGCTAGATTTAACCCCATTGCTAAACCTATCCTATCCATTACCCTAAACCTTAACTGAAACCTAAACCTAACCCTATCCATTACCCTAACCCTAAGCCAAAACCTAACACTAATTCAAGCCCTAACCCTAAACTTTGACCTAAATCAAATGCTAAACCTGACCATGGCCCTAAAAATACCCCAAACTCTAAACCTTACCCTGACCCTAAACATAGCTCTGACACTAGACCTAGCCATAACCTAACCCTAAAACAATCCTTAATCATAACCCTAGACTTGACATTAGACCTAGTCCTAGTTCTAGCCCTGAACCTTAAAGAAACCCTAGCCCTAAACCTACCCTTAATCTCAACCTAAACACTAACCTTAGCACTAATTCTAATTCTAACCCTCATCCTAGCCCTAAAGCTAGCTATAACCCCACCCATTCCCCTAAACTTAATCCTAACCCCAATGCTAATTCTAAACCTAGCCCTACCCCTAGGCCTAACCCTAACACTAATTCTAGCCCTATTCCTAGCAATGATTTAGCTTTAACCTTAACCCTAACCCTAAGTCTAGTCCTAAATCTAAATGTAACTCTCGTCTTAGTCATTTCCCTAGTTCTAACTCTATCCCTTACCGTAGCACTAACCCTAGCTCTAATCCTAACACTGGATCTAAACTTAACTCTAAATCTAACACTATCCCTAAGCATAAACCTTACACTAACACTAGCCCTAATCCTAACACTAATTAAAAATCTAGCCTTAACCCATAGCCCTGGCCCTAAAAACAAAAACAAAAACAAAATCGAACATTAGCTCTAACCCTAACCCTAGCATACAGAGCTCAAGATGAAGTGAAACCTTAAAACACAAACTGTTCTTGACAGTGAACTTTGAACTGAGAAGGCCCAAACTGGGAAACATGTTAATGCCAGATAAAAGATGAATTCTGACCAGTATCAAGGAAATTTGAACAAAACTAACTCAAACACAAACATTAGTTCTCACCCTAGCCCTAACACTAATCCTAAAACTAAACCTTTTCTGTTTATAGAGCTTGATTGTAAAAGTTAAAAACTTGTTGTGCCTAGTAGGGAAAGGTAACAGATGAATCCTGCCCAGTATCAAAAATTCTGACCAATAATTGTGGAAGGTGTTTCAGTACATGCCTATATCCTGTGTTTTCTCTTAAAGAGCACTTGGATAAATTGTTTTTTCATGCTTCATCTTTTACTTAGCCTTAGTATGCTCCACAGGTTTGGGCCTTGATTGTTCAATGGTTCGCTGTCAGGAACAGTTTGATTTTAAGGTTACCCTTCATTATGGCTTATTGATGTGAATCAAAGGGTTGGCGGAAGGTGCTTGAAACTTCAAACAATCAGTTCTCAGTGGGCACTCTCTGGTTTCTTTCTTTTGAAGGTAGGCCAAAGATAAAGCATGCAAAAACAACTGTATGCGAGAGCCCTTAAGGAGAAAACAGATAATGGGAAGATTTGTCTTTTACCTAGCCTTACTATGTGTCCCAGTTTGGGGCCTTCTCGGTTCAATGGTTCGCTTTTGAGAATAGTTTGTTTTTAATGTCTCACTTCATTTTGACCTATAGGGGTAAATGAAAATGGAGCTGGAAATCAGAGGGTTAGTGCTAGCTGGTTGAAACTTCATATAGTCAGTCAGTTGTCTGTGGGCACTCTCTGGTTTCTTCTTTGTAAAAGTAGTGATAAGTTGAAACATGCAAAACAAGTTTATCCAAGAGAACTTTAGGATTAAAAAAGGGCAATATGCATGTACTGAAATGTCTCCCCCAATTATTTGGTCTGATTTTTTTGATACTGTGCAGGATTCATATGCAAGTTAAGGTTTGAGATAGGGTTAAAGCTAGAATGAGGGCTAGGGTTAGGACTATTAATAGGGTTAGGGTTTCGGTTAGCCTAAGGATTAGAGATATGTTTCGAGTTATAATTCGGGTTAGGGTTTTTATTAGGTTAAAGGATAGCCTTAGAGCTAGGGTTAATGCTCCAGTTAGGGTTAGGGTTAGGGTTAAATATATTTTTAGAGCTTGGATTAGGGATAGTTTTTGTGTTAGGGTTACGGCTAGATTGGGGCATTAATTAATGCAAGAGCCAGGGTTACAATTAGGATTAGTTTTAGGGTTAGGGGTAGGGGTAAGTCTAGTGTTAGTTTTAGGTTTAAGGTTAGGGTAATATTTAGAGCTAGGGTTAATGTTAGGATATGAGTTAGCACCGGGGTTAGTTTTAGGGTTAGGATTAGGACTCAAATAGTGCTAGGTTTCCTGTTAGTGTTTGGTTTAAGGTGAGGGTTGCATTTAGAGCTAGGGTGACTTTTAGGATATCAGTCAGATTCAGGGTTAGCTTTAAGGTTAGGTTTATGACTTGAATTAGGGCTAGGCTTACTGTTAGGGTTTGGTTCAAGTTTAGGGTGGTCTTTAGAGATAGAGTCAGTGTTAGGTTATGAGTCAGGGTCAGGGTAAGTTTTAAGGTTAGGGTTAGGACTTGAAATTAGGGCTAGGGTTATGTCTAGGTGTAGTGTTAGGGTTTGGTTTAAGTTAAGGTTTAGGGTTAGGGCCGTTTCTCAGGTTTGTTTTAGTCCTAGGTTTAGGGTTTGGTCTAGTTATAAGATTAGTATTAGGGTTAGGGCTAGTGTTAGTGTTAGGCTTGGGCTTTGGGTTAGGGTTAGATTTGGATTCAGCGTTAGATCGAGGATTAGGGTTGGTTTAACTATAGGGCAAGGTTAGGGCTAGGGTTATAGTTACAGTAACAGATAGGGTTAGAACTAGGGCTAGGGCTAGGGTGAAAGTTAGAGTTAGTCTTAGGCCTAGGGTTTTGGTTAGTTTTAGGAATAGGGGTAAGACAGGGCTAAGATTAGTGCTAGAGTTAGTGTTCAGCTTAGGCCTAGTATTAGTTATAGTTAATATTAGAGTGAGGTATGGTGTTATATCTAGGGTTAGAGGTAGGATGAGGATCAAAATTAGGATTAGGTCTAGGTCTAGGGTTAGGTTTATTATTAAGCCTAGGTTTGGGGCTAGGATTAGAGCTAGGGTTTATTTTAGGTTTAAGTCTAGAATTAGGGCTAGGACTAATGTCAAGTCTAGTGATACAGTTGGGGGTAGATTTAGTCTTAGGTTTGTGTCTATGTCTAGTGGAAGTGTTAGGCTTTGGGTAAGGGTCAGGTTTAGAGTTAGGTGTGTTTTTACTGTCAGGGTCAGGGGTTAGTGTTTGTTTTAGGTTAAGGTTAATGAATAGGGCTCAAATGAACATTAGGGTTAGAGTTAGGGTTAGCATATTGATTTGGTTAGGTTTAGGTTTCAGGGTAGTTTAAGAGAAATGGAGAGCTTTAGGGTTAGCAAAAGGTTTAGGGTTATGCCTAGGGTTAAAATTTGGATTAGGGTTATCATACAGATGATATTTAGGGTAAGATCTATGGTTAGGGCTTGGGTTAGGTTAGGATTAGGGCTAGAGTTAGGTTAGGTTTTGGGTCAGGGCTAGTAACCCTAGCTTAGGGTTAATGTTAGGTTTATATTTAGGGTAAATGTTAGATTTTGAACTAGTTATAGGTCTAGGATGAGGGTTAGGTTTAGTTTTATGGTCAGGGTTTGGTTTAGGGTTAGGGCTAGGTTTTTCATTAGGTTTAGGATTAGGTTTAGGATAATAGATTGGGTTGGATATAAGGTTAGCTTTACGGTTAGGTTAGGTTTAGGTTTAGTTTAATTTTAGGGCTAGGTTTACTGTTGGTTTTAGGGTAAGAGTTAGGGTTTTATTTAGGGTTAAGGCTATGGCAATGTTGAGGTTTAGGTTAGGTCTAGAGTTAGGTTTATCGGTTAGTTAGGGTTTCGGTTAGGGTTAGGGATAGGGTTATCATTAGTGATAGGGTTAGAGTTAGGGTAATGACTAGGGTTAGAGCTAGTGTTAGGTCTAGGGTTAAGGTAAGATTAGGTCTATGTTTAGGGTTATGATTAGTGATAATGCTAGGGTTATGTTTAGGCTAAGGGTTAGGATAGATTTTGACCTACGGTTAGGACTAAAGTGAGGGCTAGGGTTAGGATTAGGACTAGGGTTAGGGTTAGGGTGAGGGTTATGCTTAGGGTAGGTTTAGGCATCAAATAGAATTAGGGTTATTTAATTTTTGTGTTAGATTTAGGTCTAGGGTTAGTGCTATTGTAATGTAATATCCAGGGTTCTGATTAGAGCAAGTTTTAGGGTTAGGGTTATGGCTAAGTCTAGTATTAGTTTTAGGTTTTGGGTTAGGTTCAGGTTTTGAGCTCGGTTTAATGTTAGTTTCAGGGTCAGTGATCATATTAAAGTTAGGGCTAGTGTGAAAGCAGAATAGAACTAGGGTTAGGTCTAGTTGTAGGGTTAGTGTTTGGTTTAGGTTTAGGGTTATTTTTAGGGCTAGCACTAAGTTCGTGTTTAGGTCAAAGGCTAGAGTAATAGCTAGATTTAGGATTAGATTTAGGTGTAGGGCTAGTTTTAGGATTAGGTTTAGATATAAGTTTACTGGTAGGTCTAGATTCAGGTCTCCGTTTCAGTTTAAGGTCAGGTTTAGGCCTATAATTAGTGTTAGGATAAGGTTATGTGTGAGGTTTGGGTTAGGGTTAGACCTACAATGAGGGCTAGTGTTAGGACTAGTAATAGGGTTATTGATTAGTTTTGGCTAAGGATTAGGATTAGGCCTAGAGTTATCATTATGAATAGGGTTTGGCTTACAGTAATGGATAGAATTAGAGCTAGGGTTAGGGCTAGGATTAGGGTTAGGTTTAGTTCTAGTTTTAGGGTTAGGGTTAGGGTTAAATCCTGTGTTAGGGCTTGGATTAGGGCTATTTTTGTGTTAAAGTAAGGCCTAGGGTTTGGCTAAGGCCAATGTAAAAACAAGGATTATGATTAGGGTTAGTTTTAGGGTTAGGGTTTCGGCTAGGCTAGTGTTAGCATTAGTTTTAGGGTTAGGATGATATCTAGAGCAAGGGCTTGTGTTTGGATATGAGTCAGGGTGAGGGTTAGTTTTAGGCCTAGGACTCGAATTAGAGCTCGCGTTATGGCTAGTTCTGGAACAGGGTTTGGTTTAGAGCAATGGCTCAGTTTTGTTTTCGGGCTAGGGCTTGGATTAGGGCTAGTTTTACGATTAGAAATAGTGTTAGAGTTAGTAGTAGAATGATGTTTAGGTTTAAGATTAGGGTTAGATTTAGAGTTATGGTTAGATCTAGGGTTAGGGCTATGGCTAGGGTTAGGGCTAAGGTTAGGGCTATTGTGAAATTTATCATAATGAATAGGGTTATAAATAGAAATAAGTCTAGGGTGTGAGTCAGAGTTAGTATTAGGGCTAGAGTTAAAGGTAGGTTTAAGTTTAGAAATCAAGTAATTCTAGGATTAGCACTATGATTAGTGATAGGGTTAGGCCTACGTTTAGGTCTATTTTTAGGGTTACTTTTATGGGAAGGGATGGGGTTATATAGCTAGGTTCAGTGCTAGGGAGATGGGTATATTTAGGGCTAGGGCTAGGGCTAGGATGAGGGTTCAGGTTAGCATTAAGTCTATGTTTAGGGCTAGAATGAGGGTTAGGGTTTGTGTTAATGTTAGGGCTAGGAATAGGGCTAGGGATAATGTCAGGTCTAGGGATATGGTTAGGGATAGTGTTAGGAATAGGTTTATGGCTAGGTCTAGTGTAAGGGTTAGGTTTAGAGTAGGGGTCAGATGTAGAGCTAGGTTATTATTAAAGTGAGAGTATGGGTTAGAGTTTGGTTTGGTTAAGGTTTAAGCTTAGGGCTCAAATTAGCATTCGGGTTAGGTTGAGCTTAGAATAATGGATAGAGTTAGGTTTATAGTTCAGGTTAGGTTTAGATTAATGTATAGGGTTAGTGTTAGGGATAGGGTTAGGGTTAGGCCTAGGGTTAGCATTTGGTTTAGGCTAACCAAATGAATAGGTTTAGTGCTAGTGTTAGGGCTTAGGTTAAGGTTAGGATTAGGGCTAGGGTTTGGTTTACTTCTAGGGTTAGTATTAGGGTTTGGAATAGGGTAAGTGTTAGGGTTTGAGCTACTGTTAGGTCTAGGGTAGGGGTTAGGATTAGAATCAGGCCTATGATTAGGTTTAGGGTTAGGGCTAGGGTTATCATTAGTGTTAGGGTTATGTTTAAGAAAATGGATAAAGTTACAGCTAAGATTTGGGCTATGGTTACACTTAGGATTAGGGATAGGGTTAGGTTTAGGTTTAGAGCTAGGTTTATGTTTAGAGTAAGGGTTAGAGTTTGAGCTAGGGTTAAGACTAGGGCAAGCACTAGTTTTAGGGTTTGTGCTAGGTTTAGGGTTAGGACTAGGGTTAGGTTTACAGTTAGGTTTAGAGTAGTTTTAGGGTTAGGGCTAGTGTTATCATAATGTTTATAGTTAGGGTTAGGGTAATGGGTGAGGTTAGAGCTATGTTTGGGTTATGCATACGTTTAGGGTAATGAATATGTTTAGTTCTAGGGTGATGGTTATGATAAGGGCTAGAGTTAGGGTTAGGGTGCTGGGAGCCATCAGCCAAGTAGGTATGACAAATTCCTTGCCAGCTTACTCCCATGCTGTCTAGTGGAAGGACTTCTGAAAGGTGACCTTGCTCAAGGACCAGGGCAGGATCCGTGTTTAGGGTGTTCCCCCTTTAGAATAGGGCGGTTTAGCATAATAGGAGATTAGGGTGTTCCCCCTTTAGAATAAGGCAGTTTAGCATAATAGGAGATTAGGGTGTTCCCCCTTTAGAATAGGACGTATCCTGCTGCTGAGTTCCTCTTGAGTGCTTAGGGTCAGACAGTATATTTTGGAAGACAGAAGCCCATGTGGAGTGGATTTGGGCAGAGTAGTGGATTTGGGAGAAGTGGATTTGGGCAGAGACCGTGGATTCCCCCAGAACGTGTTTGTAGACGGCCGGTGTGAGTTCGGGAATAAAGAATTGCTGTTTGAATCTACAAGCTGTGTGGAGACTCGTGATTTTTGCCCAGCCAGAGACTGCGGCATTAGGGTTAGGTCTAGGGTTAGTGTTAATGTTAGGTTTAGGGTAAGTGTTATGGTTTGGGGTATGGTTAGTACTAGGGCAATGGTTAGGGTTAGTGTCAGGTCTAGGTTTAGGATTAGGGTTAAGTATAGTGCTAGGGTTATCATTAGGGTTAGGGTTACTTTTAGGGTAATGGATAGAGTTAGAGCTCGATTTAGGGCTAGGGTTATAGTTAGGATTGAGTCTAGTGTTAGGTTTATGTTTAGGGCTTGTTTTAGGGTTAGGGTTAGGTTTAGGGTAATGGTTAGGGCTAGGGTTGTGGTTAGGTTTAAAACGAGGTGTAGGGCTCAGTTTAGGGATAGATTTGGGGTTACGTTAGGGCTACAGCAAATGTAAGAACTAGAGTTGTGATTAGGCCTTCTTTTAGGTTTACAGTTAGGGCTAGTATTAGTTTTAGGTTTAGGTATACTTTTAGTGTGATGTTAGAGTTAGGGTTAGTGTAAGGTCAGAGTCATTCTCATGGTTCATTTTAGGGTTAGGTTAGGACTGTAATGAAGGCTAAGATTAGACTAGGTGAAGGGTTAGGTTTTGGTTTAGGTTAAAGGTTAAGGTTAGGGTTATGTCTTGGTTTTGTTTTAGGACTTAAACTAGATTAGGGCTAGTTATAGGATTAGTGTTAGTGTTAGGGCTAGAGTTAGTTTGAGGTTTATGCTTAGGATTAGGTTTGGACTTAGAGTTATGTTTAGTTATAGGGTTAGGGCTAGGGCTAGTGTTAGGGCTAAGGTTAGGGCCCATGTTAGGTTTATGTGAAGGGATATGGTTAGATCTAGTAATAGGGCTAGGGAGAGATTTAGAGTTAGTCTTAGTTCTAGTGGTACCATTAGGGATAAATTAGCGCTAAGATCAGGCCTAGGATTAGTGTAAGGGTTAAGTCTAGAGTTAGAGTTAGGGTTACATTTGGGGGAAGAGAGGGGTTATAGCAAAGTTCAGAACTAGGGCGAGGGATAAAATTAGAGATAGGGCTAGAGTTAGGGTTCGGGTTAGGATCAAGGCTAGGTTTTATGGCTAGAATGAAGGCTAGCATTTGTGTTAGTTTTGTGTCAAGAATTAGGGCTAGGGCTAATATCAGGTCTAGGGTTATGGTTAGGGATAGTTTTTGGGTAAGATTTATGGCTAGGTCTAGTTTCAGAGTTAGGTTTAGGGTGAGGTTAATGTTGAGAGCTAGGGGTATTATAATAGAGTCAGCTTTTGGGTTTAGGTTAGGTTGAGGTTTAGGGTTATGGCTCAAATTAGCATTAGGTTTGAGTTAGGTTTAGGGTAATGGATAGGGTTAGGGTTAGGCCTAGGATTAGAATTAGGTTTATGGTTATCATTAGGGTAATGTATAGGGTTAGAGCTAAGGTTAGAGCTAGGGTTATGTTTATGATTAGGGCTAAGGATATGGTTATGTCTAGTGTTAGGTTTTGGGTCTGGGTTAGGGTTTGAGCTAGAGTTAGTGCTAAGGATAGGTTTAGGTTTAGGATTAGGTCTAGGGTTAGGATAAGGGTTACCATTAGGGTTAAGTTAATGGACAGGTTTATATGTCGGGTTAGAATTAGGTTTAGGTATAGGACTAGGGTTAGTGTTAAGTTTAGCATAATTTTTAGAGGTTGAGCTAGGTTTAGGACTACCACAAGGGTGAAATATAGAGTTAGGTTTACAGTTAGGGTTTGAGTAGGTTTAAGTTTAGGGCTAGGGTTATCATGAAGTTTATTTTTAGGGTTATGGTAATGGGTGGGATTAGAGCTAAGGTTAAGTCTAGTTTTACGTTTAGGATTAGGGCAAGAGTTAGGATTAGGGTTAGGCTTATCATTTTCTTATGGTTACATTAAGAATAAGGGTCAGTGACTGAGTAAGTGTTAGGGCTAGGTTGAGGCTTCTGGTTAAAATCAAGGCTAGGGATAGAGTTATGGTTAGGGTTAGGGTAAGGGTTAGGTTTAGCTTTAGGTTTAGGGTTATGGTTATGGTAATGAATAGAGTTAGAGCTAGTGTTTGGGCTATGGTTATGTTTAGGATTAGGGCTAGGATTGGTGTTAGGGTTCGGGCTAGAATTATGTTTAGGTAAAGGGCTAACATTTATGCTAGTGTGAGTGATAGGACTAGGTCGAGGATTAGGTTCAGGCTTAGGTCTAGGGACAAAATTATGGTAGGTTTAGGGTTAGGGATAAGGTTAGGACTAGAATTATAACTAGGATTAGGATAAGCGTTAGGGTAACGGATATGGTTAGATGTTTAGGTTTAGTGTTAGATTTAGTTTTAGAGTTAATGTTAAGACTACTGTTATGTTAAGTTTATGGTACAGATTATGTAGTGTTACAGGTAGTGTTACGGCTATGGCAAGTGTTAGTTTTAGTGTTAGGTGTATTGTTAGTTTTCTGCTTAGGGTTAGGGTTACATTTAGGGTTAAAGCTAGGGTTATCAATACAGTTATGTGTAGGGTTGGGTAAGGTACAAGTTTAGAGCTAGCTTTAGGTATAGAGTTAAGTTTAGGGTTACAGCTAGGTTTACGGTTTAGAGTAAGGTATAGGCCTAAGTTTAAATTTATGGTAAGGGTTAGGCTTTGAGTGAATTTTAAGACTAAGTTTAGGGTTAGGTTTAAGATTAGGGTTAGGACGAGGGTTAGGGTTGGGGTTATGCTTAGAGCTAGATTTAGGCCTGGAATTCACTCTATGTTTTGTTTTAGGTTAAGGCATAGAGATAGGGCTATGGGTAATGTAAGAGCTAAGATTATTATTAAGGCTGGTTGTAGGGTTAGAGTTATGGCTATGTCTAGTGTTAGGTTTAGGTTTTTGCATAGGGTCAGGTTTAGAGATAGTTTTAGTGTTCAAGGCCAAGTCAGTGTTCAGGTTAGAGTTAGAATTAGGATTAAATCCATAATTGGGACTAGGTTTATGTCTAGGGTTAGGGTTAGTCTTTGCATTAAGTTAAATGTTATTGTTAGGGATAAGGCTAGGATTTTGTTTAGGTGTAAAGCTGGAGTTAATGCTAGATTTATGATTAGGTTTAGGTCTAGGGCTAGTGGTAGGGTCTGGTTTAGGTATAAGGTTACTGGTAGGACTAGTGTTATTTTTGGGTCTAGCTTTAGGGAGAGATTTAAACCTAGGTTAGTGCTATGGTCAGAATAAGGGTCAGGGTTAAGGTTAAGTTTTGGAATAGGGTTCAAACTAGAATGAGGGCTAGGGTTAGGACTATTAATATGGTGAGAGTTTTGATTAGCCTGAGGATTAGAGATAGGTCTTGGGTTACCATTAAGGTTAGGGTTTTTCTTAGATTTAGGGATATAGTTAGAGCTAATGTTAGGGGTAAGGTTAGGGTTGGGGTTAAAGCTAGGTGTAGGGCTCGGATTAGGCTTGTTTTTGTGTTAGCATTAGGGCTAGGGTTAGGACAACAGGTAATGTAAGAACCAGGGTTACAATTAGGATTAGCTTTAGGGTTAGAGTTAGGGGTAGTTCTAGTGTTAGTGTTAGATTTAAGGTTAAGGAGACATTTAGAGCTAGAATTATTTTTAGGATAGGAATCAGGTCAGGGCTAGTGTTATTTGAGTTAGAACTCAAATTATATCTAGGTTTACTGTTAGGGTTTTGTTTAAGGTTAGCATCATGTTTAGAGCAAGCGTGTGTGTTAAGATATGAGTCCGAACCAGGGTTAGTTTTAATGTTAGGGTTAGGATTCAATTAGGACTAACATTAGTTCTTGTAGTAGCTTAGAGTTTGGTTTAAGTTAAAGTTTAGGGTTACGTCTATTGCTCGGTTTTGTTTTAGTCCTAGGGTTAGGATTAGGGCTAGTTTTACAATTAGTATTAGGGTTAGGGCTAGTGTTAGTGTTAGGCTTAGATTTAGGTTAAGGATTACATTTATAGTTAGTTTAGATCTAGGATTACTCTAGGATTAAGAATAGGGCAAGGGTTAGGGCCAGGGTTAGGGTTATGGTAAGGGATAGGTTTAGAACTAGGGATAGGACTAGTGTGAGTGTTAGAGTTAGTGATAGGGCTAAAATCAGAGTTAAAATTTGGGATAGGGTTAAATTAGAGCAAGGATTAGGGTTAGGATTAGTGTTTAGCTCAGGCCTAGCAATAAGGGTAAACTTTGATTTAAGTTTAGGGTAAAGAATGGTTTTATACCCAGGTTTAGATATAGGGTGAGGGTTAAAGTTAGGTTAGGGCTGGGGTTGGAGTTAGGGTAATTATTAAGGCTAGATTTAGGGCTAGGATGAGCTATAGTGTTTGTTTTAGATTTAGGGCTAGGATTAGTGCTAGGGCTAATATGAGGTCTAGGGTTGTGGTTAAAGATTGTTTTGGGGTTAGGCTTATGGTTTCTTCTAGTGTAAGGGTTAGATTTAGGGTAAGGGTCAGGTTTAGAGCTCAGGGAATTATTAGGATTAGGATTTTCCTTAGGTAAGAATTTAGGTTTATGTCTCAAATTAGCATTAGGGTTAGTGTTGGGGTATACTTAGGGTTTGTTCTAAGGTTCAGGTTTGGCTTAGGGTAATTTATACGGATAGCATTAGTGATAGGGCTAGGCTTAGGCATAGAGTTAGCATTAGGGTAAGGGTTAAGGTTAGGGTAATTGATAGGGTTAGAATTAGAGTTATGGTAAGGAATATGCCTTGTTATAGGGTTAGAGTTAATGTTATAACTAGGGTTAGGGTTAGGTTTAGGGTTAAGTTTAACATAAAGTTTAGGTTTTGAGCTAGGTTTAGGGCTAGGTTTAGGGTTAGGTCTAGGGATAGGATCACGGTAGGTTTAGGTTAGGGTGGTTTTCAGAGATAGTATAAGTGTTAGGATGTAGTTCAGGTTCAGGGTTATTTTTAAGGTTATGATTAGAACTCGAATTGGGTCTAGGGTTAGAACTAGGTGCAGTGCTAGGGTTTGGTTTAAGTTAAGGTTAGTGTTAGGCCTGTTGCTCGGTTTGATTTTAGTGCTATGGTTAGGGTTAAGTCTAGTTTTATGATTAGCTTATGGTTAGGGCTACGGTTATGATTAGGTTTAGGATTAAGGCTAGATTTAAGGCTGAAATTAGGGTTAGGTTTTGTGTTAGGTTAAGGTCAAGAATTAGGGCTAGGACTGATGTTATGTGTAGATTTATAATTAGTGATATTTTTAGGGTTAGGTTTATGGCTAGGTCAAATTAATGTGTTACATTTAGGGAAAGGGTCAGATTAAGAGCTGGGATAATATTAGGGTTAGGGTCAGGCTTCAGGTTTGGGTTAGGTTAAGGTTTAGGTTTAAGGCTCAAATTAGCATTAAGGTTAGATTTAGGGCTAGTGTAATGGATAGTGTTAGATTTAGGGTTAGGTTAGGTTTAAGGTAATGGATATGGTTAGGGTTTGTGATAGGTTTAGGGATTTGGTCTAGACTTAGCATTAGGGTTATGGTTATCATTATGGTAATTTATAGGGTTATACCTAGGGTTAGGGATAGGATAATTGTTAGGATTAGGGCTACAGTTAAGGTTAGGGTCAGGGTTAGGGCGGGGGTTACACTTAGGGTTAGGTTTAGTGTGTGGTTTAGGGTTTGAGCTAGGATATTTGCTATGGTTAAGATTAATTTAGGGTTTGGTCTAGGGTTATGATCATGTTAGTATAATGGTTAGGGCTAGAGTTATCATTAGGGTTAGGGTAATAGGTTTAGATGTCCGGTTAAAGATAGGTTTAAGGGGGATCCAACATGGCAGCGGACAGCGCTTTCAATACACCCCCAGTGATGGGGTCATAAAGTCGCATGGATAATGCTTGGATTCTACCAACGGAGAATCTCCTAGCAAAATTCCACTGAAGAGAGACCGGCCGGCAGCTACTAGGATTTTTTGAAGTGTCTATGTGACCCAGACAAGCAAAACCCTGCCACGAGACACGGAGATCCAGATCCACCAGCCACAGTTTGCGCGCTGCAGGCGCTGCTGCAGATCTGTCCGCCCGCCCACAGCCAAAGTGGGTCCTGCTAAACTCCGAGAGGCAGCTTGGCAGGAAGAAGTCTTTAGCCAAGCCTTCATGAGCCAGGAGCTGATGCCAACCGGGACGGACCAGTCCCACCCCTCCCTTCGGACACTCCGGACACTCCGGCAAGGAGCCTGGGGCCCGCCATAGCAGAGAGGTGACATCATCGGAGTTCGGCCAGTGGAATTCCTTCCCAGAAGAATCCACTTTAGCAGTTGTGTGACTCCCCATTCTGATACAAGCAGCCAGGAAACTTCATTGACCTCTCAGGTGTCGTGTCTGTAGGGAAGCAGAGGGGATCTCTGACCCCCAGCCCCCCATATTATCAGCGGTGACTCCCAAGGTCTTAGCCGCCAGTTTACCACAACACTGGGGCTTAAAAGGGACACGCGGTGGGGCTGCAAGTGTAACTAGATCTCTGGGGAATCACTTCTGGGGAACAGGACCTGGGTGGCTGGCTGACAGGAGGAAGGGGGTTAAGGGCTGAAGAAGTGAAATGGCTCTGGACTGACAAGTCTGAGAGACTCCCAGGAGACACCTAACAGAAATAGCTATCGGCAGGTAGAGAGCAGAAGCTCTGCTCGGAGGGCACAGCTCCACCTACTGGAAGAGAAGAAGGTGAATCTATAAGACTTTAATTTTTTTTGTTGTTGTTGTTGTTGTTGCTGTTGTCGATATTTTTTTCTCCTTCTTCTCTCTCTGTTCCTTTCTCCCCTTTTCCTTCTCTCTTTCTATCCCATTTCAAGTTTTATTGTTCTTTTCATTCCCCTCTAATCTATCTCTCTCTATATCCTTTTTTCTTTCTAAGAGCACCTTCATTCCCCTACCCCCCAACTTTCATCCCAAGCGTAACATCTTCCATTTCGTGAAATTTTCTAAATGCAAATAGGTGAATGTCTCCAGGCTGTCTATAAGACTCCTAAATACCTAGCTACTACCAACACCCTGATTCAATTGCCGGGTAGTATCTAACTTCAGTGGAGCAATCTTCTAAAGTAGCCAAGACATACTAACCATCGTACCACCATAGCACCTAACCTAAACATATAGCCCTAAGAACAAACAACAAATCACTATATGCATACAGAACCTAGAAGCCTTATATGAATTGAATGAATCAGCTTTAAAGTACAACAAAGCCCAACATTTCTAGGCATAATCTCCCACCACAAAAGAGAGACAACAGAGATATACAAAGTCAAAACAAATGTATAGGAGAAAGCAGTTACAAAGCAGTCAAACAGAGCTGAAAAGCAATGTGAACAACATGAAAAAACAAGGAAAAAAAGGGTTACAAACAATGCAGGACAACCTAAATATACAGTAGGACCTAGAAGAATCAGAAACATGGACAGGAAAAGAAATCAAGGCATACCTAACTCAGATGGAACAGAATATTAGAGAAGACATGAGACAGCAAGTCCAAGCATTAAAAGTATATTTTGAAAAGGAACTAAACACACAAATTCAATCCACAACGGATGAGCTTTACCAGGAGATAGAGGTTTTAAAAAAAAAATCAAACTGCAATCCTAGAAATGCATGAAACCATAAATCAGATTAAAATCGCTAATGAGAATATTACAAACAGACTAGATCAAGTAGAAGTCAGAATATCAGATCATGAAGACAAAGTTTATCAACTTGAAAAGAATATAGTCAACACAAAAAAAATGCTTAAATCTCATGAGCAATCTATCCAAGAGATATGGGATCTCATCAAAAAAACAAATTTGAGAGTCATTGGGATAGAAGAAGGCACAGAGGTTCAGTCCAAAGGAATGGATAACTTATTAAATGAAATAATACTAGAAAACTTCCCAGAGATGAAAGATGGAATGGATTGCCAAATCCTGGAAGTCTACAGGACCCCAAACATCCAAAACCATAATAGACCAACTCCAAGACACATAATTATGAAGATAGCTAACATACAGGACAAGGAGAGAATACTAAAAGCTACGAGAGAAAGGAGGCAGATTACACTCAGGGGTAAACCAATTAGGTTAACGACTGATTTTTCATCACAGACTTTGAAAGCAAGAAGATCCTGGAACAACGTATTTCAAACTCTGAAAAATAATGGATTCCAACCAAGAATACTGTATCCAGCAAAACTATGCTTCAGATTTGACAATAAAATTAAAATATTTCACGATAAACAAAAGCTAAAAGAATTCGCAGCCAGAAAACCAGCACTGCAAAGCATTTTCAGCAAAATAATACAAGAAGAGGAATTGAAAAATAGCGCCCAAAAATAACAGTGGGAGGTATCTCAGTAAAAGGGGAGAAAAATAACCAAAGAGGGAAAACTAGCCAATCTAACATAAATAAATAAATAAATAAATAAATAAATAAAAAATAAATAAATAAACATGACTGGAAGTACAAACCGTATTTCAATTGTAACCTTAAATGTTAATGGCTTAAATTCACCAATCAAAAGACATAGGCTAGTAACCTGGATTAAAAAAACAAATCCAATAATATGCTGCCTTCAGGAGACTCATATGATAGGAAAAGACATACACAGACTGAAGGTGAAAGGTTGGGAAAAATCATACCACTCACATGGCCCTCGGAAGCAAGCAGGAGTGGCCATACTCATATTGAATAAAGTCAACTTCAAACCTAAGGTAATCAAAAGGGATAAAGAAGGACACTATATACTGTTAAAAGGAACCATCCACCATCAAGACATAACAATTATCAATATGTATGCACCAAACAATGGTGCTGCAACGTTGATAAAACAAACTCACCTCAAGTTCAAGAGTCAAATAGACCACAACACAATAATTATGGGGGATTTTAACACACCACTCTCGCCATTGGACAGATCCTCTAGACAAAAGCTAAACAAAGAAACTATAAAACTCAATAACGCAATCAATAACCTAGACTTAACTGACATATATAGAATATATCAACCATCATCAAGTGGATACACATTCTTCTCAGCAGCACATGGATCCTACTCAAAGATAGACCATATATTATGCCATAGGGCGACTCTCAGTAAATATAAAAGTGTGGAGATAATACCATGCACCATATCTGACCAAAATGGAAAGAAACTGGAAATCAATGATAAAAGAAGGAAGGAAAAATCCTGCATCACGTGGAAAATGAACAATATGTTACTGAATGATCAATGGGTTACAGAAGATATAAAGGAGGAAATCAAAAAATTCCTAGAGATAAACGACAATACAGACACAACATACCGGAATCTATGGGATACAATGAAAGCAGTGTTAAGAGGGAAATTCATTTCCTGAAGTTCATTCCACAAAAAAGAAAAAAAACAACAAATAAATGAACTCACACTACATCTTAAAACCCTAGAAAAGGAAGAGCAAAACAACAGCAAATGTAGCAGAAGACAAGAAATAATTAAAATCAGAGCGGAAATCAACATAATTGAAACAAAAAAAAAAACATTGAAAAAATTGATATAACTAAAAGTTGGTTCTTTGAAAAAATAAATAAGATTGACAGAACCTTAGCCATGCTAACGAAGAGAAGAAGAGAGACAACTCAAATTACTAACATACGGGATGAAAAAGGCAATATCACAACAGACACTACAGAAATACAGAAGATAATTAAAAAGTATTTTGAAACCCTATATTCCAATAGAATAGAAGATAGTGAAGATATTGATAAATTTTTTAAGTCATATGATCTGCCAAGATTGAGTCAGGAAGACACACACAATTTAAACAGACCAATTACAAAGGAAGAAATAGAAGAGGCCATCAAAAGACTACCAACGAAGAAAAGCCCTGGACTGGATGGGTATAAAGCAGAGTTTTACAAAATCTTCAAAGAAGAATTAATACCAATACTTTTCAAGCTATTTCAAGAAATAGAAAAAGAAGGAGCTCTTCCAAATTCATTCTATGAGGCCAACATAACCCTGATCCCAAAACCAGACAAAGACACTTCAAAGAAAGAAAACTACAGACCAATATCTCTAATGAACTTAGATGCAAAAGTTCTCAATAAAATCCTGGAGAATCGAATACAAAAACATATCAAAAAAATTGTGCACCATGATCAAGAAGGATTTATCCCTGGGATGCAAGACTGGTTCAATATATGAAAATCAATAAATGTTATTCACCACATCAATAGACATAAAGATAAGAACCATATGATCATCTCGATACATGCAGAAAAATCATTTGACATAGTACAGCATCCCTTTATGTTCAAATCACTAGAAAAACTAGGGATAACAGGAACTTATCTCAACATTGTAAAAGCTATATATGCTAAGCCTCAGGCTAGCTTCATTCTAAATGGAGAAGAACTGAAGGCATTCCCTCTAAAATCTGGAACTAGACAGGGATGCCCTCTCTCACCACTTCTATTCAATTTAGTTCTTGAATTACTAGCCAGAGCAATTAGACAAAGAAAAGAAATTAAAGGCATAAAAATAGGAAAAGAAGAACTTAAATTATCGCTATTTGTGGATGACATGATAATATACTTAACAGACCCAAAAGGGTCTACAAAGAAACTGCTAGAGTTAATAAATGAATTCAGCAAAGTGACAGGATATAAAATCAACACACATAAATCAAAGGCATTCCTGTATATCAGCAACAAAACATCTGAAATGGAAATGAGGAAAACCACTCCATTCACAATATCCTCAAAAAAAATATAAAATACTTGGGAATCATCCTAACAAAAGAGGTGAAAGATTTATACAATGAAAACTCCAGAACCCTAAATGAGAGATAGAAGAAGATCTTAGAAGATGGAAAAATGTACCCTGTTCATGGATAGGCAGAACTAACATCATCAAAATGGCGATATTACCCAAAGTTCTCTACAGGTTTAATGCGATGCCAATCAAAATCCCAACGGCATTTCTTGTAGAAATAGATAAAGCAATCATGAAATTCATATGTAATAACAAAAGACCCAGAATAGCAAAAGCAATTTTAAGCAGGAAGTGTGAATCTGGTATAGCGATACCAGAGTTCAAACTGTACTACAAAGCAATAGTAACAAAATCATCATGATACTGGTACCAAAACAGGCAGGTGGACCAATGGTACAGAATAGAGGACTCAGAAACCAATCCACAAAATTACAACTTTATTATATTTGATAAAGGGGCTAAAAACGTCAATGGAGGAAGGATAGCATCTTCAACAAATGGTGCTGGAAAAATTGGAAATCCATATGCAACAAAATGAAACTGAATCCCTTTCTCTCGCCATGCACAAAAGTTAACTCAAAATGGATCAAGGAGCTTGATATCAAATCAGAGACCCTGCACCTGATAGAAGAAAAAGTTGGCTCCGATCTACATATTGTGGGGTCAGGCTCCAAATTCCTTAATAGGATGTCCATAGCCCAAGAGTTAATAACAAAAATAAACAAATGGGACTTACTTAAACTAAAAAGTTTTTTCTCAGCAAGAGAAACAATAAGAGAAGTAAATAGGGAGCCTACATCCTGGGAACAAATCTTTACTCCTCACACTTCAGACAGAGCCCTAATTTCCAGAATATACAAAGAACTCAAAAAATTAAACAATAAGATAACAAATAACCCAATCAACAAATGGGCCAAGGACCTGAACAGACACTTCTCAGAAGAGGACATACAATCAATCAATAAGTACATGAAAAAATGCTCACCATCTCTAGCAGTCAGAGAAATGCAAATCAAAACCACCCTAAGATACCATCTCACTCCAGTAAGATTGGCAGCAATTAGGAAGTCAAACAACAATAAGTGCTGGCGAGGATGTGGGGAAAAGGGTACACTTGTACATTGCTGTTGGGACTGCAAATTGGTGTGGCCAATATGGAAAGCAGTATGGAGATTCCTGAGAAAGCTCGGAATGGAACCACCATTTGACCCAGCTATTGCCCTCCTCGGACTATTCCCTGAGGACCTTAAAAGAGCATACTATAGGGATACTGCCACATCCATGATCATAGCAGCACAATTCACAATAGCTAGACTGTGGAACCAACCTAGATGCCCTTCAATAGATTAATGGATAAAAAAATGTGGCATCTATACACAATGGAGTATTATGCAACACTAAAAAATGACAAAATCATGGAATTTGGAGGGGAATAAATGGCATTAGAGCAGATTATGCTAAGTGCAGCTAGCCAATCCTTAAAAAATAAATGCCAAATGTTTTCTTTGATTTAAGGAGAGCAACTAAGAGCTGAGCAGGGGGAAAGAGCATGAGGAAATGATTAACATTAAACTGAGATGAGTGATGGAAGGGAAAGGGAGAGAGAAGGGAAATTTCATGGAAACGGAAGGAAACCCTCATCGTTATACGAAATCACATATATGAGGTTGTGGGGGGAAGGGGGGGAAGGGAGAGAACTGAACAACAACAGATGAGGTAGAGAGGGAAGATGGAAGAGGAGGGGAGGGGGCATAGTAGGGGATACGAAAGGCAGCAGAATACAACAGTCACTAATATGGCATTATGTAAACATTGTGAATGTGTAACTGATGTGATTCTGCAATTTGTATTTGGGGTAAAAATGGAAGTGCATAACTCACTTGAATCAAATGTATGAAAGATGAAAAAAATTAAAAAATACTTAAATAATAAAAAAAGATTTAATTATAAGGAATAAAGATTAAATTATGTGAGAGCCCATGCTGTGCTCATCCTTGAAGACTGGCATGAAGAAATCAACACATTAAAGAAGAGAAGAAAGAAGTGGCACTTTTGCTATTTAAATTTAATTCTACTGCTTTTCTAATGAAAATTCACCTAAACGCCAAGTACCTTACTAATTATCTTATCACAGAAGGAAAATAATAAATGGAAACTGTACAATGGTATTTAGAATTGTGCTCAGAACAGCTTCACAGTTGGCTCTTCCCTAAGGTATGTTAACCAATAGTGATGCTCTAATATATTATCAGAAGGAAAACAAAACCCTAAAAAGGAATTCACTATTCATCTTCCCATTTTAAGATGACTAAAATTTGACTTCTGTTTGTTATTTAGCAAAATGTGTGGGTTCTGTGTTTTTCTTTTCTTTTGTTGGCTATAATGAAATTCAGGGGTGTACAAATAATTTTTGCATCATTGTAAGACAATAAAGCTAGTGAAAAAAAAAGTAAAAAAAAAAGATAGGTTTAAGTTTAGTTTAGTGTTAGGTTTAGGTTTTGGGTTAGTGTTAGCTTCACTGTTAGTTCTAGAATTAGGTTTATGTTTAGAGTTAGGATAGGTTTAGCTTTAGGTCTAGTGTTATCATTAGGGTTAAGTTTAGGGTTAGAGTAATGGGTAAGGTTTAAGCTATGGTTAGGACTAGAATTAAGTTTAGGATTAGAGCTGGGGTTATGTTTAGGGTTAGGTCTTGGGTTAGTGTTAGTGTTAGGTTAAGTGTAAGGGTTAGGGATTGAGCTAAGTTTAGGGCTTGGCTGACATTTAGTTTCACAGTCTGGTCTAGGGTAGTGTTAGGTGCTGAGAGTCATAACCAAGTAGGAATGATTCATGGCAATTTTGTTGAAAGGTGACCCTACTCCGGGATTAGAGTGGCTCTGGGTTTAGGGTGGATCCTGCTGGGAATAGGATGGCTCCAGGATTAGGGCAGATCCTGCTAGGATTAGGGCGGATCCTGCTGCCTCAGGTGGCCCCTCCTTTGGAGTTCCCATTCGTTGAGTTTTTACCGGGTTCTGAGAGAATTGGTGCTTGAAGCCAGGTAGAGGCAGGGTGTTCATGGGAAGAGTGGGTAGATTTTCTGTGAGAGTTCGGGAATAAAGAGTTGCTGTTTGAATCTACAAGGTTTTGTGGTGGCTCGGTTATTTTGTGCCCATCCAGACTGTGGCAGTTAGGGTTCAGTTTAGGGTTAGGTTTAGCATTAGTTTTAGTGTTATGTAAAGTATAATGAATAGAATTACAGCTAGGGTTTTGGCTTTGGTTACAGTTAGGATTAAAGCTAGAATTACGGTGAGGTTTAGGGTTTGGGCTAGGGTTTTATTTGGGTAAGTTTTAGGGTTTGAGCTAGGTTAGGGTTAGGGTTAGGGTTAGGGCTAGGTTTTGCGTTAGAGTTATGCTTAGGGGAACGTTTAGGGCTGTAATTAGGGCTATGTTTTGTGTGAAGTTTAGCATTAGTATTAGGTATATGTGTAATGTAAAAGCTAGAGTTATGGTTATGACTATATTTAGAGTTCGTCTAATATTAGGGTTAGTTTTTAGGTTAGGATAAGGTTTAGAGTTAGGGATTTGTTAGGGTAAGTGTCAGGGTTCAGGTTAGGATTAGATTTAGGTTAGGTCAAGAATGAGGACTATGGTTAGGTCTAGGGGTAGAGTTAGTGTTTGGTTTATGTTAATGGTTATTGTTATGGCTAAGGCTAGGTTTATGGCTATATTTAAGATTAGGTTTAGGTCTAGGGATAGTGTTATTGTTAGGTTTAGTTTTAGGGTTAATGTTAGGGCTAGTGTTAGGTTTTGGATAAGGGTTAGGGTCAGGTTTAAACCTACATTTAGTGTTAGGGTCAGAATAAGGGTCAGATTTAGAGTTAGGGTTTGGGTTAAGTTTAGAGTTAGAATGAGAGTTAGCATTAGGACTAGTAATAAAGTTTGATTTGGGGGCAGGCATAGAATTAGGGTAAGTACTAGGGTATAAATAGGGTGAGGGTTTGACTAAGTATAAGAAATAGGGTTAGAGCTAGGATTAGGACTAGGGATAGGATTAAGGTTAGGGCCAGCATTAGGGTTAGGGTTAAAGCTAGGGTTAGGCCTTGGATTAGGGCTAGGGTTTGTGTTATTTTTAGGGCTATGGCTAATTTAATAACTGGCATTAATATTAGCAGTAGTTTTAGGGTTATGTTTAGGGCGAGGTCTAGTGTTAGGTTTAGGATTAGGATAAGGTTTAGGGATAGGGTGATGTTTAGTGCTAGGCTTAGTGTTAAGGTCAGTGTCAGGGTTAGTATTAGTTCTAGGGTTAGGGTTAGAACTCGAATTAGGGCCAAGGATACGGCTAAGTGTAGGGTTAGTGTTTGGTTTAGGTTAAAATTAAGGTCAGTAAAATGGCTTGGTTTTGCTTGAGAGCTATGATTTGGTTTAGGGCTAGTTTTCAAATTAGCATTAGGGTTAGAGCTAGTGTTAGGGTGTGGTATAGGCTTAGGTTTAGGGTTAGATTTAGAGTTAGGGTTAGATATAGGTTTAGGACTACAGTGAAGGTTATGGCTAGGGTTATGGCTGGGGTTTGAGTTATCATAAGGGGTAGGGTTAGAACTAGGGATAGGGATAGGGCGAGAATAAGATTTAGTGTTAGGATTAGATTTAGGGTTAGAATTAGGGCTTAATTAGAGCTAGACTTAGAGCTAAGGTTAGTATTAAGGCTGTCCCTATGTTTATGGCTAGGGATATGGTTATTGTTATGGTTAGGTATGATGTTATAACTAGCTTTAGAAGTAGGGCGAGAGATAAAATTAGGGTTAGGACTATGGTTAGGGTTAGGTGTAGGATTAAGGCTAAGATTAGTTCTATTATTAGGGCTAGAGTTTGCTTTAGGATTATGGCTTCATTAGGGCTAGCGATAATGTCAGGTCTAGGTTTATGGTTAGAGATAGTTTTAGGTTTAAGATTATTTGGGTTAGGATTAGGGTTATGGATATTGTTAGGTTCAGGGTTCAGGTTAGGTTTAGGGCAATGTATAAGTTTAGGGTTAGGAATAGGTTAAGGGTTATTCTAGGATTATCCTAGGTTTAGCATTAGGGTTAGGATTGGGATTAGGGTAATGGATAGAGTTACAGCTCAGGTTAGGGCTAGGTTTATGGTTAGGATTAAGACTAGGGTTAGGGTTAGGTTTGGGGTTATGTCAGGGGTTAGGTTTAGGGTTAGGTTTATGGTAAGGGTTATGGCTAGAATTACGGTTATGGTTAGGGTTAAAGGCAGTGTTGAGTCTCAGAATAGGGATAGGTTTTGGAATAGTTTAAGTCTAAATTTAGGGCTAGAATTAGGTCTAGTGTTTGTATGAGCGTTAGGCCTAGTTTAGGCTTATGTTTAGGTTTAGGGATAGGGTTAGGTTTATGGGAAGGGATGTGGTTTGAACTAGCTTTAGGGCTAGGTCAAAGGTTAGTATTTGGTTAGGGCTAGGGTTATGGTTTTGTTTAGTAATAAGACTAGGTTTAGGGATAGGATGAGGGCTAGGGTTTGTTTTAGGGTTCTTGCAAGAATTAGTGCTAGGGCTAGTTTCTGCTCTAGGCTTACGTAAGGGATAGATTGAGGGTTAGATTTCTGGCTAGGTTTAGTGTAAGGGTTCGGTTTAGGGTGAGGATCAGGCTTAGAGCCAGGGTTATTATTTGGGTTAGAATGAGGTTTTGGGTTAGGTTTAGGTTAGAGTTTTGGTTTAGAGCCTGAATTAGCATTAGGTTTTGTTTAGGATAATGATAGGTTTCAGTTTAGGGTTTATGTTAGATGTAGGGTAATTAATAGGGTTAGAGTTAGCAAAGGGTTAGGGTTAGGTCTAGGGTTAGCCTTAGGGATATTGTTGTGCTTAGGGTAAAATATAAGGTTATATCTAGTTTTATGGTTATTATAAGGCCTAAATTTAGTGTTAGGCCTAGGGTTAGAGTTGTGTTTAGTTTTAGGGTATGGTTTAGAGTTTGAGCTATGGTTAGCACTAGGGTAAGGGTTAGGTTTAGGGTTAGGTCTAGGTTATAGTTACGGTTAGGTTTCAGGTTAGTGTTTAGGTTAGGGCTAGGTTTATCATTAGGTTTAGGGTATTGGATAGGGTTTGATGTCATGTTACGTTTAGAGTTAGATTTAGGTTTAGCCTTAAGGTTAGTTTAAGAATATTTTTAGTGTTAGGTTTACAGTAATGGTTAGGGGTTTAGCAATGGTTAGCTCTATGCCAAGGGTTAGGTTTATGGTTATTTCTAGGGTTATGGTTAGGGTAGATTTAGGGTAAGGGCTGGTGTTACCATCAGGGTTAGGGTTAGGGTTAGGTAAGGTTAATGGGTAGGGTTAGAGCTAGGGTTAGGGCTAGGGTTATCATTAATATTAGGGTTAGAGTTAGGGTAACATGTAGGCTTAGAGCTAGGGTTAGGGATAGGATTAAGGTTAAGATTAGGGCTAGGGTTAAGGTTAGGTTTAGGTTTAGGCCATTGGTTCGTGTTACGGTTAGGTTAAGTTTAAGGGTTAGGGATTAAGGCAGTGTTTGGACTAGGACGAGGATTAGGGTTAGAGTAAGTGTGAGGGTTAGGGGTAGGGTTAGCATTAGGGTTAGAGTTAGAGTTAGGTTTAGGGTAATGAATAGAGTTAAAGGTAGGTTTTGTTCCATGATGATGGCTAGTTTCAGGGTTAGTGATATGGCTATGTCTAGAGTTAGGGTTATGCTTTTTCGGGAAGAAAGGTTGTAGAGCTAGGGTTTGTGTTAGGGTAAGGGTCAGTGTTCGGTTTAGGGTAAGGTTTATTTTTAGGGACAGTATTAGTACTAGGGTTTGGTCTAGGGGTAGGGTTTGTGTTTGGGTTAGGTTAAGGGTTATTATTAGGGCTAGGACTAAGTCTTTGTTTAAAGCTAGTCCTAGAGTTATCAATAGATAAAGGGTTAACTGTAGGTAAAGGTCTAGTTTTAGGGTAAGGTTTAGTTATAGAGTTACAGGTATTGCCAATTATAGGTGTTAGCTTAGGGTTAGGGTCAGATTTAGACCCATGGTTAGTGTTAGGGTCATAATAAGGCTCAGGACTAAGGTCAGGGTTTGGGATAGTGATAGAGCTAGATTGAGGATTAGGGTTAGGACTAGTAATAGAGTTAGGTTTTGAGTTAGGCTAAGATTTAGGTTTAGAACTAGGGTAGATTTAGGGTTAGAGTTTGGCTTAGGGCAAGGCATGGGGTTAGTGGTAATGATAGGGCTAGGGTTAGGGTTAGGTGTAGGGCTAGGGTTAGGTTTAGGGTTAGGGTTAAAGCTAGGGTTAGAGCTTGGATTAGGGCTAGGCTAGGTTTTGTGTTAGCTTTAGGGCTATGGCTAATATAAGAACTAGGGTTACAACTAGAGCCAGTTTTAGGGTTTGTGTTATGTCTAGGTTTATTAGGTTTAGGGTTGGGTTTATATTTAGGGTAATGGATAGGTTAGGGTTAGCAAGTGTGTTAGGGTTAGGCCAAGGGTTAGCATTAGGTTTAGGATTGGGTTTAGGGTTTGGGTAATGGATAGGGTTAGACCTAGGTTTAGGGCTAGGTTTATTATGGTTAGTGTTAGTGTTAGGGTTAGTGTTAAGTTTAGAGTTAGTGCAAGGATTATAGTTAGGGTAAGGTTAGAGTAAATGTTAGGACTTGGTTTAGGTTTAGAGTTAAGATTAAAGCTAGAGTTGTGGCTTGCATTAGGGCTAGATTTTGAGTGACATTAGGGCTAGTGTTATGGATACAGCTAATGTAAGAACTAGGATTTGATTAAGGCTAATTTTAGGGTTAGGGTTAGGGCTAAGTCTAGTTTTATAGTTAGGTTTACGTTCAGGGTGATGTTTTGAGCTAATGCTAGTGAAAGGTTCAGAGTCAGGGTCAGGATTAGTTTTAGGGTTGGGGATAGGACTTGAGTTAGAAGTAGGATTAGGGCTAGATGGAGGGTTAGGATTTGATTTAGGTTAATTTTTAGGGTTAGTGCTAGGCTCCTTATGTTTTAGGGCTAAGGATAAAGTTAAGGGTAGTTTTAAAATTAATGTTAGTGTTACTGCTAGTGATATGGTGAGTTTAGGCTTAAAGGTACATTTAGAGTTATGGTTAATTCTAGGGTTAGGGCTATGGCTATGGTTAGGGCTAAGGTTAGGTCTAGTGTTTGGGTTATGGTAAAGGATAGAGTTAGAACTAAGTATAGAGCTAGGGCGATAGTTACAGTAAGTCTTAAGGCCATGGTTAGGGTTAAGTTTAGGGCTAAATTAGTGCTCTGTTTAAGATTAATTTTAGGGTTAGGTTTAGGGGAAGGGATGGGGTCATATCTAGGTTTAGGGTTATGGCGATGATTAGAAATAGGTTTAGGTCTAGTGTAAGGTTTGTGTTAGAATTAAGGGTAGATTTGGGGTTAGGATGAGGGCTAGGGTTTGTGTTAGGGTTAGGGCAAGTTTTAGGGATAGAAATAATGTCATTTTTAGGGTTACAGCTAGTGTTAGTTATAGGGTTAGGTTCATGGATAGGTCTAATATTAGGTTTAGGGTAAGGGCAAGGTTAAGAGTAAGGTGTACTTTTAGGTTCAGGGTCAGGTTTCGGGTTTTTGTTAGGTTAATTATTAGCTTTAGGGCTGAAATTAACGTTAGGGTTAGAATTAGGGTTAGGTTTATGTATAGGTTTAGGTTTAGAATCAGGTTAAGATTAGGGTAATTAGCAGGGTTAGGGTTAGTGATAGGGTTAGGGTTAGGCCTAGGGTTAGCATCTGGGTTAGGGTTATTGTTAGGGTAATGAATAGTATTAGAGCTGGGGTTAGGGCTAGGGTTTTTGATGGAATTAGGGATAGAGTTAGGGTTAGGTCTAGGGCTAGGTTTAGGTTTTTGGTTAGGTTTAGGGTTCAGGTTAGGTTTTGAGCTAGGGTTAGTGGTAGGGTGATGGTTAGGTTTAGGATTATGTCTAGCATTAGATTTAAAGTTAAGTTTAGGTTTAATGTTAGGGTTAGGGCTAAGGTTATCTTTATAGTTATGTTAATGGATAGGTTTAGATGTTGTGTTAGGGTTAGAGGTAGTTTTAGGTTTAGGGTTAGTGTTAGGGTTAGGGCTAATATTATCATTAGATTTTGGGTAATGGATAGAATTAGATGTCAGGTTAGGGTTAGGGGTGGTTTTAGGTTTAGGGTTAGTGTTAGGGTTTGGGCTAGGGTTAGTGATAGAGTAAGGTTTAGGGTTTTATCTAGGGTTAAGGCTATGATGAGTGTTAGTTTTAGGGTTAGGTCTAGGATTAGGTTTACAATTAAGATTAGAGCTAGATTTATCATTAGGGTTAAGGTTCGGTTTAGGGTAATGGATCATTTTAGAGATGGTATTAGGGCTAGTGTTAACATTATAATTAGGGCTAGGATTAGGATTAGGTTTTGGGTTAGGGCAAGGTTATTTTTAGGATTCAGTTTTAGGCTTATCATTACGATTATGGGTTTGGTTTTTGTTAAGTTTAGGGCTACAATTATGGCTCAGGCAAATGTCAGGTCTAGGGTTACGGTTAGGGGTGTTTTTAGGGTTAGGTTTATGTCTTTGTCTAGTATAAGGGTATGATTTAGGGGTAGGGTCAGAGTTAATGCTAGGTATATTTTATCACGGGATGGTCAGAGTTAAGGTTTGGGTTAAGTTAAGCTTTAAGGTTAGGGCTCGAATTAGCATTATGATTAGTGTTAGGGTAATGATAGAGTAAGGTTTAGTGTTCAGGTTCGGTTTAGGTTAAGGAAATAGGTTAGGCTTAGGGATAAGTTTAGGGTTAGGCTTAGGGTTACTATTAGAGTTATGGTTATAGATAGGATAATAGATAGTGTTTGAGCTAGTGATACATCTAGAGTTATTGTTAGAGTCAGGCTTAGGGTTAGGGTAAGGTATGGGGCTAGGTTCTGAGTTAGGGTTAGGTTTAGTGTTAGGATTACAGCTAGGGTTAAGGTTCGGATTAGGGCTTGGTTTGGGGTTTGGTTACACCTAGGGTTAGGGCTATGGCTAAGTATAAACTAGTGTTGCTATTAGTGCTAGTTTTAGGGTTAGGGTTAGGGCTAGGTCTAGTGTTATGGTTAGGTTTAGGGTTAGGGTTAGGGTGATGTTTAGAGCAAGGGTTATTGTTAGGGTCAAGATCAGAGTAAGGGATAGTTTATGAGTTAGAGTTAGAACTCAAATTAGGGCTAAAGTTAATACTAGATGTATGGTTAGGGTTTGGTATAGTTTAAGGTGTAGGGATATAGGTTAGTTTTATTTTAGGACTATGGCTACGGTTACAGCTAGATTATGGATTAGCATCAGGGTTAGGGCTAGTGTTAGGCTTAGGTATAGACTTCGAGTTAGGGTTAGATTTATAGTTAGGGTTAGATATAGGGTTAGGGCTAAGGGTAGGGCTAGCGGTAGGGTGAGGGTTAGGGTTATGGTTATGAATATGGTTAGAACTAAGGATACTGCAAGGGCGAGAATTAGAGTTAGCCATAGTAGTAGTCTTAGGTTTATGGTTAGGGTTAGGGTTAGGGCTAAATTAGAGCTAGGATAAGGGCTAGGGTTAGTTTTAAGGTTAGGGCTCTATTAGGGCTAAGATTAAAGCTAGGGTTAGTGTTAGGGTTAGACCAAGTGTTTGGGGTACATTTATGGTTAGCATGGTGTTAAGGATAAATTTAGGGGAATGAGTGGGATTATAGCTAGCTTTAACGAAAAGCTGAGGATTAGAATTAGGATTAGGCCCAGGGTTATGGTTCAGTTTAGGATTAAGGCTAGGTTTAGGGCTAGGTTAAGGCTAGGGTTTCTCTTAGGGTTATGGCTAGGAGCATGTCTAGGGCTAATATCAGGTCTAGGGTTAATGTTAAGGATAGATTTAGGGGTAGTTCATGGCTAAGTCTAATGTAAGAGTTAGGTTTATATTAAAGGTCAGCTTTAGGGCTAGGAGTATTATTAGAGTCAGGGTCAGGATAAGGGTTAGCATTTGGTTTAGCTAAAGGGTTATTATTAGAGCTCGAATTAGCATCAGGGTTAGGTTTAGGGGTAGCGTAAAGGATAGGTTTTACTTTATGTTTCAGTAAAGGTTGTGTTAATGGATGGGGTAGGTTTAGCGATAGGGTTAGGTTTAGCATTATGGTTAGGGTTATATTTAGTGGAATTGATAGGTTTAGAGCTAGGTTTAGAGCTAGGTTATGGTTTGGATTAACCTTAGGATTAGGGCTAGGTTTAGGGTTAGGGCTAGGGTGTGATTTGGGGTAAGTTTGAGTTAAGGTAAGTGTTAGGTTTAGGCCTAGGTTTATGGTTACGTTAGGGTAAGGGTTAGTGCTTGAGCTAGGGTTAGGGCTAGGGTGAGAGTTAGGTTTAGGTTTAGGTCTAGGTCAACATTTATAGTTAGAGTTAGGATTAATGTTAGAGATAGGGTTTTAATTAAGGTTAGATTTAGGGTTAGGGTAATGGATATAATTAGAGCTAAAGTTCAGGCAAGGTTTAGTATTAGGATTAGGGCTAGATTTAGGTAAGGTTTTAGGATAGAGCTAGGGTTATGTTTAGTCTAAAATTTAAGATTTGAGCTAGGGTTATTAGGGCTAGGGTTAGGCTGACGATTATGCTTAGAGCTAAGTTTAGGCCTAAAATTAGGCCTAGTTTTTGTGTTTGGTTTAGGGCTAAGGTTAGGACTATGGGTAATGTAAGAGCTAGGGTTATGTTTAGGGCTAGTTTTAGGGTTAGGGTTATGGCTAGTTCTAGAGTTAGGTCTAGGTTTTGGATTAGTGTCAGGTTTAAAGCTAGGTTCAGTGTTAGAATCTCGCCCATTTTTTTGGTATAGGTTTAGGATTTTGGTTAGTTCCAGAATGAGGACTAAGTTTAGGTCTAGTGGTAGGGTAAGTATTCAGTTTAGGTTAAAGGTTATTGTTACTGCTAGGGCTAGGATTTTGTTTAGGTCTAGGGCTAGAGCTATAGTTGTATTTCAGATTAGCTTTGGATCTAGGCCGAGTGTTAGGCTTAGGTATAAGTATAGGGTTACCAGTAGGGCTATTGTTAGGGTTTGGTTTAGGGTTTGGGTCAAGTTTAGACCTAGGGTTACTGTTAGGGTCAGATGAGGGTCAGGGTTAATTTTAGAGGTGAAATGAGTGCTAGGGTTAAGACTGGTATTATTGTTAGATTTTAAGTTAGACTAGATTAGGATAATGACTAAGGTTTGCATTTGGGTTACAGTTTGGCTTAGTGTAAGAAATAGGGTTAGAGTTAGGTTTAGGGCAAGTGTTATGGTTACAGTTAGGCCTATTATTAGGATAAAAGCTGAGGTTAGGGTTTGGATTATGTGTAGAATTTGTGTTAGGGTTAGGGCTACTGTCAGGACAATGACTAATGTATTAACTAAGGTTATTATTAAGGCCAGATTTCGGGTTAGGTTAAGGCTAGATATAGTGTTAGGGTTAATTAAGGTTAGGGTGATGTTAGAACTAAGATTAGTGTTAGGGTCAGTGTCACGATCAGGGTTAGTTTCAGAGTTAGTTTTATAATTATTTGTAGGGTTAGGGTTGGATTTAGGTTAAGGGTTAAAAATATTGCTATGGATTGGTTTTGGTTTATGGCTAGGGCTTGGGAGAGGGCACGTTTTAGGATTAGCGTTATTGTTTGGAGTAGTGTTATGGTTTGGTTTAGGCTTTTTGTTACAGTTGAATTTAGAGTTAATTTTAGATTTAGATTTAGGCTTAGATCTAGGATTAGGATTAAGGCTAAGGATAGAAAAAGGGCTAGGGCCAGGGCAAGATTTAGAGTTAGTCTTATGGCTAGGTTTAGGGTTAGGATAGGATTAAATAAAGGCTAGAATTACCACGAGGTTTTGGGTTAGGGCTAGGTTTAGGGTGAGGGTTAGGCTTAGGTTTAGGTTTATGGTTAGTTTTTGGGTACAGGATGAGGTTATAGTTAATTTTATCCTTTGGGTGAGGAATAGAATTAGGAATAAGGCTTGGGTTATGGTTCGGGTTAAGATTAGACCTAGGTTTAGGGCTAGGATTACGGCTAGGGCTAATTTCAGCTCCAGTGTTAAAAATAGTTTTAGGGTTAGGCTTATGGCTATGTCTAATCTAAGGGTTAGGTTTAGGGTTAGGGTAAGGTTTAGAGCTGAGGGTACTATTAGGGTCAGGTTCGCTATTAGTGTTTTGGATAGGTTAATGCTTAATTATTAGTATTTGAATTAGCAATAGAGTTAGGATTAGGGTAAAGATAGTATTAGGTTTAGGTTTCAGGATAGATTTAGGGTAATGGATAGAGTTAGGATTAGAAATACAGTTATGTTTAAGCCCAGGTTTATTATTAGGGTTAGGGTTAGGGTATGGTTAGGGTAATGGATAGGGTTAGAATTCGGGTTATGGCTAGTGTTATAGTTATGATTAGTGATAGGGTTAGGGTTAGGGGTAAATCTAGAGATAGTGTTCAGAATGAGTCTAGGTTTTGGGTTAAATTAAGGCTAGGTTTAGGGTAACGACTAATATAAGTACCAGTGTTGTGATTAGGGCTAATTTCAATGTTAGGGTTAGGGCTAGGTCTATAGTTAGGTTAAGGCATAGCGGTAGGGTTATGTTTAGAGCTAAAATTAGTGTTAAGATCAGAGTCAGCATCATGGTTAGTTTTAGGGTTTGGCTTAAAACTCAAATTGGGGCTAGAATTATGGCTAAGGGTAGGATTAGGGCTTAGTTTATATTAAGGGTTAGGATTAGGTCTATGACTTGGTTTTGTTTTAGGTCTAGGGTTAGTGCTACTTTTAGGATTAGCCTTAGGGTTAGGGCTAGAGCTAGGTTTAGGTTTAGGCTAAGGGTTAGGGTTAGATTTAGAGTTAGGGTTAGATCTAGAATTGCTGCTAGGGCTATGAATAGGGCTAGTGTTAGATCTATGGTTTGGGCTAGGATTAGGTTCCCAGTAAAGTATAGGGTTAGAATTAGGGTTAGGACTAAGATGAGAGATAGAGTTATTTTTTAAGCTATAGTTAGGGTTAAGGTTAGGTATAGAGCTAAATTAGGTCTAAGATTAGGGCTAGGGTTAGTGAAACCTAAAACCTAACCTGAAACTTAAACCTAACACTATCTTTACCACAATCCTAATTCTAAAGTTAGGCCTAGGGTTATGGTTAGGGTTATAATTAAGGCTATGTTAAGGGCTAAAATAAGGGCTATGGTTTGTGTTAGGTTTAGGGCTAGTATAATGGCTAGGGCTAATATCAGGTTTATGGTTATGCTTAGGAATATTTTTAGGGTTAGTTTTATGGCTAGGTCTAGTGTAAGGGTTAGGTATAGGGTAAGAGTGAGGTTTAGAGCTAAAGAATTATTAGGGTCAATGTCAGTATTAGGGTTTTATTTAGGTTTGAGTTTATGGTTATGGCTCAAATTAGCATTAGGTTTAGGGTTTAGGGTAATGATTAGATTAGGTCTAGAATTCAGGGTAGGTTTAGGGTAATTGATAAGTTTGGGGATAGTGATATGTTCAGGGTTAGGCCTAGGGTTAGCATTAGTTTAAGATTTATATTTAGGGTAATGATACAGTTCGACTTAAGTTTAGGGCTAGGGAAATGGTTAGGATTATGTTTTGATTTAGGGTTAGGGTGAGAGTTAGAACTAGCGTTTGGTTAAGGTTATGTTTAGGGTAAGGGTTAGGTTCTGAGCTATATTTAGTGCAAGGCTGAGAGTTAGGTTCTGAATTAGGTCTAAGGATAGGATTACAGTAAGTTTTGAGTTAGGGTTAGGGTTATGATTAGACCTAGGATTAGTGGTAGGGTTTGTAATAGGGTCAGGGTTAGTGTTAGGGTTTTGGATAGGGTTAGATCTATAATGAGGACAAGGGGAAGGACTATTAATATGGTTAGGGTTTTGGTTAGCCTAAGGATTAATGATAGGTCTAGGGTTACCCTTAGTTTTTAGTTTTTGCTTAGGGTAAGGGCTTGGTTTAGAGTTAGAGTTAGGGCTATGGTTATGGTTACAGTTAGGGTAAAAGCTAGGTTTAGGGCTCGAATTAGACTTAGGTTTTGTGTTAGGTTTAGGGCTAGGATTAGGGCAATGGCTAATGTAAGAACTGGGGTTACCATTAGGGTTAGTTTTAGTGTTAGGTTATGGGTTTCGTTTAGCGTTAGGGTTAGGTTTAAGTTAGGGTGATATTTATAGCTGTGTTTCATGTTAGGAAAGAAATCAGGGTAAGGCTTCATTTTACAGTTAGAGTTAGGAGTCTAATTAGGGCTAGGGCTACTGTTAGGATTCAGTTTAAGGTGAGGGCAGTATTTAGAACTAGGGTGAGTTTTAGGATATGAGTCAGGGTCAGGGTATTTTTCATGGTTACGGTTAGGACTGGATCTAGGGCTATGGTTAGGTCTAGTAGTAGTGTTAAGGTTTGGTTTAAGTTAAGGTTTAAGGTTAGAGCTAATGCTCGGTTTTGTTTTAGTCCTAAGGTTCGGGTTAGGGCTACTGTTAGTGTTAGGCTTTGGCTTAGTGTTAGCGTTAAATTTGAATTAGGGTTAGATCTAGTGTTAGGGCTAGAAGTAAAGATAGGGCAAGGGTTATGGCTAGGTTTAAGGTAATAGCAAGAGAGAGTTTTAGAATTAGGGATAGGCTTAGGGAGAGAGTTAGTCTGAGGGCTAGGGTTAGGATTAGGATTACGTATAGGACCTTATTATTGTAAGGATTAGGGCTAGGTTTAGTGTTTAGTTCAAGTCTTGGGTTTGCGTTAGGATTAGGGTTTTAATTAGAGTTTAGAGTTTAGGTTTAGAGTTAGGGTAAAATTTGGGGTAAGAATTGCATTTATAGCTATGTTTAGAGTTAGGGTAAGTGCTATAATTAGGGTTAGGGCTGTGGTTAGGGTTAGGGTTATGATTAAGGATAGGTTTGGGGCTAGGACAAGGGCTAGGTTTTCTTTTTAGTGTTAGGGCTAGGATTAGTGCTAGGACTAATTTCAGGTCCAGAATTATGGTTAAAGATACTTTTAGGATTAGGATTAAGGGTGCGTCTAGTTTACGGGTTAGGTTTAGGGTTAGCCTCAGGTTTAGAGCTAGGGGTATTATTAGGGGGAAGTTCTGGGATAAGGTTTGGGGTAGGTTAAGATTTAAAGTTAGGGCTCAAATTAGCATTAGTGTTAGTTGTAGCATTAGTTAGGAGGGGTAGTATTATGGTAATGGATAGAGTTAGAAATCATTTTAGGGCTAGGGTTATGTTTATGATTAGGGCTAGGTTTTGAGTTAAGTTAGTGCTAGGATTAGGGTTAAAGCTAATGTTAGTACTAGGGTATGATTACGGCTAATTTTAGTGTTTTAGGGCTAGGTTTAATGTTAGGTTTAGGTTTAGGGTTAGGGTGATGTTTAGATCTCGGGTTACTCTCATGGTCAGAGTAAGGGTTAGGGTTAGTTTTCGGGTTTGACTTAAAACTCGAATTAAGGCTGGGGTTAGAACTAGTTGTAGGGTTTGGGCTTGGTTTAGGTTAAGGTTTAGGGTTAAAACTTTGGTTCAGTTTGGTTTTAGTGCTACGGTAAAGGTTGGTGAAATTTTTAGGAGTAGTGTTAGGGTTAGGGCTAGTCTTAGATTTAGGCTTAGGCTTTGGTTTAGGGTTAAATTTAGAGTTAGATTTGTATCTAAGGTTAGTGCTAGGGCTAAAGATAGGGCAAAGATTAGGACTAGAATTTGAGATAGGGTTAGGTTTATGGGAAGGTATAGAATTACAATGAGTGATAGGGCAAATGTGAGAGAGTTATTCTCAGGGCTAGGATTAGGGTTAGGGTTAGGGATAGGGCTAAATTACAGCTAGGGTTAGTGTTAGGGGTAGGGTTAGAGCTAGTTTTAGAATTATCATCAGGTTTAAGTCTAGTTTTTGGCTTAGGCATAAAGTAAGGGTTAGATTTAAAGTTTGGTTTCAATCTAGTTTTAAAGCTAGGGCTAAGGGTAAGGCAATTGTTACAAAAAACAGTTAGGGTTAGAATTAGGGTTATTTTTAGGGTAAGGGATGCGGTTTTGGCTAGGTTCATGGCTAAGTCAAGGTTTAGTATTAGGGTTGGTGCTTATTTAGGGTTAGGGTTATGATTAAGGCTAGGTTTATGGCTAGGATGAGGTTAACGGTTTGTGTTTGGGTTAGGGATAATATTAGGGCTACGGCTAATCTCAGGTCTCAGGTTATAGGTAGGGATAGATTTAATGTTAGGTCCAGTGTAAGAATTAGGTTTAGGATCAGATTCAGGATTATATATAGGGTTATTTTTAAGGTCAGGGTCAGGGTTAGTGTTTGGGTTAGGTTAGAGTTTAGGAATTTGTAATGACAGGGTTAGTTTTATGGTTTAGGTTTGGTTTAGTGTAATGGATAGGGTTAGGGTAAGATTTAGGGTTAACATAAGGATTAGGGTCATTGTTAGGGTAATGGAAAGATTTAGACTTAAGATTAGTGCTAGGTTTATGTATAGGATTAGGGCTAGTTTGAGGTTAGGGTTAGGTTTAATTTTAGGGTTAAAGCTAGGTTTAGGACTCAGTTGAATTTAGGTTTTTGGTTAAGTTAGGGCTAGTGTTAAGGCTATGGAAAATGTATGAAGGAGGGTTATGATTAGCGGTAGTTGTAGGGTTAGGGTTAGGGCTAGTTCTAGTGTTAGGTTGAGGTTTACGGTGATGATGATGTTTAGTGTTAGGTAAGAGTCAGGGTCAGGTTAAGTTTTTGGGTTAGGGTTAAGAATAGAATTTTAGATATGATTAGGGCTAGGTGTAGAGTTAGAGTTTGGTTTAGATTAAGGGTTAGGGTTATGGCTATTGCTAGGTTGTGTTTTAGAGCGAGGGCTAGTGTTAGGGTTAGTTTTAGGATTAGTATTAACTTTAGGGCTAGTGTTGGGTTTAGATTTAGGCTTAGGTTTACGGTTAGATTTAGCATTAGGGTTAGATTTAGGGTTATGGCCAGGGCCATGTATATGGCTCGGGTTAGACCAAGGGTTAGGGCTAGGATAAGCGTTTTAGTAAGGGATAGAGTTAGAACTAAGTTAGGGTTAGGGTGAGAGTTAGAGTTAGTCTTTGAGCTAGGGTTAGGGTTAGGGTTAGGGATAGGGCTAAATTAGGCCTACGATTATGGCTAGGATTAGGGTTAGCTTCAGGCCTAGGGTTTGGATTAGGGATAAAATTAAGGCTATGTTTAGGGTTAGGATAATGGCTAGGGATTGTGTTAGGTTTAGGACTTGGATTATGGCTAGGGTTAATATGAGGTCTAGGGTTAAGATTAGGGATAGTTTTAGGGTTAGGTTTATGGCTAGGTCAAGTGTAAGAGTTAGGTAGGGTAAGAGTCAGGTTTATAGGTAGGGGAATTTTTAGGGTCAGGGTCAATGTTAGGGTTTGGTTTAGGTTTGAGGTTAGGTTTAGGGTTCAAATTAACATGAGGCTTAAGGTTTTCATAATTATAGGGTTAGGCTTAGGGTAATTGATAGTTTTCGGGAAAGTGATAGGGTTAGGGTTAAGCCTAGGCTTAGCATTATGGTAAGGGTAATGTTTAGGGTAATGGATACAGTTAGAGTTAAGGTTAGAGCTAGGGTTATGGTTAGGATTAGGTCTTGTGTTAGGGTTAAAGTGAGGGTTATAGCTAGGATTAGGTTTATGGTTGTGTTTAGTGTAAGGGTTAGTTTCTGAGCTATGGTTAGTGCTAGGCTGAAATTTCGGTTCAGAGTTAGGTCTAGGGATAGGATTATGATACATTTTGGGTTAGGGGTGGGGTTAGGGTTAGACCTAGGTTTAGTGTTAGGGTCAGAATAAGGATTAGGGCTAGGGTTAGGGTTTGGGATAGTGATAGAGCTAAAATAAAGGCTAGGTTTAGGAGTATTAATAGGGATATGGTTTTAGTTAGTCTAAGGACTAGGGATAGGTCTAGGTTGACTCTTGGGTTTAGGGTATCACTTAGTTTAAGGGATTCATTTAGATCTAGGGTTAGGACTATGATTAGGGTAAGAATTAGAGTTAAAACAAGGTTTAGGGCTCAGTTTAGGCCTAGTTTTTGTGTTAGGTATAGGGCTAGGATAAGGGTAACGGCTAATGTAAGAAAAAGGGTTACAATTAGGCTTAGTTTTAGGATGAGGGTTAGGAGTAGTTTAAATGCTAGTGTTAGATTTAATGTTAGGATGATATTTATAGCTATGGTTCTTGTTAGGATAGAAGTCAAGGTCAGGGTTAGTTTTAGGGTTAGTGTTAAGACTCGAATTAGGGCTATTGTTAATATTAGTGTTTGGTTTGAGTTTAGGGCAGTGTTTAGACCTAGGGTGAGTGTTAGGATATGAGTCAGGATCAAGAATAGTTTTAAGGTGAGGCTTAGGACTTGAATTAGGGCTAGGTTTAGGTCTAGGTGTAGTTTTAATATTTGGTTTAAATTAAGGTTTAGTGTTAGAGCTATTGTTTGGTTTTGGTTTACTGCTAGGATTAGGTTTAGGGCTAGTTTTACAATTATCATTAGGGTTAGGGCTAGTATTAGTCTTAGGCTTAGCCTTAGGTATAAGTTTAGATTCAGCGTTTGTGTTAGGGCTGGGACTAAATTCAAGGCAAGTGTTAGGGTTAGTGTTAGGTTTAGGGTAGCAGATAGGGATTGAACTAAGAATAGGGATAGGGCTAGAGCAAGAATTAGAGTTAGCCTTAGGTCTAGGGTTAGGATAGGATTAGAAATAGAGTTAAATTAGGGCTAGGATTAGGGCTAGGTTTTGGGTTTAGCTTAAGCCTAGGCTTAAGGTTATGGTTAGGTTTAAATTTAGAGTAAGGGATAACATTATAGTCATTTTTAGAGGTAGGGTGAGCGTTAGAATTAGGGTTAGGTGTAGGGCTAGATTTAGGTTTATGATTAAGGCTAGGTTTAAGGCTAGGATGAGGGCTAGGTGTGATTTTAGGGTTAGGACTAGGATTAGGACTAGAGCAAATTTCAGGTCCAGAATTATGGTTAAGGATAGTTTTAGGGTTAATTTTATGGCTATGTTTAGGCTAAGGTTTAGGTGTTGGGTTTTCTTCAAGTTTACAGCTAGTGGTATTATTAGGGTCAAGGTCTTGGTTAGTGTTTTATCATAGGTTAAATTTTCAAGTTTGGGCTTGAATTAATTTTAGAATTAGGGTTAGGGTAATGATAGGTTTAGGTTGAGGATTCAGGTTTGGTTTAGGTAATGGAAGGGTTAGGATGCGGAATAGGATTAGGTTTATGCCTAGGGTTATCATTATTGTTATGGTTATGGTTATGGTAATGGATAGATTTAGAGATAACTTTAAGGCTAGCATTATGGTTACAATTAGGGCTAGTGTTAGGTTTAGGTTAGGTTTAAAGTTAGGGTTAGGACTCGGATTAGGGCTTGATTTTGGGTTATGTTAGGGTTAGGGTTAGAGTTACAGCTAATGTAAGTAATAGGTTTAAAATTAGGGCTAGGTTTAGTGTTAGGGTTAGGTTTATAGTTAGGATGATGTTTAGAGATAGAAGTGTTAGGGTCATTGTCGGGTTCAGGGTTAGTTTTAGGCTTAGGCTTCCAACTTGAATTAGGGCTAGTGTTAGGTCTAGGAGTAAGGTTAGGGTTTGGTTTAGGTTAATGGTAAGGGTTAGAGCTATGGCTCTGTTTTGTTTTAGAGATAAATCTAGCATTAGGGCTCATTTTAGGATTAGTGTTATGGTTTGGGCTAGTTTTAGAATTAGGCTTAGGCTTTGTGTTGGGGTTAGATTTAGAGTTACGTTTTGCCTAAGGTTATTGCTAGGGATGATAGAAAAAGGGTTAGGGCTAGGGTTAGGGTTACCGAAAGGGATAGGGTTAGAAAAAGAATGGGGCTAGTGTGAGAGTTAGAGTTAGTCTTAGGGCTAGGGTTGGGGTTAGGTTTAGGTATACGGCTAAATTATTGCTAGGGTTAGTGTTAAGGCTAGGGTTAGGGCTAGTTTTAGGATTAGGCTTAGGCATCAAGTCAGGATTAGATTTAGAGTTAAGTTTCGATCTAGGATTAGTGCTAGGGCTAAGGATAAGGCAAGCGTTACTACTAGGGTTAGGGTTAGAGTTAGGATTTTATTTAGTGTAAGTGATTTTGTTATAGCTAGGTTTAGATCAAGGGCAAGGGTTAGTATTAGGGGTAGAAGTAGAGTTAGGTTTAAGGTTATGATTAAGGCTATGTTTAGCTCTATGATGAGGACTAGGATTTGTTTTAGGGTTAGGCATAATATTAGGACTATGGCTAATGCCATGTCTTTGGTTGCATTTAGGGATAGAGTTAGTGTAAGGTTTATGGCTTGGTCCAGTGTAATGATTAGGTTTCTGGTTAGGGTATGGTTTAGATCTAGGGTGGAATCAAAGTCATGATTAGAATTTGCATTAAGTTAGTGTTTAGGTGCAGAGCTCAAATTAGGGTGAGATTTAGGGTTAGGGTAATGAAAGGGTTAGATTTAGGGTTTAGGTTTGGTTTAGTGTAATTTATAGGGTTAGGGTCAGGCCTAGAGTTATCATAATGGTTAGCATTATTGTTAGGGTAATGGATAGGTTTAGCCCTAAGGTTAGGGCTAGGGTTATGTATAGGATTAGGGTTATTTTTTGGGTTAGGGTTAGGTGTAAGTTTAGGGTTAACGTTAGATTTAGGACTCGGATTAAGGCTAGGTTTTCGGTTAGGTTAGGGATAGGGTTAAGGCTACCGTTAATGTATGAAGTACATTTAGGATTACAGCTAGTTATAGGGTTAGAGTTAGGTCTATGTCTAGTGTTAAAGTTAGGTTTATGGTGATGTTGATGTTTAGAGCGATGGTTAGTGTTAGGGTCAGAGTCTGGATCAGGGTTAGTTTTGGGGGTAGGGTTAGACTATAATTAGGGATAGGATTAGGTTTAGGTTTAGGGTTACTGTTTGGTTTAGCTTAAGGGTTAAGGTTAGGGCTATGACTTGGTTTTGTTTTGGGGCTAGGGGTAGAATTAGGGCTACTTTTGATATTAGTCTTAGGGTTAGGGCTAGTGTAAGTGTGAGATTTAGGCTTAGGTTAAGTGTTAGGGATAGGAGTAGATTTATGGCTAAATTTAGTCTTATGGTTAGAGTTAAATTTAGAGTTAGGTTGAGATCTAGGTTTTGAGACAGGGATTAGTATAGGGATAGGGTAGGGCTACGTTTATGGCTTTGTGTATGGTGATGTAAAGATAGATATAGAACTAGGAATAGAGCTATTGTGAGAGTTAGAGTTAGTCTTAGGGCAAGGGTTACGGTTAGGGAAAGGGCTAAATTAGGACTTGGACTACGGTTAACGTTAGTGTTAGGTTTAGGCCTAGGGTTAGGGCTAGGGTTAGTGTTAGCTTTAGGCCTAGGGTTAGGTTTAGGGTAAGGGAAGGGAATATAGCTAGTTTTAGGACTAGGGTCAAGGTTTGTGTTAACATTAGAGTTAGGGTTATGATTAAAGCGAGGTTCATGGCTAGGATATTGGCTAACTTTTGTATTAGGGTTAGGGCTAGGATTAGAGCTAGGGCTAATTTCTGGTCTAGGGTACTGTTAGGGATATTTTTAGGGTTAAATTTATGGCTAGGTCTATTGTAAAGTTTAGTTTTTTTGCTAGGGTCAGGTTTAGAGCTATGGGCATTATTAGAGTCAGGGTCAAGTTTAGGGTTAGGGTTAGGTTAAGGTTTAGGTTTAGGGCTCAAATTAGTCTTATGTTTAGGGATCGAGTAATGACACAGTCAGTTTTAGGGTTCAGGTTAGGTGTAGGTAAATTGATAGGGTTAAGGCTAGTGCTAGGTTAGGGTCTCACCTAGGTTTAGCATAAGAATTATAATTATCTTAGGGTAATGAATAGAGTGAGAACTAAAGTTAGGGCTAGGGTTATGGTTAGGATTAAGTCTAGGGTTAGGCATAGGGTTATACTTAGGGCTAGGGTTATTGCTAGGTTTAGATTTAGTCTTAAAGCTAAGGTAGGGCTTGGATTAGGAATCGGTTTTGCAATAGGTTAGGGCTATGGCTAATGTAAGATCTAGTGTAATGATTAAGACTAGTTTTATGGTTAATGTTAGGATTTGGTGTAGTTTTAGCTTTAGTTTTAGGATTAGGGTGAAAATTAGAGCTAAGGTTAGTGTTAGTTTCAGGGACAATGTTCGGGTAGGGTAATGGTTAGGGTTAAAGCCAGAAGTAGGACTATTGTTGGGTCTACAGGTAGGATTAGATTTTGGGTTAAGTTAAGGGTTATTGTTAAGGGGAGGTCTAGTTTGTCTTTAGGTCTAGAGCTATAGTTATGGCTAGATTTAGGATTAGCTTTAGGTCTAGGGCTAGTGTTAGGGTTAGGCTTAGGTATAAGGTTACCAGTACGGCTACTGTTAGGATTCAGTTTAGGGTTAGGTTTAGATTTAGACCTAAGATTATTGTTAGGGTTTGAATAATGGTCAGGGATAGGGTTAGGGTTTGGGTTATTGTTAGATCTAAAATGAAGGCTAGGGTTAGGACTAGTTATAGATTAAGGTTTTGGTTAGGCTAAGGATTAGTGCTAAGAATATGGTTAGCATTAGCGTGAGGGTTTGGCTTATTGTAAGTGATAGTGTTAGAGCTATGGTTAGAACTAGGGTTAGTTAGGTTTAGGGTTAAAGCTCGTGTTAGGCTTGGATTAGGGCTAGTTTTGTATTAGGGTTAGGGCTAGTTTTAAGTTTATGGCTATTGAATAAAAAAGGGTTATGATTAAGGTTAGTTTTAGGGTTAAGTTTAGGTCTAGGCCTAGTTTTAGGGTTAGGTTTAAGGTTAGGGTTAGGTTTAGAACTAGATTTAGTGTTTGGATATGAGTCAGAGTCATGGTTAGGTTTCGGGTTAGGGTTAGGTTTCAAATTAGGGCTACCTTTAGGGCTGGTGTATGGTTAGGGTTTGGTGTAGTGTAAGAATTAGTGTTAGAGGTATGGCTGAGTTTTGTTTTAGAGATAGAGCTACGGTTAGGGCTAATTTTTCTTATAGCAATAGTGTTAGAGCTAGCTTCAGGGTTAGGTTGAGGCATCAGGTTAGGGTTAGTTTTAAAGATAGGTTTCAATCTAGAGTTAGTACTAGGGCTAAGGATAATGCAAGGCTTATGACTAGGGTTAGGGTTATGGTAAGGAAGAGGGTAAGAATTGGGGATAGTTCTTGTGTGAGAACTATGGTTATTCTTAATTCTAGGTTAGGGTTAGGGTTAGGTATAGGGCTATATTAGGGCAAGGATTAGGGCTAGGTTTAATATTAGGTATAGGGCTAGAGTTAAGGTTATGATTAGTGCTAGGGCTAGGGTTAAGGTTAGGGTTAGGATAAGGGTTAGGGTTTAAGCTATGATTAAGGCTAGGGAGAGGGTTAGATTTAGTGTTAGGTCTAGGGTAGGGTTATGGTTAGGGTTATGGTTAGGGTTGCGGTTAGGGCTAGGGTTTTTATTAGGGTTAGGGTTAGTATTAGAGTAATGTATTAAATTAGATGTAAGATTAGGATTAGGGTTAAGTTTAGGTCATGGTTAATTTAGGTTTAGGGAGAGGTTTAGTTTTGATTCATGGGATGTTTAGGGTTAAGTTTATGGCAAGGGTGAGGTTAAGAGTTAAGTCAAAGATTAAGTTTATGATTAGGGTTAGAAATAGGGTTAGGTTTAAGGCTATGGTTATTATTAGGTTTAGGGTTAGGTTTAAAGCAATGTTAGAGTTAGAGCTATGGTTAGTACTAGGGTTAAGTTTAGGATTAGGACTAGGGTTAGGTATATGTTTACAAATAATGATAGGGTTATGTTTAGGCTAAGGGTTAGGCTTTGAGCTAGGATTATGTCTAAGGCGAGTATTAGGGTTAGGGCTACATTTAGGATTATGGTTATGCTTGTGGTAGGTTTAGGCCTCAGATTAGAACTGGGTTTTGTTTTAGGTTTAGGCCCAGGGTTAAGGCTTTGTGTAATGTAAGATTTAGGGTTCTGATTAGAGCTAGTTTTAGGGTTAGGTTTATGAGTATGACTACTGTTAGGTTTAGGTTTTGTGTTAGGTTCAGGTTTAGATCTAGATTTAGTGTTAGTGTTAGGGTCAGTGTTCAGGTTAGAGTTAGGTTTAGGGTGAAAGACAGAATTAGGACTAGGGATAGAGTTAGTATTTGCTTTAGGTTAAGGATTATGTTAGGGCTAGGTCTCAGGGGTTTTTTTAGGTCTAGGTCTAGAGTTATGGGTATATTTAGGATTAGGATTAGGTCTAGCACTTGTCTTAGGGTTAGGTTTAGGTATAAGTTTATCGGGCTAGTTTTAGCGTTTGGTTTAGGGTTAGGGTCAGATTTAGACTGAGGGTTTGTTTTAGGATAAGGATTTGAGTTAGGGTTAGAGGTAAAATGAGGGCTAAGGTTACGACTACTAATAGGGTTAGGGTTCGGATTAGGCTCTGAATTAGTATTAGGACCACGGTTACCATTATGGATAGGGTTTGGCTTAGGGTAAGTGAAAGAGTTAGAGCTAGGGTTAGGGCTAGGGTTAGGTTTAGGTTTTAATCTAGGGTTAGGACTCAGATTAGGGCTAGTTTTTCTGTTAGGTTTAGGGCTAGGGTTAGGGCTATGGCTAAAATAAAAACTAAGTTTATAATTAGAATTAGTATTTGGTCTATATCTAGTATTAGTTCTATCTCTAGGGTTAGTGTGATATTTCGAATTAAGGTTAGTGTTAGAACATAAGTAAGGGTCAGGGTTAATTTTAGGACTAGGACGTTAATTATGGCTAGAAAGTTATGGCTAGGTTTAGTGTTAGGGTTTTGTTTAGGTTAACATTTAGTGTTAGGAAAATGGCTCGATTTTGTTTAGAGATAAGGCTAGGGTTACAGCTAGTTTTAAGATTAGCAATAAATAGGTTTAGTGGTAGGTTGAGGATTAGCTTTGGGTGTGTGTCAAATGTAGAGTTATGATTAGATCTAGGGTAGGGTCTAGGGCTACTGTTAGAGATAAGGTTAGGGCTTGTGTTAGGTTTATTGTAATGGATAGGGTTAGATCTAGAAATAGGGCTGGGGGAGAGTTAGAGTTTGTCTTAGGCCAAGGTTAGGGATAGAGTTAGGGTTAGGGCTAAATTAGGGCTAGGATTAGTGCTAGGGTTAGTGTTAGGGTTAGGCCTATGGTTAGCACTATTAGGGTTAAGGTTAGTGATAGGGTTAGGGAAAAGGATAGGGTTATACCTAAGTTCAGGTCTAGGGCAAGGGTTAAAATTAAACATAGGGCTAAAGTTAGGGTTTGGGTTGGAATTAAGACTTGGCATAGGCCTAAGATGAGGACTTGTGTTTGTGTTAGGGTTTGGGCTAGGATTAGGGCTGGCGCTAATGTCAGGTATGGGTTTATGATTATGGTTAGTTTCAGTGTTAGGTTATTGCTAGGTCTCGTGTAAGGATTAGGGTTAGGGAAAAGGATGGGGTTGTACCTAAGTTCAGGTTTAGGGCAAGGGTTAAAATTAAACATAGGGCTAGAGTTATGGTTTGGGTTGGAATTAAGACTTGGCATAGGCCTAAGATGAGGACTTGTGTTCGTGTTAGGGTTTGGGCTAAGATTAGGGCTGTCACTAATTTCAGGTATGGGTTTATAATTATGGTTAGTTTTAGTGTTAGGTTATTGCTAGGTCTAGTGTAAGGGTTAGGGTTAGGGAAAAGGATGGGGTTGTACCTAAGTTCAGGTCTAGGGCAAGGGTTAAAATTAAACATAGGGCTAGAGTTATGGTTTGGGTTGGAATTAAGACTTGGCATAGGCCTAAGTTGAGGACTTGTGTTTGTATTAGGGTTTGGGCTAGGATTAGGACTGGCGCTAATGTCAGGTATGGGTTTATGATTATGGTTAGTTTTAGTGTTAGGTTATTGCTAGGTCTCGTGTAAGGGTTAGGTTTAGGTTAAGGGTCAGGTTTAAAGCTAGGTTTATTATTAGGATGAGGGTTTGAGTGGGGTTTGGTTTAGGTTAAAATTTAGGGTTAAGGCTTGTATCAGCGTTAGGGATAGGGTTAGCATTCGGGTTAGGGAAATTGATAGGGTTAGGTTCAGGGTTCAGGTTAGGTTTAGAGTACTGAATATGATTAGTTTTAGCAATAATGTTAGTGCTAGGCCTAGGGTTAGCATTTGTTTTAGGCTTATCTTTTGGGTAATGGATAGGGTTATAGCTAAGATAAGGGCTAAGGTTAAGGTTAGAATTAGGATGAGGTTTAGGGTTAGGCCTAGTGTCCATGTCAGGGTTAGGTTTGGGGTAAGTGTTAGCATTGGAGCTAGGATTAGGGCTATCGTGAAGGTTATGGTTAGAGTTATGGCTAATGTTAGGTTTAGGGTTAGGGTTTTGATTAGATTAAGGATAGAGTTTGAGCTAGAATTAGGGTTAGGGCGAGGGTTGGCATTAGGGTTTTGTCTAGGCTTCTTGTTAGGGTTACAATAAGGGCTATGTTTAGGGCTAGAATAAGGGCTACATTTCTGTGAGGTTTATGGCTAAGATTAGTGCTATGGGTAATGTAAGATCTGAGGATATGCTTATGAATAGTTTTAGGGTTAGGGTTATGGATAAGTCTAGTGTTCTAATTAGGTTTGTTGTTAAAATGAGATATAGAGCTAGGGTTTGTTTTAGGGCAACTGTCATTGTTCGGGTTAGGTTTAGGTTTAGGGTGAGGGCCAGATTTAGGACCAGCATTGGGTCTAGGGATAGAGTTAGTTTTTAAGTTAGGTTATCTGTTATTTTTAGGGCAAGTGCTAGGTGTTTGCTTAGGTCTAAGGGTAGATTTTTGACTCTATTTAGGATTAGGTTTGTCTAGTGCTAGTGTTACTGTTAGGTTTAGGTATAGGTTTACCACTAGAGGTAGGGTTAGGGTTTGCTTTAGGGTTAGTGTCAGGTTTAGACCTAGGGTTAGTGTTAGGGTCAGAATAAGGGTCAGGGTTAGTTAGGGTTAAAGCTAGAATAAGGGCTAGGGTTAGACTTGTAGTAGAAATAGGGTTTGAGGTAGGCTAAGGATTATGGTTAGGACTAAGGTAGCATTAGAGTGAAGGTTTGGCTTGGGGTAAAAGTAAGAGTTAGAGGTAGAGTTAGGCTTGGTTTAGGATTAGGGTTAAGTTTAGGGTTATACTTAGGTTTAGGCCTCAGAATAGGACAAGGATTTGTGTTAGCATTAGGGCTAAAATGGGGCTAGATAAGAGCTATGGTTAGTTGTAGGTTTAGGCCTAGGCTAAGGGCTAGGGTTAGGGTTAGCATTAGGGTTAGAGTAAGGTATGATATTACAGCTACATTTAGGGCTAGGGCAAAGCATAAAATTAGGGTTAGGTCTAGGGTTAATGTTAGGGTTAGGATGAAGAATAAGCTTAGGGATAGGATTAGGGCTAGGATTTGTTTGAGAGTTGGGGATAGGATTAGGGATAGGGCTAATGTCATGTCTAGGGTTATGGTTAGGTATAGTTTTAGGCTAAGGATTATGGCCAGGTCTATTGTATGTGTTAGGTTAAAGGTTAGGGTCAGGTTTACTGCTAGGGGTATTATTAGGGTCAGAGTCAGGGTCAGGGTATGGGTTGGGTTAAAGATTAGGCTTAGGGCTCAAATAAGCATTTGGGTTAGTGTTAGGGTTAGGCTAATGGAAACAGTTAAGTTTAAAGTTAAGGTTAGATTTAGAGTAATGGACACATTTAGGGTCAGGTATGGGGTTAGGTTTAGGCCTAGGGTTAGAATTTGGTTAGGGTTCTGGTTTGGGTAATAGATTGGATTAGAACTACAATTAGGACTAGGGTTATGGTTAGGTTAGTTCTATGGTTACTGTTAGGTCTAGGGTTTGAATTTGGTTATGGTTATGGTTAGGGTAATGGATAATATTAGACCTAGGGATAGGGCTAGGATTATGTTTAGGATTAGGGCTATGGTTTGGGTTAGATTTTGGGTTAGGACAAAGTTTAGGTTTATGTTTACTTTTAGGTTAAGTATTGCACGTAGTGTTAAGGTTAGGTCTAGGGTTAAATCTAAGGTTGTTGCTCTGATTAGTTCTAGGTTTTGAGTTAGGTTAGGGCTATTTGGGACTAGGACTAATGTTAGAACTAGGGTAATTATTAGGACTAGTGTTATGTTTAGCATTATATCATTATCTAGTGTGTAGATTAGATTTAGTTTTAGGGTGATGATTAGAGATGGTGTTAGTGTTACCATCAGAGTCAGAATCAGTGTTACTGATTAGAGTTAGGGATAGACTCGAAAAAGGGCTAGGGTTAAGGCTAGACATAGGGTTAGGGTTTGTGTAAAAGTTAGGGTAAGAATTAGGGATAGGTCTAATGTCAACTCTAAAATTTTGGTTTGGTTATGGTTAGCCTTAGGGCATTGTCCCAATTTTGTTTTCCAGCTAGGGCTACTTTTAGGATTAGTAATAGGGTTAGCGCTAGTGGTATGGTGAGATTTAGGCTTAGATTTATTGTTATGGTTAGATCTAGGTTTAGGGCTATGACTATGTTTAGGGCTAAGGTTAGGGCTAATGTTAGGGCTATTAACATATAGAGTTAGAACTAGAAATAGGGCAAGAGCGATAGTTAGAATTAGTCTTAGGGCCAGGGTTAGAATTAGTTTTAGGGTTAAGGCTAAATTAAGCTAGATTCAGTGTTAGGGTTAGGCCTAAGTTTTGGGTTTGGGTTAGGGGAAGGGATGGAGTTATAGGTAAGTTTAGGGCTAGGACGAGTGTTAGAATTAGGGTTAGAGCTAGGGTTAGGATTAAGACCATGTTTAGTGCCAGGATGAGAGTTTGTGTTAGGGCTAGGGCTAGGATTAGTGATAGGGCTAATGTCCGGTCTAGATTTATGGTTAGTGTTATTTTTAGGGTTAGGTTACAGCTAGGTCTAGTGTAAGGGTTAGGTTTAGGTAAGGGTCAGTTTTAAACCTAGGTGTATTTTTAGGACCAGGGTCTGGGTAGGGTTTGGTTTAGGTTAAGTTTTAGTGTTAAGGATTGAATTAACTTTAGGGTTAGAGTTATGGATAGGGTAATAGATACGACTAGGTTTAGGGTTCAAGTTAGATTTAGAGAAATAGTGTTAGTGTTAGCGATAGGGTTAGTGTAACACCTAGGGTTAGCATATGAATTAGGCTCATCTTTAGGGTAATGGATAGTGTTAGAGTTAAGGTTAGGGCTAGGGATAAGGTTATGATTAGGGCTCGGGTTAGGGTTAGGCCTAGGGTTAGTGTCAGGCATAGTTTTAGGGTAAGAATTAGCATTTCACCTAGGGTTAGGTCTTGGGCTAGGTTTAGGGTTAGAGTCAGGGCTACCATTAGGATTAGGGTTATATTTAGGGTAAGGGTTAGAGTTTGAGCTGGGTTTAGGGCTAAGGCGAGTGTAGAATTAGGCTTAGGTCTAGGATTATTGTTAGAGTAACGGTTAGGGCTAGGTTTAGGGCTAGGATAAGGGTTAGGTTTTGTGTGGTTTACGGCTAACATTAGGGCTATGGGAAATATAAGAGCTAGGAATATGTTAATGGCTAGTTTTAGGGTCAGGGTTATGGATATGTCTAGTGTCAGGGTTAGATTTTGGGTTTGGATAAGATTTAGAGCTAGAGATTTTTAGGTTTAAGGGTCATTGTTCAGGATAGGGTTAGGTATAGGGTGAGTGCCAGAATTACGACTAGCATTGAGTCTAGGGATAGGGTTAGTCTTTAAGTTAGGCTATCGGTTATTGTTAGGGCTAGTGCTAGGTTTTTTTTTTTTTTTTTTTTTTTTTTTTTTTTTTTTTTTTGTTGTTGTTGTTGTTGTTTTACCTAGAGCTAAATTTATGACTATATTTAGGATTAAGTTTCGTCTAGTGCTAGTGTTTGTTATATTTAAGTATAGATTTACCTGTATGGAAAGTGTTAGGTTTTGGTTTAGTGTTAGGGTCAGGTTTAGACTTAGGTTTAGTGTCAGGGTCAGTATAAGGGTCAGAGTTATGGTTAGGTTTAGAGCTAGAATGAGGGCTAAAATAGGACGAGTAATAGAGTTAGGTTTGGGGGTAGGCAAAAGATTAATGACTATGGTAGCATTGGGGTTAGGGTTTGAGTAGGGCTAGGGATAGGGTTTAAGGTAGGGTTAAGGTTAGGTTTAGAGCTAGGGTTAGGTTTAGGATTAGAGTTAAAATGTAGGGTTAGGTCTTGGATTTGGTCTAGGATTTGTCTTATCATTAGGGCTATGTCTAATGAAAGAGCTAGGTTTCTGTTTAGGGTTAATTCTAGGGTCAGTGTGAGGGCAATGTTTAGAGCTAGGGTTAGTGTTAGGGGCCAAGTTAGTGTCAGGGTTATTTCTAGGATTAGGGTTAGAACTCAAATTAGGGATAGGTTTAGGACTAAGTGTAGCTTTAGGGTTTTGTTTAGGTTAAGGGTTAGGGTTATGGCTCCTTTTTGTTTTAGGGTTAGGGTAGATTTAAGGCTAGTCTTCCAATTAGCATTAGGGTTAGGGCTAGTGTTAGGGTGAATTTTATACTTACTTTTAATTTTAGATACAGGTTTAAGCCTTTGGCAAAGGTTAGGGCTAAGTTTGGGGCTAAAGAAATGGCTAGCCTTAGGGTTATTGTAAGGGATATGTTTAGAACTAGGGATAGCACTAGGGCGAGAGTTAGAGTTAGTCTTAGGGATAGGGATAGGGTTAGGTTTACTGTTAGGGCTAAATTAGGGCTAGGAATAGTTCTAGGGTTAGTATTAGATTTAGGCCTAGGTTTAGGGATAGGGTTAGTGTTGGCATTAGGGTTAGGGTAAGGTATGATATTACAGCTATGTTTAGTGCTAGGAGAAGAAATAAAATATGGGTTAGGGATAGGGTAAAAATTAGGTTTAGGATTAAGGTTGGGCTTAGAACTAGCATTAGGATTAGGGATAGGTATAATGTCAGGTCTCTGGTTAAGGTTAGACTAGGGTTGGGGATAGGGCTATGGCTTAGTTTTGTTTTTAAACTAGGCCTAGTTTTAGGGGTAGTTTTATGATTAGTGGTAGTGATATGACTAGTGATAGGGCTAGTCATTCTGACTCTGACCCTAACACTAACCCTAAAACCAACCATAACCCTCTCACTAACCCTAACTCTGACACTAACCCTAATCCTAAAACTAACCCTAACCCTAAACTTAACCATAACACTAACCAAACCCTTACTCTAAAACTAACCCTAACACAATCTGTAACCCTTAACCACAACCTAAATCCAATCTGAATGCTAATACTAAATCTAAAACTCACATTATCACGAACCCTAACCCTTAAACTAACACTAAACCTAACACTAACCCTAACCCAAACATTAAACTTAAGCCTAACACTAACAGTAAGAGTAACACTAACCCTAACTCTAATATTGTTAGGGTTAAGTTTAGGTTTAGATTTGGGTTAGGGCTAGTGCTTGTCTTAGGGTTAATTTTAAGGTTAGGATTAGCATAAGTGTTTGTGTTAAAATTAGGTTTAGGGTTTTTGTTAGGGTTAGGGTTATGGTTATTGTTACGGTAAAATTTAAGTTTAGGATTAGGGTTATGGTTAGATTAAGTTTTTGTGATAGGGTTAGGGTTAGGGTTAGAGTTAATGTTAGGGTTTAGGTTAGTGTTAGGTTTAGGTTTAGGGTTAGGTTTTGTGTGGGGTTTATGATTGGGTTTATGTTTGGTTTATAAAAAAGATTAGGATTAAGGTTAGAGTTAGGTTGTGTGTGAGGGTAAATTTAGCGTTATGGATAGGTTTAGGGTTAGGGTTAGTGTTAGTGTTAGAGCTGGGGTTTGGATTAGTTTTAGGATTAGGTTTAGGTTTAGGGTTAGGGTAAGTGTTATGGATATGTGTTATGGGTTAATGTTAGAGTTAGGGTTAGGTTCTTATTAGGTTTAGGGTTAGAATTTTTGTTAGTTATATTTTTAGGTGTAGGGCTAGGTTTAGGGTTAGTGTTAGGGTTAGGCTTAGGGATTCCATTAGAGTTATTGTTAGGGATAGGGTTAGGAGTCATGTTAGTGTTATTCTTAGGGTTTGTGTTAGGGTTAGTGGTACTGTTAGGGTTAGGGTTAGGTTTAGTGTTTCAGTTAAGGTTAGAGTTAGGGTTAGGGTTAGTGTTAGTGTTAACTTAGTATTAGGTTTAGGGTTAGGGTTAGGGTTTGGTTTAGGAATATAGTTATGGTAGAGGTTAGAGTTAGTGTTAGTTTCAGGGTTACAGTTAGGGTTAAAGTTAGGTTTAGAGTTAGGGTTAGGGATAGAACTAGTGTTTGGGTTAGGCTTAGAGTTAGGTTTAGGTTAGTGTTAGGTTTACGGTTAGGGTTAGAATGAGGTTTAGGGTTATTGTAAAGGTTAGGGTTAGCTTTAGACTTAGGGTTAGGTTTGGGGTTTGGGTTAGGATTAGCTTTAGGATTAGGGTTAGGTTTATGGTTAGGGTTCGGGTTAGAATTATGGTTAAGGATCATTTTAGGTTTAGGGTTAGGGTTAGTGTTTGTGTTTGAGTTAATGTTAGGTTTATGGTTAGCGTTAATATTAGGGATAATTTTAGGGTTAGTATTATGGTTCTGTTTATGGTTAGGATTAGTGTAATGATTAGCATTAGGGTTAGGTTATGGTTGGTTTTAGTGTTTGGGATAGGGTTTGGATTAGTGTTAGTGATAGGATTTGTGTTAAGTTTAGTATTAGATTTAGATTAGGGTCTGGTTAGGATTAGGGTTATGGTTATGGTTAGGGTTAGGGTTTCGTTTGGGGATAGGCTTGAGGTTAGCTTTAGTTTTAGGGTTAAGGTTAGGGTTAGTGTTAGGGTTAGATTTATGGTTAGGGTTTGGGTTAAAGTTAGCATTTAGGTTAATGTTAGGTTTAGAGTTAGGGTTAAGGTTAGTGTTAGTATTAGGGTTAGGGTTAGGGTAAGTGTTATGGATGGGGTTAGAGTTATGATTAGATTTAGTGTTAGGGTTACATTTAGGGTTAGTGTTAGATTTATGTTAAGGATTATGTTTAGGGTTAATGTTACATATGGGTTAGGGTTAAGGATAGTACTCGTGTTTGGGTTAGGTTTAGGGTTAGTGTTAAGTTTAGGGTAAGGATTAGGGTTAGGGTTAATTTTACGTTAGGGTTAGGTTAGGGATAAGACTAGTGTTTTGGTTAGGGTTAGATTTAGGTTTTTGGGTTAGTGTTAGGTTTAGGGTTAGTGTTACAATGAGGTTAAGGGTTATTGTTAGTGTTAAGATTACCTCTAGAGTTAGGGTTAGGTTTGGGGTTAGGGTTAGGGTTATGATTGGTTAAGATTAGAATTTGGTTTAGGTTTTGTTTGGGTTAGGGTTAGTGTAATGCTGAAGGATAGTGTTAGAGTTAGGTTCGGGTTAGGGTTAAGTTTATGGTTCATGTTATGTATAGGGTTAGGGTTAGTGTTAGTGTTAGGTTAGTGTTACTTTTAGTGTTAGGGAAAGTATTAGGGTTAGGGTTAGGATTTTGTTTAGTGTTAGGGTTATTGTTATGGTTAGGATTAGGTTAGGTTTAGGGTTAGGGTTCATGTTATGGTAAGGGTTAGGTTGAGGGTTAGGGTTAGGTTTATGTTTAAGATTAGGGTAAGGTAAGCGTTAGGGTTAAGTTGAGGTTAGGGTTAGGGTTAGGGTTAGCATTAGAGTTAGGGTTAGGTTTTGTGTTAGGTTTAGGGTTAGGGTTAATGTTAGGGATAGATTTAGGGTTGGTGTTTGGTTTAGTGTTAGTGTTAGGGTTAGCATTAGGGTTAGTTTAGAATTAGTGTTAGGGTTAGCATTAGAGTAAGGGTCAGGGTTAGGGGTAGAGTAATTTAGGTTCAGTGTTAGGGTTAGGATTAGTGTTTGGGATAGGGTTAGGGATAGAGTTAGGTCTTGGTTTAGGGTTAGGTTTAGGTAAGATTTAGGGTTACGGTTAGGTTTGGTTTTTAAGGTTAAGTTTAATGTTAGGGTTTGGATTAAGCTTAGGGTTAGGGTTATTGTTAGGGTTAGGTTAGGGTTAGTTTTATGCTACGTGTTAAGGTTTGTGTTGGGGTTAGAATTAGTATTAGGGTTAGTGTTACAGTTCTCATTAGCTTTAGGTTTAGGGTAAGGGTTAATGCTAGTGTTAAAGTTAGGGTAAAGATTAGGTTTAGTGTTAGGGTTAGGGATAGAATTGTGGTAAGTGTTAGGTTTAGGGTTAGTGTTTGTGTTAGGGATAAGGTCAGGGTTAGTGTTAGGGTTAGTGATAGGGTTAGTGTTAGGGTTACTGTTCGGGTTAGGTTTAGTGTTAGGTTTCGGCATAGGTTTAGGTTTAGTGATAGGTTTGTTTTTATGATTAGGGTTAGTGTTAGGGTAAAGTTAGGTTTCTGGTTAGGGTTCGTGTTAGGATTAGTTATTAGGGTTTGTGCTCAGGTCAGGGATAGGGTTGGGTTTTTGGTTAAGTTTAGGGTTAGTTTCGTGTTAGGGTTAGCATTTGGGGTAGTGTTACTGTATTAGGTTTAGTCTTTCATTAAGGATTAGGGTTAGGGTTATTGTTAGTATCATTGTTAGGGTATTGTTAGAGTTATGGTTAGTATTAGGCTTAAGGTTAGAGTTAAGGTTAGTGACAGGTTTAGTGTTAGGGTTAAAATTAGTATTAGTGTTAGGGTTACTGTTAGTTTTTGGGTTATTTTTAGTCTTAGGGTTAGGGTTAGGTTAGTGAGAGAATTAGGATTAGGGTTCGGTTTAGGTTTTGAGTTAGGGTTATGATTAGTTTAGTTTTAGGTCTATGGTTAATATTAGGTTTAGGGTTAGTGTTTGGGTTATACTTAGTGATAGGATTAATGTTAGGGTTCGTGTTAGGGTTAGGGATAGGTTTAGTATTGGTTAAGTGTTAGTGTTAGTGTAAGGGTTACGATTAGGTTTAGGTATAGTGTTAGATTTAGGGATAGGTTTAGGGTAAGTATTAGAATTAGGGTTAGTGTTATATTTAGTGTTAAGGTTAGAGTTAGTGCTAGGGTAATGGTTAGTGTTAGGGTCAGGGTTAGTTCTAGCATTAGTTTTATGGTTAGTTTTAGGTAAGGTTTATTGTTAGGGTTGGGTTATTATCAGGGTAATGGTTTTGGTTAGGTTTGTGTTAGGATTAGGGTTAGGGTTGGGATTACAGTTAGGTTTAGGGTTAGGGTTAAAGTTAGGTTTAGTGTCAGATTTAAAGTTAGAGTTAGGTTTAGAATTAGGATTAGGTTTAGCTTTAGGTTTAGGGTTAGGTTTAGGGTAAGTTTTAGGGGTAGTGTTAATATTAGGGTTACTATTAGGGTAAGTGTTAGGTTTAGTGTTAGGGTTAATGCTCAGGTTATGGTTAGGGTTAGGGTAAGGTTTAGGTTAAGCATTAGCTTTAGGTTTAAGGTTAGGTTTAGTGTTAATGTTTTTAATAAATTTAGGGTAAGCTATAGTTTTAGGGTTAGGTTAGAGTTAGTTTTTGGCTTAGTGTTAGGATTTGTTATAGGGTTAGGTTTAGTATTAGGTTTAGGGTTAGAGTTCAGATTGGGGTTAGTTTAAGGGTTAGGGTTAGTATTAGGGTTAGGGTGAAGGTTAGGGTTAGTGTTAGGGTTAGGGTTCTAGTGTTAGAATTAGAGTGAGTTTTATTCAAATTCATTTGATACTTGGCATAATTTGTCTTTTACCCTGCCTTACTATTTTCCCCAGGTTTGGACCTTATCACTTCAATGGTTTCTGTGAGGAACAGTTTGTATTTTAAGTTTTTCTTCATGTTGACTTATATGGGTAAATGGAAATGGAACTTGAAAACAAACAGCGTTGGTGCTCATTGCTTAAAACTACACACACTCAATCAGTTCTACGTGGACACTATGGTTTTTTCCTTGCGAAAATTTCCCCAAGCTTAAGCATACAAAAACATCTTTATCCAACAGGGAAATGTACATGTACTGAGCTACCTCCCCAAATTATTTGGTCAGTTTTCTTTGATAATGCACAAGATTCATCTATTAGCTTGCCCCACTTGGCTCTCTTAATTTGGGACTTCTTTGATAAAATGTTCTCTAAACAAATTAGTGTTAGGTTTATAGTTAGGGTAAGGACTAGGTTTTAACCTAGTGTTAGGGTTAGAGTCAGTTTTGTTCATGTATCTTTGATACTGGGCAGGATTCATCTTTTACCTAGCCTCACAATGTCCACTGGTTTGGACCTTCTTGATTCAATGCTTCACTGTCAGAAACAGTTTGTATTTTAAGGTTTGACTTTATTTTGAACTATTTTGTTGAAGAGAAATGGAACACGAAATCAAACAGGGTATTTGCTAGCTGCTGGAAACTACACACACTCAATAAGTTCTCTGTGGGCACTCTCTGGTTTTTTCCTTGTGAATGTTGCCCTCAGCTGAAACATGCAAAGCAACTATATCCTAGAGCACTTTTGGAGAAATCAAGTAGATATGCATGTACTGAAACACTTCCCCCAATTATTTGCTCAGATTTCTTTGATACTGTGCAGTATTCATCTGTTATCTTTCCCAACTAAGCTCCCTTAATTTGGGACCTTTATGATTAAAGGCTCTAAACTGGCTAGGGTAAGCAGTAGGTTTAGGATTAAGCGTAGATCTAGTGTTAGGTTTACAGTAGTTTTCTTCCAATTTCTTTGATACTAGGCCTAATATATATCACCTAGCCTTACTATGTTCCAAAGGTTTGGGCCTTCTATGTTCACTGTTTTGCTGTCAGTATTTCAGATATTTTTGAAACTGCCCATGATTCATCTGTAAGCTTACCCAACTTTTATTTAAGGTTTCACTTCATTTTGAACTATATGGGTAAATGGAAATGAAGCTGGAAATCAAACAGGGTTTATGCTAGCTGCTTGAAACTTTACACACTCAATCAGTTCTCTGTGAGGATGCTCTGGTTTTATCTTTGTGAAAGTATCCCAAAGATGAAGCATGCCAAAACAACACAATGTGAGAGCATTTTAGGAGACAACAGAAAAATATGCATGTACTGAACTATCCCCCAATCATTTGGTAAGATTTATTTGATACTGGCAGGATTCATCTGTTAGCTTTCCCCACTAGGTTCCTCAAATTTGAGCCTTCTATGATCAAAGGTTCTCTAAACAGGTTAGGTTAGAGTTAGGTCTATTGTTAGGGTTAGAGTTTGTCTTGTTTAAATTTCTTTGATACTGGGCAGGATACATTTTTACCTAGCCTTACTATGTTCACCAGGTTTCGCCCTCCTTGGCTCAATTCTTTACTGACAGGAACAATTTGTATTTTATGTAATCACTTCATTTTGACCTACATGGGTAAAAGGACACTGAGCTGGAAATAAAACAAGGTTGGTGCTAATTTCTTGAAACTTCACACACTCAATCAACTCTCTGTGGGCACTCTCTGGTTTGTTCCTTGTGAAATTAGTAATAAGCTGAAGCATGCAATACAAATTTTTCTGAGGACACTTTACAAGAAAACAGGAAAATATGCATGTACTGAAATTGGTCCCCTAATTATTTTGTCGGATATCTTTGAAATTGCCCATGATTCATCTGTAAGCTTACCCCACTAGAATTTCCAATTTCGAAACTTCTATGATATTAGGTTCTCTAAAGATGTTAGGTTTAGGGTTAGACTTAGTGTTAGGACTAGGTTTAGACCTGGTGTTAGGGTTAGAGTTAGTTTTTTTAAAATTTCTTTGATACTGGGCAGGATTCACCTTTTTCCTAATTTTACTGTACCCCAAATGTTTGGGCCTCTTACGTGAAAGGGTTTTCTCTCAGGAACAGTTTCAATTTTCACGTTTCTCTTCTTTTTGCCCTATAGGGGTGAATGGAAATGAAGCTGGAAATCAAACAGGGTTTGTGCTAGAATCTTGAAAATTCACACACTAAATCAGTTCTCAATGAGCATTCTCTGGTTTGTTTCCTGTGAAGTATCCCTAAGCTGAAGTAGAAATAAATAACTTTTTCTCTGAGTGTTTTAGGAGCAAGCAAAATACACATGTACTGAAAGAGCTTCAAACTTTTTTGGTCAGATTACTTTGATACTGTACAGGATTCATCCTTGACCAGCGTTAGTAGGCTTCCCAAGTTTGGGCCTTCAAGGTTCAATGGTTCAGTGTCAGGAACAGTTTGAATTTTTAGGTTTCACTACATTATGGCCTATTGATTTGAACAGAAATGGAGCTGGAAATCAAACAGGGTTGGTGCTAGCTGCATGAAACTTCACACAATCACTTCACTGTGGGCATGGTCTGGTTTGTTCCTTGTGAAAGTACCTTAAGCAGAAGCAAAAAAAAAAAAAAACGATTTATCCAAGAGCACTTTAGAAAAAAACAGGGGAAATAGGCATGTAGTAAAATACCTTCCCTAAAAATTATTGGTCAAAATTTTTGATACTGGGCATGATTCTTCTGTTACATTGACTTACTAGGCACCCCAAGTTTTTGATTTTTATGATCAAGCTCTATAAACAGGAAATGCTTAGTTTTAGATTAAGGTTAGGGCTAGAGTTAGAACTAATGTTTGGGTTAGAGTTAGTTTTGTTCAAATTTCTTATATACCAATAAGAATTCATCTTTTATCTTTCATTACCATGTTTCCTAGGTTGGCCTTCTCAGTTCAAGTTTTGCTGTGAGGAAAAGTTTGTGTTTCAAGGTTTCACTTTATCTTGACTTCTATGGGTTAGGGGTAATGTTAGAGCTGTGGCTTTTTTTTAGAGCTAGTGCTAGGGTTAGGCTAGATTTTGAGTTAGGGCTAGTGTTATGGTGAGGTTTAGGCTTAGGCTTATGGTTAGATAAAAAAATAGGGTTATATCTAGGATTAGGATTAGGGATAGGGTTTGTGTTATGGTAAGCGAAAGGGTTAGAACTAGGGAAAAGGCTAGAACAAAAGTTAAATTTAGATTTAGGACTAGGCTTAGGGTTAGGGTTAGGGTGAAAGCTAAATTATGGCTAGGGTTAGGGCTAGGGATAGAGTTAGCTTTAGGCCTAGGGGTAGGGCTAGGTTTAGGATTAGCTTTGGCATTTGGAATAAGTTTAGGAAAATGGGTGGAGTTATAGGGCTAGGGTGAGGTTTAGAATTAGGATTAAGGCTAGGGTTAGTGTTTAGATAAGGATTAAACTAGTTTTAAGGCTAGGGTTTCTGGTAGGTTCAGGGCTAGAACTAGAACTAGGGATAATATCAAGTCTAGAGTTGTGATTAAAGATGATTTTAGGGTGAGGTTATGCCTAGGTTTAGAGTCAGAACTATGTTTAGGGTAAGGGTCAGGTTTTGAGTTAGGGGTATTATTAGGGCCATGGTCAGGGTTAGCATTTGGTTTAGGTAAAAGTTTTCAGTTAGGGCTTGAATTACTGTTAGATTTAGGCTTAAAATTAGTGTAATGGATAGGGTTAGGTTTAGGTTTCAGTTAAGGTTTAGGCAAATGGATGGGTTAGGTTTAGCAATAAGGTTAAGGTTAGCATTATGATAGGGTTATGTTTAGTATACTGGATAGATTTAGAGCTAGTGTTAGGGATAGGCTATGATTTGGATTAAGTCTAAAATTAGTGTTAGGTTTAGGGATAGGACTAGGTTTGGTTTATGGTAAGTGTTAGGTTTAGGGCTAGTGTTATGGTTAGGTTAGGGTAAGGGCTAGTGTTTGAGCTAGGGTAATGTCTAGGGCGAGGTTTATGTTTATGTTTAGGTCTAGGGATATGTTTCTGGTTAAGGTTTTGTTTAGGGTTTAGATTATGGCTATAGATTTCATTACAGTAAAAGTTAGGTTTAGTGTAATGGTTACTATTAGATTTAGGGTTAGAGGTAGGGTTAGGGTCTGGATTCGGGCTATTCTTAGGATTAGGTTTAGTGTAAGACTTAATGTTTCATCTAGGGTTATGGCTATTTTGAGGTTCAGGTTTATGGTTAGGTATTGGGATACATTTATGATTAGGATTAAGTTTAATATTAGGGATAGGGTTACAATTAGGGTTAGGGTTAGGGTTAGGGTAATTGACAGGTTTAGAACAAAAGTTTGATCCAGGTTTAAGGTTAGAATAACAGCTAGGGTTACGGTAAGGGTTTAGGATAGAGCTAGGTTAATGTTTAGGGTAAGAGTTTAGCTTTGAGCTAGGGTTAGGTCTAACGCAAGGGTTAGTGTTAGCGTTAGTGTTAGAGCTAGGGTTAGGGTTAGGGTTATACATAGGTCTAAGTTTAGGCCTAGGATTATGGCTACATTCTGTGTTAGGTTTAGGGCTAGGGTTAGGACTATGGTTAGGGTTAGGGCTACTGTTTGGTTTAAGATTAGATTCAAAGTAGGGATAGGGCTACGGTTATGTTTAGGGCTAGTATAAGGGTCAGGTTTATGGCTAGGTCTAGTGTTATGACTAGGTTTTGGGTTAGGGTCAGGTTTAGAGATAGGTTATTGTTAGGGTCAGGGTTAGTGTTCTGGATAGGATTAGAATTAGGGTTAGAATCAGAATTGTTGAGAGCAACAGCCGAAGGGGCCCCAGCAAACTTCCAGCTGCAACCTGATTGGCTCCTCTGCAGTGATGCACATTGGGCAGTTTCCCCACCCTTTTAGACCATGAAGCTGCTCATTGGGGGACTCTTTTGGCTTTGCCCATGCGAACCAGCCAATCGGTCTCAAGATCAGGAGGAGTGGGGGGGTGGGGAGGCTTGTGGGAAGCCAGTGGTGGCAGTTGGGCTTTGAGGGAATTCCTGAAGATCTTCTGTGTTGCAGCGTGTGTATCCTAAAAATAAATTTCGTTTCTGCTTGATAAGTGGCTCCTGAATTGTGCCCAGCCAGACTGCGGCATTTGGTGGCTCTCATGGGGAACAACTGAGGGTAATTGATAAGGTAAACTGCTTGCTCCTGAGGGCAGGGCGAGAGGATTGGTAGCCATTTTAAGATTCTTCTTTCATTCTGTTTCACTTTTGTTTTAAGTTGCCTGTCCCTGAAGATGTGTGAGGGGGAAGAAAAACCGCTCACATATGACGAAAAACTAGTTGCATCTGAGGAACAGATAGGGAGAAAGGACGGATGGACATTTCAGGAGGATAGAAAGGCTATTATAATATTTTTTTTTTCCATTTTTGTTTCATTCTATTTCAGTTTTGTTTGGCATCATCTTGTTGGGTTGTATTATAGTAGAAATATGGGTTCAGAAATTAGTAAAAAATAAACTGAAAGACTGTTAAGTAGAGGAAGGAGGCATCTCAGTAAAATAAAGAACAGTCAGGGCATTGATACAATACAAAAATGTAGTCCATGGCTTTTTAAGGAGGAGTTGTTAAATATATCACAATGGTACCATCATGGTGAAGATTTAAGGGAAAAGGAAAAGAAAAACCAAGGAAATCTGCCAGTTGGCACATTGCCATTGTGGGTGTTGGAATCTTGGTTGCTTATTCCATAGTCTTCAGTTCAGACAATGGTAGAGGAAAGAGAACACATATTGATTCAAGTAAAAGAGAAGGTCTCTCAAGTTAGTCAGACAGAGGAAAAGATTCAAGGAAAAGAAAAGTTCTCTCAAATTATTCAGACAGAGGAAAAAATTCAAGTAAAAGAGAAGGTTTCTTGAGCTAGTCAGACAGAGGCAGAAAGTTTAGAGCAGAAAAAGCTATCAGGGGAAAAGTTACAACAGGAGACTGCTATTTACACTTTTCTATCACCAGAGGGCGAAAGTGTCCAACCAACATCACCACCTCCATATGCTGGGAGGCCCCCAACCCCTGTAGTTGATAGATGGGATCCTGAGACAGGACCTCAAATATTAACATGCCCTGTATTTGAGCAGGCAGGAGGGCAGCAAATTCACCATGCTTTAGATTTCAAAAGAGTGAAGCAGCTAAAAGAGGCTGTAACAGCCTATTGTTCTCAAGCACCCTTCACTGTAAGCATTGTAGAATCCATTACCAACTTGAACATGACGCCAGCAGATTGGGGGCTAGTATGTGTAAACCTGTGCTAAATGGAGGGCAATACCTGTTATGGAAGTTTGCCAATGAGGAATTTTGCAAGGAGATGGTTAGGCGAAAAGCAACAGCTAGTTATTTTCAGAGAAATATAGACATGTTGTTAGGAAAGGGACCTTATGAGGATCAGCAGCAACAAATTGCATATGGTCCTGCCATATACTCACAAATTGCTGCAGATGCAGTTAGGACATGGAAGACTTTACAAGAACATGGAGGTTACAAGGTCAATTATCTAAGGTAATACAAGGAGCTAATGAACCTTACACTGAATTTGTAGATAGGCTTACTCAAACAGCTACCAGAGTTTTTTGGGAATACAGAAAAAGCAATGCCATTATAAAACAACTGGCTTATGAGCAAGCAAATCGTTGGTGCAGAGAAGTTATTAGACTATGGAAACATAAAGACTTAAACACATATATTAAATTATGTAGAGACATTAATGAACAAGGGCAAGTCTTGGCAGCTGCAATACAACAAGTTTTAGATGCCAGGCAAAAAACATGCTACAATTGTGAACAAACAGGACATTTTAAACGGAATAGCCCCATAGGAGGAGGGTTTAACAAAAACAGGTATCAAAGGAGTAGAATACCGGGTATTTGCCCATGATGCCGTAGAGGGAGACATTGGGCTAATGAATGCCATTATGAAACCACTATAGAGGGTACTCCATTATCAAACAATGAACAAGGACGAGGTGTCTATCCACAACATTGTGGAGAAAGGCATCGTGCCCCATTGCCAAAAAATGGACAGGAGGGCCTAATGCTCTGAAGCTTAAGACACAAATATACAGGGCACTGGAGAAACCCAGCATCTCCATCAAGGTAGTGCCCAGGAAACATTGTCCTTTAGATACCTCACTAGACAAATCAGAGGAAGTGCAAGATTGGACATCTGTGCCTCTTCCAGAACAGTCCTAACTCCAGAGATGGGAGTTTAAATTATTCCCACATGGATAAAAAGACCTCTTCCCAAAGGAACAGTAGGCTTATTATTGGGACAAAGTTCTTCTACTCTAAAAGGACTTATGATAAGTCCTGGGGTAGTTGATCCCGATTATAAAGGTGAAATAAAAATTATAGCCAGTTCTCCAAAGGGTATATCAGTAATTTCACCAGGAGATAGAACAGCACAGTTACTAATAATGTCCAGACTACATGATAAATTTTCCAGTCTTACTTTAGAAAGAGGTTCCAGGGGATTAGGCTCCGCAGATGTAGATTGGACTATGCTTTCTTTAAATTTAGATTCTCGCCCCATGCTAAAACTAAATATTCAAGGACATGAATTTAATGGGCTACTGTATACAGGTGTAGACCTTAGCATCTTCTTTCATAAAGAATGGCCAAAACATTGGCCATTACAACAAGCCACTCAAATGCTTCAAGGCCTAGGAGTGGCAAATAATTCCCATAGAAGTGCAATGATATTAGATTGGAAGGATCCTGAAGGATGTGAAGGAACTATACAGCCATATGTATTGGATCATCTTCCGGTAAATTTATGGAGATGAGATGTCCTAGATCAATTAGGGCTAACATTAAAAAATAACATGAATACAAATGCACCTACTATTATGGCTAGACAAGGTTTTAGGAAAGGAAAAAGATTAGAAGAACAAGAAGAAATTATAGCAGCAACAATACAAATAGATAAAGAAACAGACAGACATGGATTGGATTTTCAGGAGGGGTCACTGAGACAATAAAAATTACTTGGAAATTAGAAAGACCAGTATGGGTTCCTAAGTGGCCCCTGACTAAAGAAAAGATACAAGCAGCCCATGACCTGGTCAAACAGCAATTAGTGGAAGGATATATACAACCTTCTGTATCTCCCCATAATACTCCCACTTTATCATCAAAAAGAAATCTGGTAAATGGAAATTATTGCAAGATTTAAGAGCCAATAATAATGAGATGTTATTATGGGACCTGCTCAATCGGGGATTCCTCAATTGTCTGCTTTGCCAAAAACATGGTATGTTTTAGTTATAGATATTAAAGGTTTTTTTTTTAAATTGGAATTAAAAAAAAAGTCATCCTGGGGATAGTCCAAGTTTTGCATTTACTATCCCTGCACTGAATCATGAAGGTCCTGATCAGAGATATGAATGGAAAGTACTCCCTCAAGGGATGGCTAACAGCCCAACTATGTGTCAAATTTATGTTAACAAAGTAATACAGCAACTTAGAAATCAAAATCCTGAACTACAAATATTTCACTGTATGGATGATGTATTATTAGCACACAAACATAAAAACAAATTGCTAGAATGTTATGTCACACTTACAAACTTATTTAAAAATTATAATCTAGAGATAGGAATAGATAAAGTACAATTAAATTTTCCAATTAATTATTTAGGAGTTCTATTATCCTCAACCATGGTCCATCCACCAAAAATTCAAATATGAGTAGATCAACTCAAATCACTTAACAATTTTCAAAAGTTATTAGGAGACATATATTGGATAAAACCTTATCTAGGTATACGAAGAGGAGAGTTGGGATCTTTATATGATATTCTAAAAGGTCCATCAGATCCAAGTTCACCCCAAATATTAACGCCTGAAGCAAGAAAGGCATTAAAAATCATTGAAACATATATGGAAAATATGCATTTGAATAGAATTGATATCAGTTTGCCTTTATTATTTATTGAAATACCAACAAAAAATATTCCTACAGGAGTATTTTGGCAAGAATTTCCATTATTATGGATACATTTATTTTATTTTCCTAATACTATTCTTACTAGGTATCCTGAGGCTGTAGGACAATTAATACTCAAAGGAATAAAAGCCACAAAGGAAGTGTTTGGAATTTCTCCCAATAAAATTATTACTCCATATACTATGGATCAAATAGACGAGTTAGCTAATGAGTTAAATACTTGGGCAATAATCATGTAAAAATCTAATGTTTCATTTGATAACCACTTACCATCTAATCCTGTATTGTATTTTGGGTCATCACATCCTGTAATTTTTCCAAAAATGACAAGAAAAACACCTATCATGAATGCTCCAAACATATTCACTGATGTGTCTAATAAAGGTAAAGCAGCAATAGTTACACCTGATCAAACTTTTAAATTTTTAGTACCCAAACAATCAGCTCAAAAGGTAGAGCTTAATGCACTATTACAAACTTTTGTGATGTTTAAAGATTCTGTATTTAATTTATTTTCTTATAGTCAGTATATAGTTAATGCTATAGTATCCTTGAAGATGTTGGTAGGATTTTCCCTTCCTCTACAGTTTTCTCTTTGATTTTCACTATACAAAGTCTAATCTGGGACATAAAAGATCCATTCTTTATAGGACATATCAGGGCACATACAGGATTACCTGGAGCCCTTAGTTTGGGCAATAATTTAGCAGGTAAAACTACACATGAGATACATATTTTCTCTACACTAGAAGAAGCTACAAATTTTTATAAAAAGTTCCATGTCAATGCCAATACTTTACAAAAGTGTTTTAAAATAACTAAGGTACAATCTAGAAAAATAATAATACAATGTCAAAATTATGTGACTTTTTACCACAAGTTAATCTTGGAATCAAAACTAGAGGACAGATACCTAACCATATTTGGCAGATGGACGTCAAACACTTGACAGAATTTGGAAAATTAAAATATTTGCATGTTACAGTTGATACTTTTTCCATCATTTTGATGGACTCCCTTTATGCTGGAGAGAAAACTAAAGATATTATAGGTCATTGCTTAAAATTTTTGCCACTGTGGGCGTTCCAAAACAGTTAAAAACAGATAATGTCTCTGGTTATACTTCTACCTCTTTTAAACAATTTTGCTCATCATTTGGCATTACTCATATAACAGGAATCCCATAAAATCCACAGGGAGAAGGCATACTTGATAGAGCTCATCAAACTATTAAAATGTAATTATTAAAGCACAAAGAGGAAATTGGGAAGGGGTATATATTCCCCAAAGATAAACTTAAAATAATCCTTTTTACTCTAAACTTTTTAAATTTGGATTCATCAGGGCTTAGTGCTGCGGAAAGGCATATGTGTCCAAAAAATGTACATAAGCCCAAGGTACTTTGGAAGGATATTCTAACAGGACAATGGAAAGGTCCTGACCCAGTAATTTTCTGGAGTTGGGGGTCTGTTTGTGTGTTTCCACAGGGAGAACAGCAGCCGATTTGGATTGCAGAGAGTAACTAAAGGAATTTCTACAGACCAAAAGAAAGATGATTTGGCTCAAATCAATAACAGCTGATATCCAAAACACCAGTTTGGCTATCCTTACCTGTGCCACAGAACCAGGATGCTATTTTAAATATATATTTTATTATTGCCCTTTCCCACATCATAAAGTTCTATTTTGTTTTTTGAGCTCATACAGACCTAGGTTAATATTTTGATGATCAGTTCTATCTTTGACTATAGAGTTTTTCAACATTGCAATGGAGATTTCACCTGTAAAAAGTTATAAGGCCTTTACTATTATGTTATGTGTTGTATGTATTATATTATGTGTGCACACTTGTGTTTTGTGTTTTATGTTTGTATGTACATATGTCCATACATCATTTATGATGAGCGCTCATGAGAAAATGGATCCAATTTTTTTTATTCACATGATTTAAATGATTTAATTTAAATTAGGTAAACAGCTATTGAGGATTGTTTTAATATGTGAAAAAAAGGAGGTTAACAGATCAGTTTGTTACTTTCACCTTTCCTTTTTATTATATTTAATAATTCTGTTCAAGATAATGTAAATTGTTCAGAAAATTGTTTTGTTTTAGTGCCTGGTGGAATGTTACATAATTTTTTTTTAGCCATTATTGCCAGTATTCTTATCTTCATCCCAGTGCCAGTGAAGACAAAGATAAAACAAATCTACAGTTTCTGCAATAGCTATCACTGAATTGCTTGCAGAACTTGCCTGGGCTATGTATCACTTGTATGCATTGTGAACTCACTTGTATGCATTGTGAACTATCTGTTAGTGCAATGACTTGTGGTAGTGTTGGGGTATTTTTGCTGATAGTGTCATCGGTGGTACAATTTTTCCAAAGGAGCCATCAATTGGCTTGGTGTATCCTCCTCCCTTCTGCTTGTGATGGACGTTCAGGTATAATTTGGGGGCCAACAGAGGTGAGGAAAAGAACCTCACCACCCAGCTGGTTCAAAGGCCTATTCATATGTGTGGCTATGCTGGACCGGTAGTCAAAAATGGGTAAGATCCAATTGCAATGGTACCAACCTAAGACAGGAGGCTGACGCCTTGAGGTCAGCTCATCTGATTAAGGTAAAGACCATACGTTGTATTGGACAAACACAGTCCCCAAGCCACATGCTTGTTGTTTAAACAGAAAGGGGGAGATTTTGAGAGCCACAGCTAAAGGAGCCCCAGCAAACTTTCAGCTGCCACCTGATTGGCTCCTCGGCGGTGATGCTCATTAGGCTGTTTCCCTGCCCTTTCATACCATGGAGCTGCTCATTGGGGGACTCTTTTGGCTCCGCCCATGCGACTCAGCCAATTGGCCTCAAGAGCAGGAGGAGTGGGGGGGGGGTTAAGAGGCTTGTGGGAAGCCGGGGGTGGCAGTTGGGCTCTGAGGGAATTCCTGAAGAGCTCGTGTGGTGCAGCGTGTGTGTCCTAAAAATAATGTTTGTTTCTAGTTGATAAGTAGCTGGTGAATTGTGCCCAGCAGACTGGGACACAGAATTAGGACTAGTGTTAGGTCTATGGGTAGGATAAGAGTTTAGGTTAAGGGTTATTGTTAGGTCTAGAGCTAGAATTTTGTTTAGGTCTAGGGCTAGAATTATAGCTATATTTAGGATTAGTTTTGGGTCTAGATCTATGTTAACGTTATGTATAGGTATAGGCTTACTGGTTGGGCAAGTGTGAGGGTTTGGTTTAGGGTTAAGGTCAGGTTTAGACCTAGGGTTACTCTTAGGATGAGAATAAGGTCAGGGTTAGGGTTAGAACTAGAATGAGGGCTAGGGTTAGGACTAGTAATACTGTTAGTGTTTAAGTTAGGATAAGGAATAAGGTTAGGACAAGGGTTAGCATTTGATTTAAGGTTTGGCTTAGGGTAAGGGATAGGGTTAGGGATAAGCATAGGTTAAGGTTAGGGCTTATGTTAGGGTTAAGATTAGGGTTTAAACTAGGGTTAGGACTAGAATTAGGGGTACGATTTGTGTTAGGGTTGGGGCTACGATTATGACAACAACTAATGTATGAACTAGGGTTATGAAAATGGCGAGTTTTAGGGTTAGGGTTCAGGTTTTGTCAGGTGTTAGGGTTAATTTAATGTTAGGGTGATGTTTAGAGGTAGGATTAGTGTTTGGATCAGTATAAGGGTCAGGGTTATTTTTAGAGTTAGGATTAAGAATAGGTATACGTTAATGGTTTGGTTTAGGTTAAAGGTTAGGCTTAGGAATATGACTTGGTTTTGTTTTAAGGCTAGAGCTAGGGGTAAGGCAAGTTTCAGTATTAGGATTATTTTTAGGGCTAGTTTTAGGGTTTGTTTTAGGATTATGGTTATGGTTAAATTCAGAGTTAGGTTTAAAATTAGAGTTAGGTTTAGGCTATTGCTAAGGATATAACTTGGGATAGGGATAGGGAAAGAGTTAAAGTTAGGCTTGAGGCTAGGTTTAAGGTTAGGTTAGGACTAAATTATGGTTAGTGCTAGGCTTATTGTTACGTTTAGGTCTAGGGTTAGGGCAAGGATATGGTTAGGTTTAAGACTGTGGTTACGTTTAGGGTTATGGTTAGGTTTAGGGTAAGGGATGGAGTTATAGCTAGGTTTATGCCTAGGGAGGGGGTTAGAAATAGGGTTAAACCTCGGGTTGTGGTTAGGGTTAGAATTAAGGTTAGATTTAGGGTGAGGATTAGGGCTAGGGCTAATTTCAGGCCCAGCTTTACAGTTAAAGATAATTTTAGGATTAGGTTAGATGTAGTGTAAGGGTCTGGCTTAGGGTTAGGGTCAGGTTTAGAGCTAAGAGTATTGTTTGAGTCAGGGTTGTGATTAGTGTTTGGGATAGGTTAAGGTTTAAATTTAGGGCTCGAATTAGCATAGGTTTAGGATTAGGGTAATGATATAGTTAGGTTTATGTTTGAAGATATGTATAGGGTAATGGATAGGGTTAGGATTAGGGATATGGTAAGGTTTAGGACTAGAGTTAGCATTAGGGTTAGGATTATGATTAGGGTAATCGATAGGGTTAGTGATAGGTTAAGAGGTAAAGTTATGGTTATTATTAGTGCTAGGTTTATGGTTATGGTTATGGATAGGGTTCAAGCTCAGTTTAGGGCTCAGATTAGGCTAGGTTTGGGGTTAATGATGGGCTAGGGTTAGGGTTATTGCTAATGTAAGTACTAGGGTTACAATTAGGGCTAGTTTAAGGGTTAGGGTTAGAGCTAGGTCTAGTGTTATGTTTAGGGTGATGTTTAAAGCTAGGGTTAGTTTTAGCATAACAATAAGGGTTAGGGTTAGTTTTAGGATTCTGCTTAGAACTAGAATTAGGGCTAGGTTTAGGGCTAGGTGTAGGGTTATGTTTTGGTTTAGGTTAAGGGTTAGGGATAGGGATATGTCTTAGTTTTGTATTAGTGCTAGAGCTATAGTTAGGACTAGTTTTAGGAGTAGTATTGGTGTTAGGGTTAGGGTTAGTGTTAGGTTTATGTTTAGGCTTTACATTAGGGTTAGTGTTAGAGTTAATTTCAGATGTAGGGTTAGGGCTAGGGCTAAGAAAATGGCTAGGGTTAGACCTAGTGTTAGTTCTAGGTTTAGAGTTCCAGTAAGGGATAGGGTTAGAACTAGTTTTAGGGCTAGGGAGAGAGTTACACTTAGTTTTAGGGCTAGGGTTAGGGTTAGGTATAGAGATAGGGCTAAGTTAGGTCTACGATTAGAGATAGGGTTGGTTTTGAATTAGGCCTAGGTTTAAGGTTAGGGTTATGATTAAGGCTATGTTTAGTGCTAATATGGGCTAGAGTTTGTGATCATGTTAGGGCTATGATTATATCTAGGGCTAATGTTCGGTCTAGAATTATGTTTGTGGATAGTTTTAGGATTAATTTTTGGCGAGGTCTAATGTAATGATTAGGTTTAGGGTAAGGGTCAGGTTAAAACTAGGGGAAATATTAAGATCAGGGTCATTGTTAGGGTTTCTTTTTTGTTTTAGTGTAGGGTTAGGGCTCAAATTAGCATTAGGGTTACAGTTAGCATAACGATAGGGTTAGATTTAGGGTTCAGGTTAGGTTTAGGGTAATTGATATGTTTTGGGGTTTTGATAGTTTTAGAGTTAGGCCTGGAGTTAGCATTAGGGAAAGTGTTATGTTTAGGGTAATGAATACAGTTAGAGTTAATGTTAGGGCTAGGGTTATGGTTAGGATTATGTCTTGAGATAGGGTTTGTCCTAGCATTAGAATTAGGATATGGGTTATGATTAGGGTAATGGATACAGTTAGAGCTAAGGTTATAGCTCAACTTATGTTTAGGATTATGTCTAGAGTTAGTGTTAATATATGGGTAAGAACTAGGGTTAGGGTTACTGTTATGTTTTTTGTAAGAGTTAGGTTCTGAACTATGATTAGGGTTAGAGAAAAGGTTAGGTTCATGGTTATGTTTAGGGATCGGATTACGATAGGTTTATGGTTAGTGTTAGGGTTAGGGGAATGGTTATAATTAAGTTTAGGGTTAGGGTTAGGGTAATAAATATGGTTAGATGTAGTTTTAGGGTTAGGGACAGGGCTAGATTTAAGTTTAGGGTTAGGGTTACATCTATGGTTATGCTTAGGTTAATGGTAAGGGTTAGGGTTTGATTTATGGTTAGGCCTATATTGAGTATTAGTTTTGGGTTGGGTCTAGGGTTAGTTTTCTGTTTATGGTTAGGATTATGGTTAGGGTTAAGGCTAGGGTTACAATTAGGTTTAGGGTTAGGTTTAGGGAAATGGGTAATTTTAGAGCTAGGGTTAGGGCTTGTGTTAAGTTTAGGATTAAGACTAAGTTTAGGTTTAGATTCAGAGATAGTTCTAGGTTTATGTTTATAGTAAGGGTTAGGTTTTGAGCTCGGGTTAGGAGTAAGGTGAGGGTTAGGTTTGGGTTAAGGCTAGGGTTAGGTTTAGGTTTATGCTTAGGGCTAGGTTAAAGCCTAGGATTAGCTCTAGGTTTTGTGTTAGGTTTAGGCCTTGGGTTAAAGCTGAGGGTAAAGTAAGAGGTACGATTATGATTAGGGCTGGTTTTAGGGTTAGGGTAATGCCAAGATCTAGTGTTAGGTTTAGATTTTCAGTTAGGGTCAGGTATAAAAGTAGGTTTATTCTTAATGGCAGATTCAGTGTTTAGGTTAGTTCAAGTCAGGTTTACAGCCAGAATTGGGAGCAGGTTTAGGTCTAGGGGTAAGGTTAGTGTTCGTGTTAAGATAAGGGTTATTGTTAGGCCTAGGACTAGGTTTTAGTTTAGGTCTAGAACTGGAGATAAGGCTAGATTTAGGATGAGGTGTAGGTCTAGGAATAATGTTAAGTTTTAGTCTAGTGTTAGGGGCAGGTTTAGAACTAGGGTTTGTGTTAGAGTAAGAATAAGGGTCAGGGTTAGTGTTCGGATTTGCGATAGGATTAGAGCTAGAATGAGGGCTAGGGTCAAGACTATTAATAAGATTAGGATTTTAGTTAGATTAAGGATTAGGCATAGGTCTAGGACTACCATTAGGTTTAGGGTTATTCATAGGTTAAGGGACAGCCTTAGAGCTAGGGTTAGGGTTAGAGTAAGGGTTAGGGTTAAATCTAGGTTTAGGGCTCAGATTAGGGCTAGTTTTTGACTTAGGATTACTCCTAATGACAGGACAATTGTTAATGTAAGAACTAGGGTTACAATGAGGGTTAGTTTTAAGGTTCAGGTTAGGGGTAGGTCTAGTGTTAGGGTTAGGTTAAAGGTTGTGATGATATTAGAGCTAGGGTTAGTGTTAAGATATGAGTCAGGTTCAGGGTAGGGTTATGGTTTGAATTAAAAATAGGTTTTCTTTTAGGTATTAGTGTAAGGTTAGGAGGCTTTTTAGAGCTAGGGTGAGTGTTAGGATATGAGTCAGGGTCAGGTTTAGACTTAAGGTTAGGATTAGGATTCAAATTAAGACTATGATTATGTCTAGGCATAGTGTTAGAATTTGGTTTAAGTTAAGGTTGATGGTTAGGGCTATTGCTCAGTTTGTTTTACTGCTAGAGTTAGGGTTAGGGCTAGTTTTACCATTAGCATTAGAGTTAGGGATAGTTTTAGTGTTTGTCTGAAGCTTAGGGTTAGGGTTAGATTTGAAGTTAGGGTTAGATCTCAGGTTAGGGCTAGGACTAAGGATAGGGCAAGAGTTAGGTCTAAGGTTAGTGTTATGGTCATGGATAGGCTTAGAACTAGGGTTAGTGATAGTGTGAGAGTTAGAGTTAATCTTAGGTCTAGGGTTAGGATTAGGTTTTAGTATATGTTAGCAATATGGCCAGTGTTAGGGTTTGCTCTAGTTTGAGGGTCAGTTTTAGACCTAGGGTTTGTGTTAGGGTCAGAATAAGGGTCACAGTTAGTGTAAGGGTTTGGGATAGGATTAGTGCTAAAATAAGGACCATGGTCAGAACTTTTAATAGGATTGGGATTTTGGTTAGCCTAAAGATTAGGGATAGATCTTTGTTTAGCATTAGGGTTACGGTTTCAATTAGTGTAAGGGAGAGAGTTAGAGGTCGGTTTAGGGCTAGAGTTAGGGTAGGGTTAGTGTTAAAGTTAGGTTTAGGGTTCGGATCAGGGCTAGTTTTGTGTTAGGGTTAGGACTAGGGTAGGGCAATCGCTAATATAAGAACTAGGGTTACAATTAGGGTTAGAATAATGGTTAAAGTTAGGGTAAGTGGTAGTTTTAGTGTTACGGTTAAGTTTAAGATTAGGGTGATATTTAGATCTAGGGTTAGTTTTAGGATATGAGTCCGGGTCAGGGTTAGTGTTAGGACTGACATAAGAACTAGGGTTACTTTTAAGTTTTGGTTTAAGTTTAGGATTGTATTTCAAGCTAGGGTGAGTTTAGCATGTGAGTCAGTGTCAGGTATACTTTTAAGGTCACGGTTAGGACTCGAATTAAGGCTATGGTTAGGTCTAGGTGTCGTGTTAGGGTTTGGTTTAAGTTAGGTTTAGGGTTAGGGCTATTGCTTGGTTTTGTTTTACTGTTAGTGGTAGATTTAGGGCTAGTTTTATGATTAGCATTAGGATTACGTTTAGTGTTAGTGTAAGGCTTTGGCTTAGGATTAGAGATAGGACTAGAAATTGGGCAAGGATTAGGGCTATAGTTAGGGTTATGGTAAGGGCTAGTATTAGAACTAGTGATAGTGCTAGTGTGAGAATTATTGTTAGTCTTAGGCCTAAGGTTAGGTTTAGAATAAGAATAGCGATAAATTAGGGCTAGGATTAGGTTTGTGGTTAGTGTTCAGTTTAAACATAGAATTAGGGTTAGATTTAGGATTTAGTTTGGGGTAATGCTAGATTGTTATGCTAGTTTTAGAGATACGGTGATGTTTAGAATAAGGGTTAGTATTATTGTTTGGGTTAGGCTAGGTTTAGGGCTAAGATGAGGGCTAGGGTTTGTTTTAGGGTTAGAGCTAGGATTAGGAGTATGGCTAATTTCAAGTCTAGAATTATGTTTAGTTTTAGGGTTAAGATTATGGGTACGTCTAGTGTAAGGTTTAGGTTTAGGGTTAGGGTCAGGTTTAGGGCTAGGGGTATTATTAAGGTGAAGGTCTAAGTTAGGGTTTGGAATAGGTTAAGGCTTAAATTGAGGGATTGAATTAACATTAGGATAAGGGTTTGGGTAATGATAGGCTTAGAATTAGGGTTCATATAAGGTTTAGGGAAATAGATAGGGATAGGTTTAGAGATAGGGTTAGGTTTAGGCCTAGGGTTAGCATTAGGTTTAGGGTTATTGTTATGGTAATGTATAGGTTTAGGGCAAGTCTTATGGTTATGATTAGGGCTAGGGCTATTGTTAGGGTTAGGGTTAAAGCTTGGGTTAGGTCTTGGATTAGGGCTAGGATTTGAGTTCATTTAGTGCTAGGATTAGGATTACGGCTAATATAAGTACAAGGGTTACAATAAGGTCTAATTTTAGGGTTAAGATTAGGGCTAAGTTTAGTGTTAGGGATAGTGTTAGTATTAGGGTGATGTTTAGAGCTAGAATTAGTGTTAGTGTCAGAGTAAGTGTCAGGGTTAGTTTTAGGATTCGGCTTAAACTCAAATTAGTGCTAGAGTTAGTGGTAGGTGTATGGTTACGTTTTGGTTTAGTTTAAGGATTAGGGATAGAGCTTATGGCTTGGTTTTGTTTTAGGGCTATGGCTAGGATTAGTGCTAGTTTTAGGATTAGTATTAGGGTTAGGGCTAGTGTTAGCATTAGGTTTAGATTTTGGGTAAGTGTTAGATTTATAGATAGATTATAATCTAAGGTTAGTGCTTGGGCAATGGATAGGCAAAGGTTAGGACTAAGTTTAGGACTACGTTTAGGGTTACATTAAGGGATAGGGTTAGAACTAGTGATAGGGCTAGTGTGAGAGTTAGATTTATTCTTAAGTCTAGGGTTATGGTTAGGTTTAAAGATAGGGTAAAATTAGGGGTAAGATTGGGGCTATGTTTAGTATTCGCATTAGAGCTAGGGTTAGGGTTAGTAATAATCTAGGTTTAGTGCTAGGATAAGGACTGGAGGTTTTGTTAGGGTTACAGCTACGATTAGAGCTAGGGCTAATGTCAAGTTTAGGGTTACAGTTGAGGAGAAAACAATTTTAATATTAGTTTTATGGCTTGGTTTATTTTAAGGGTTAGGTTTAAGCTTAAGGGCCCAGGTTTAGAGCTAGCAAAATTATTAGGTTCCAGATCAGGTTAGAGTTTGGTTGAGGTTAGGGTTTAAGGTTAGGCTCAAATAAGCATTAGGGTCAGGTTTAGGGTAATGATAGGTTATTGTTTAGGGTTCAGGTAAGGTTTATGGTAAATGATAGGGTTAAGTTTAGTGATAGGGTTTGTGTTAGGCCTAGGGTTAGAATTAGGGTAAAGGTAATGGTTAGGATAATGGATAGGGTTAGAACTAAGGTTAGGGCTAGGGATATGGTCAGGAATAGGTCTTGAGTTAGGGTTAGGTTTAGGGTTAGGGTTAGGGTTATAACTAGGTTTAGTGTTGGGTTATGTTTAGCATATGGGTTAGGTTTTGAGCTATGGTTAGGTTTAGGGCAAGTGTTAGGTTTAGACTTAGGTCTAGGGATAAGATTAGAGTATGGTTATGGTTAGGATTGGATTAGGGCTAGCATCATAATTAGGGGTAGGGGTAGGGTTAGAGTAATGGATATGGTTAGATGTAGCCATATGGTTAGATGTAGATGTAGGTTATGATTAGTTTTATATTGAGGTTTAAGTTTAGGGTTAGTGGTAAGGGTTAGGATTTGAGTTAAAGTTAAGTCTATGGCAAGTATGAGGTTTAGGGTAGGTCTAGTGTTAGTTTTCTGGTTAGGTTTAGGGTTAGGTTTAGGACTAGGGTAATCAATATGTTTAGGGTTAGTTTTTGGCTAATGGGTAGGTTTAGAGCTAGGTTTAGGGCTAGGGTTAAGTTTAGGATTAGGAATAATGTTAGGGTTATATTAAGTGATAGGTGTATGTTTATGATTAGGATAAGGGTCAGGATTTGAGCCAGGGTTAAGACTAATCAAGTGTTAGGTTAGAGTTAGGATTAGGGTTATGTTTAGGCCTAGGATTATCTCTAGATTTTGTCTTAGGTTTAGAACTGGGGTTAGTTGTGTGGGTAATGTAAGAACTTGGGTTATGATTAGGACTAGTTTGAGGGTTAAGATTTTGGCTAGGTCTAATATTAGGTATAGAATTTTTGTTAGGGTCAGGTTTAGAGGTAGGTACTGTTAAAGGCAGGATTAGTGTTTGGGTTAGAGTTAGAGTTAAGATTACAGCCAGAATTTGAACTTGGTTTAGGTCTAGGGGTAGGGTTAGTGTTTGTGTTAGGTTAAGGGTTACTTTAAGGGCTAGGGATAGGTTTTTATTTAGGTCTAGGGCTAGAGTTAAGCCTAGATTTTAGATTTGGTTTAGGTCTAGGGTTAGTGTTATGATTTGGTCTGGGGTTAGGGCCAGGTTTAGACCTAGGGTTAGTGTTAGGGTCAAAATAATGGTTAGGATTCACTTTAGGGTTTAGAATAGGTTTAGAGATAGAGTGAAAGTAGGGTTATGACTATTAATAGGGTTAGGGCTTTGGTTAGCTTAAAGATAAGGAATAGGTCTAGGATTACCATTAGGGTTAGGGTTTTGCTTTGGGTGAGGGATAGGTTTAGAACTAGGTTTAGGGCTAGAGTTAGTGTTAGGGTTATGGTTAAATCTAGGTTTAGGGCTCATATTAGGGCTAATTTTTGTGTTAAGGTTAGGGTTAATGTTATGGAAATGGATAATGTAAGAACCAGGTTAAAATTAGGGGTAGGGGTAGGGGTAGGTCTAGTGTTAGGGTTAGGTTTAATATCAGCATGATATTTATAGCTAGGTTAATATTAGTATACGATTCAGGGAAAGTGTTAGTTTTAATTAGGGTTAGAACTCAAATAAGGGCTAGGATTCTTTTTAGGGTTCAGTTTAAGGTGAGCGTGGTCTATAGAGCAAGGGTTACTGTTAGGATATGAATCAGCATCCGGGTTAGTTTTAAGCTTGGGGATATGACTTGAATTAAGGCTAGGGTTACTCTTAGGATTCGGTTTAAGTTTAGGGTGGTGTTTAGACTTAGGTTGAGTGTTAGGATATGAATCGGGGTCAGAGTTAGATTAAAGTTATGGTTAGTACTCGAATTAGGGCTAGGGTTAGATCTAGGTGTAGTGTTAGTGTTTGGTTTAAGTTAAGGTTTAAGATTAGGACTATTGCTCAGTTTTTTTTAGAAAAAGGAAGAGAGAGAGAGAGAGAGAGAGAGAGAGAGAGAGAGAGAGAGAGAGAGAGATTTTAGTTTTTGTGGACACAACATCTTTTTTTTAAAATCATAATTTTATTGTTACTGAAGATCAAACCCAGCACCCCAGGCATGCAAGGGGAATACACTACTGCTTGATCCACATCCTCAGCCCCTATTGCTCAGTTTTGTTTTAGTCCTAGGTTATATGATTAGCAGTAATATTAGGGCTAGTGTTTGTTTTAGGCTTAGGCTTAGGGTTAGGTTAAGACTTGGAGTTAGGGTTAGATCTAGGTTTAGGGCTAGGTCTAGGGATAGGGTAAGGTTTAGAGCTAGGTTTAGGGTTATGGTAAATGATAGGGATAGAACTAGGGATAAGGCTGGGTGGAGAGTTAGAGTTAGTGCTAGGGTTATGGTTAGTTTTAGAGATAGGGCTTAATCAGGTCAAGGATTAAAACTACATTAGTTTTCAGCTTAGGTCTAAAATTAGGGTTAGGTTTAGGGTTAAGTTTAGGGTAAGAGATGTGTTATAACTAGGTTTAGAGGTAGGGTGAGGGTTAGAATTAGGATTGGGGCTAGGGTTAGGGTTAGGGTTATGATTAATGCTAGGTTTAGGGCTAGGATGAGGGCTAGGATTTGTTGTAAGGTTAGGTCTAGAATTAGGGCTAGGGATAATATCAGGTCTAGTGTTAGAGTTAGGAGTAGATTTAGAATTAGGTCTATATCTCAGTCTAGTTTAAGTGTTAAGTTTAAGGTAAGGGTCAGTTTTAGAGCTAGGGGTATTTTTCGGTTCAGGGTCAGTGTTGTGGTTTGTATTAGGTTAAGATTTAGGGATAGGGCTAAAATGAGCATTAGGGTTAGTGTTAGGATTAGGGTAATGAATAGGGTTAGGTATAGGGTTCAGGGTAGATTTAGGGTAATGGAGACATTTAGGGTTAGTGATAGGGTTATGATTAGCCCTAGGGTTAGCATTAGGAATTGGGTTATCATGAGGGTAATATATAGGTTTAGGGTTAGGTCTATGGTTAGGGTTATTGTTAAGGATAAGGCCAGGGTTATGTTTAGGCCAAAGGTTAGGCTTTGAGCTATGCTTAGGTCTAAGGTGAGGGTTCGGCTTAGGGTTAGAGTTAGGGTTAGGGTTATGCTTACGGTGGGTTTAGCCTTGGATTAGGACTAGGTGTTGTGTTAGGTTTAGGTCTAGGGTTACTGCTATTCGTAATGTAAGATCTAGGGTTCTAATTAGGGCTAGTTTTAGGGTTAGGGTTATGGCTAGTACTAGTGTTGTTTAGATTTTGGCTTAGAGTAATTTTTAGAGCTAGGTTTAGTGTTACTGTCAGGGTCAGTGTTCAGATTAGAGTTAAGGTGAAAGCCAAAATCAGGAGTAGGGTTAGGTCTGGGAATAGTGTTATTGATTCTTTTAGGTTAAAGGTTATTTTTAGTGCTAGGCCTAAGTTTCTTAGGTCTAGGGCTAGAGTTATTGCTAGATTTAGGATTAGATTTAGGCCTAGGGGTAGTTTTAGGGCTAGGTTTAGGTAAAAGTTTACTGGTAGAGCTAGTTTCAGTGTTTATTTTAGGATTAGGGTCAGGCTTAAACCTATAACTACTGTTATGGTCAGAATAAGAGTGAAGGGTAGAGTTAGGTTTTGGGTTAGGTTCAGAGCTAGAATTGGGGCTATAATTTGGACTAGTAATAGGGTTAGTGTTGATTTAGGATTACGATTAGGAGTTAGGTTAGCATTAAGGATAGGGTTTGGCTTAGGATAAGAGATAGGGTTAGAGCTAGGCTTAGAGCTAGAGTTAGTGTTAGGTTTAGTGCTAGGTTTCAGGTTAGGGTTAGATTTAAATTAGCTTTAGGGCTCAGATTAGGGCTATTTGTGTTTTGGGGCTAGGGCTAGGGTTAGGAGTATAACTAATGTAAGGACTAGAGTTATTATTAGGGTTAGTTTTAGGGTTAGGGTTTGGGCTAGGAATGGTTTTAGCATTTGATTTGTGTTAGGGTGATATATAGAGGAGCAAGGGATAGTGTTTGGATAGAAGTCAGTGTAAGGGTTACTTTCAGTCCTAAAATTCGAATTTGAGCTAGCATTGTGGCTAGTTGTAGGGTTAGGGTTTGGATTAGGTAAGGTTTAGGTATAGGGTAATGGCTTGGTTTTGTTTTAGGGCTAGTGCTAGGGTTAAGGTTAGTTTTATGATTAGCGATAGTGTTCAGCTAGTGGTAGGGTGAGGTTTAGGCTTAAGGTTAAGGTTAGATTTAGAGTTTATAACCATAATTTAGAGTTATGGTTAGATCTAGGGTTAGTGCTAAGGTTAGGACTAGTGTTAGGGTTACTGTAATGGACAGGTTTAGAAATAGAAATAGGGCTAGATTGAGAGAGTTATTTTTAGGTCTAGAGTTAAGAATTTACTTAGGATTAGGCCTAAATTAGGCGTAGATTATCACTAAGTTTAATGTTAGGGTTAGGCACATGGTTAGGGCTAGAATTAGGGTTAGTGTTAGTGTTAGGGTAATGATTAGTTTTAGCGGAAGGAATGAGGTTATGGCTAGGTTTAGGGCTAGGGCAAGGGTTAAAATTAGGTATAGGAATAGGGTGAGTGTTTGGGTTAGGATTTAGGCTAGGTTTTGGGCTTGGATGAAAGCTAGGTTTTGTGTTATGCTTAGAGCTAGGGCTAATGTCAGGTCTAGGGTTACTGATAAGAATAGTGTTAACTTTAGGTTTATGGCTAGGTCTAGTGGAAAGTTAGGTTAAGGGTAAAGGTCTGGTTTAGAGCTAGGTGTATTATTATGTTCAGAGTTTGGTTTAGAGTTTAGTTTAGGATAAGATTTAGGTTTAGGGCTCAAATTAGCATTAGAATTAGGGTTAAAGTAATGGATAGTGTTAGGTTTAGGGTTCAGGTTAGGTTTAGAGTAAAAATAGGGTTAATGTTAGCGATAGGATTAGGGTAAGGCCTAGGGTTAGCATTTGGATTAGGTTTATATTTAGAGTAAAGGATAGGGTTACAGCTAGTGTTAGGGCTTGTGTTAATGTTAAGATTTTGGCTAGGTTTAGAGATAGGCCTAGGTTAGTGTTAGTGTTAGGTTTAGCAGAAGTGTTAGGGTTTGAGCTAGGGTTAGGGTTACCGTTAGGGTTAGAGTAAGGGTTATTGCTTGGGTTAACATTAGAGTTCGGGTTATGTTTAAGGTAATGGATAGAGTTTGTGCTAAAATTTTTGCTATGGTTACAGATAGGATTAGGTCTAGGTTTAGGGTTAGGTTGAGGGTTAGGGCTATTGTTATGGTTAGGGTAGGGATTAGACTTTGAGTAGGGTTACGGCCAGGGCCAGTAGAAGGGTTAAGTTTAGTGCTAACACTAACTCTAACCCTAATGCTAAAAATAACTCTAACCCTAATCCTAAACTTTACCGTAATTCTATCATGAACCCTAACATAAACCTATCCCTAACCCTAACACTAACCCTAACACAAACCCTAAAACAACCCTAACCCTAACCCTAAGAGTATCCCTAACCATAAACCTCACCCTATACTAACACAAACCCTACACATAAAACAACACGTCACACTAACCACAACCCTAACCCTAACCTAACCCTAACCCTAACCCTAAACCTAACCTAAACCTTATCCTAACCCTAACGGTAACACTATACCTAAAACTACCTTAACCTAAATCTAAGGATACTACTAACAATACACTTAATCCTAAACATAACCCTAATTCTAACCCTAACACAAATCTTAACTCTAACACTAACCCAAACCTAACCGTACACCAAAACTAACCCCAATTTTAATCCTAACCATAACCGTAACCCTAACCCTACACCGCACCCTCACCCTAACACTCACCCTAACACAAAACCTAACACGAACCCTAAATTTAACCCTAACACTAACCCTAATTTTATCCCTAACTTGAACATTAACCCTAAACTTAATCCTTACAATAACTCTCATTCTAACCCTAACCCTAACATTAACCCTAACCCTAACCCTAACACTAATACTAATATTACTCTAATCCTAACCCTAAACATAAACCTAATCCAAACCGTAACACTTACCCTAACAGAAACCCTAACACTAAGCCTAAAATAATCTTAACCTAACTCTAACACTAATCCTAACACTAAACCACCCCACACCCTAACACTAAACCTAAACTTAAACCTAAACCTAACCGTAACACTAAAACTTACCCTAACACTAACCCTAAACCAAGCACTAACCCTAACCCTAAACCTAACCATAACACTAAGCCTAAACCTAACCCAAACCCAACACTAACCCTAACCCTAAACCTATCTGTATCCTTAACACTATCCCTAACCCTAACACTAAAGCTTACCTTAATCCTAACCCTAAACCTAAACATAATACAAACCCTAAACATCATCCTAATTCTCACACTATCCCTAATCCAAATTCTAATCCAAACTGTAACACTAACTTTAACCTTAACCCTCACCATACCCTAATACTAACCCTAACTACAAACCCTAATCTTAACCCTAACAGTAACCCTAAACCTAACCCTAAACCTCAAACAAACCTAAACATACTCTTAACCCTAACACTAACCCTAATACTGATTCTAACCTAAATCCTAACACGAAACTGCACCCTAACACTAAGACTAAAGGTAATCTTAACCCTAACCATAACATTAACTCTAACCCTAAACATAACACTATTCCTAACACTAACTCTAAGACAAACCCTAACACTAATACTAATTTTAACCCTAAACCTAATTCTAACTGTAACTCTAAGAATTATACTAACCCTAACCATAATCCTAACACAAATCCTAAACCTAACCCTAACACTTACCATAAATTTAATCCTAAACCTAACAGTAACCATAACTATAAACCTAATCCTAACCCTAACATTAACCTCAACCCTAAACTTAACCCTAACACAAACCCTAACTTTAACCCTAACCCTTACATAACCCTAAACCTAAAGCTTACTATAAGAGTAACCCTAAACCTAACTCTATCACTAGCCCTAAAGCCAACCATAACACTCTCATTAACCCTAACCCTAACACTAACCCTAAACCTAAACCTAACCAAAACCCTAACACTAAACCTAACCCAAACTAAAACCCTAACTCTAAAACTAATGATTACTATACCTGTAACCCTAAAACTAACCCTAAGCCTAACACTAAAGCTAACTCTAAGCCTAATTTTAACGGTAACTCTAACCCTAACTGTAAACTTAAAACAAAATCTATCCATAACACTAAACCTAACAGGATCAATAACACTAAACCTAACCCTAAACCTAACCCTAATACTAAAACTGTTCCTAACCCTAATCTGAAACCTATCCCTAATTCTAACACTAAACTGAACCCTAACACCAACCGTTACCCTAAACCTAACACCCAACCCCTAAACCTAACCCTGACACTTACCCTAATAATAACCCTAAACCTAACCATAGTCCTTATACTAAACCTAGAAGTAACCAAAAAGAGAACCCTAACACTAAACCTAACACAAAACCTAACACTAACCCTAACCCTACCGTAAACCTATCCCTAAACCTAACCCTAACAGTAGAACTACACCTAAGCCTAATACTACCTCTAATCTAAACTGTAACTGACCTCATAACCCTGAATCTAACCTAAACCTAAACCTAAACATAGCCCTAACTTTAACCTTAATTCTATCTCAAACACGAACAGTGACATTAACCATAACCATAAACCTAACACTAAATCTAACCCCAACCCTAACCCTATCACAAAGGCTAACCATAAACCTAACCCTAAACCTAACACTAACCCTAACACAATCACTAATGCTAATCCTAACCCTAACTATAACCCTAATCCTAACTGTAACCCTAACCCTAACCGTAACTCTAACCCAAATCCTAATACTTAACCTAAGCCTAATCCACAACCTAACTCTAATCCTAAACCGAACACTAACCCTAACCCTAAACTTAATCCTAAACCTAACCCTAACCCTATCACAAACACTAATGGTAACTCTAACCGTATCATTAACACTAACCCTAACTCTTCCCCTAACACTAGCACTAAACATAACATGAACCCTAACCCTAACACTAACACTAACCCTAACCCTAACTCTGACACTAACCCTAAACTTGTCCCTTATCCTAACACTATTATTAACCCTAAACCTAAACCTAACACTAACTCTAACCCTAAACCTAACACTAACTATGACATGATCCCTAAACACTAACCCTAAGCCTAACTCTAACTCTAAACATAAAAATAAACTTAAAGCTAACACTTACCCTAATACTAACCCTAATCCTAACCCTAACACTAAATATAACCTTAAGCCTAACCCAAAGACTAACCTAAAACATATCCCTGACCCTAACGTAACCCTAAACATAACCTTTACCTAAACCTAACCCTAAACCTTACACTAACCCAAACCCTAAACCTAACAATAACTCTAACACCAACACTAACCCTAATCCTAACCCTAACACTAAACCTGACACTAACTCTAACATTAAAGCTAACCCTAAACCTAAGCTTAACCTTAACACTAAACTTAACCTTATCCCTAAGCCTAACACTATCCCTAACACTAACTCTAACACAAACCCTAACATTAACACTAATCTTAACCCTAATCCTAAACCTTACCGTAACCCTAATGATTACAATCACCCTAATTCTAACACAAATCGTAACCCTAACCCTAATACAAACCCTGAATCTAACCCTAATCCTAACATTAGACCTAACCTTAACACTAACCAAAACCCTAACCTAAACGCTAAAAAAAAAACTTTAACCCTAAGCCTTACCTAACCCTCACACTAAACCTAACCGTAAGTCTATCCCTGACCATAACCAAAACACTACACCTAACCCCAACCATTACCTCTCACTAACCCAAACTCTAACACTAACCCTAAACCTAACCCTAACCAAAACCCTTACCCTAAAACTAATCCTAACACTGCTCGTAACCCTAAAATTAATCCTTAATCTATCCCTAAACTTAACTCTAACCCTAATCCTAATCGTAACTCTAAACCTAAACCTAACACTAAAACTAACCCCAATCCTAACCTGAACCAAATCCCTAACAGTAACACTAAACCTAACCCTAACCCCAAACTTAACCCTAAAATGAACACCAACCCAAATCTAAACCTAACCATAATCCCTTCCGAATCACTAACTCTAACCCTAACCCTAGGCCTAACACTAAACCTAACCGTAACCATAAACAGAACCCTAAAAATAAACCTAGCACTAAGCCTAACACTAACCCTAACCCTAGCTGTAACCCTATTCCTAACCCTAATCCTAACTTTAGCCCTAAACCTAAGCATAACCCCAACCCTAACATCAACTGTAACACACACCATAACCCTAAGCCTAACCTAAAACTAACCCTAACCATTGCCCTAACCCTAAACTTAATCCTATATCTAACATGAACAGTGACACTAACCCTTACACTAAACCTAAACACAACTATAACCCTATCACAAATCCTAAACCTAACCTTAACCCTAAACCTAACACTTACCCTAACACTAACCCTGACGCTAATCCTTACACTAACTAAGCCTAATCTTAACCGTAAAGCTAACCATAACCCTAATTCTAACCCTAACCCTGACCATAACCCTAACACTAACACTAACCCTAATGTAACCAAAACCTAACACAAACCCTGATTCAAAACATAGCACTAACCCTAACCTAAATCTAACACTTACCCTTACTTAACCCTAACCCTAACACTAAACGTAAACCTAACACTTACACTAACATAAAACTTAAAACTAACCCTTACCCCTACCCTAACCCTATCATGAACCCTAACCCTAAACCTAATATTAAACCTAACACAAACCTTAACATTAATCCTAACAGTAACCATAATTCTATCCATAACTCTAAACCAACCCTAACCCTAAGCCTAACACTCACTCTAACCCTAACTATAACCCTAACACTAACCCTAATGCTAAACATAAACATAAGACTAACCTTTACGCTAACCCTACACCTAAACCTAATCCTAACTGTAACCCTAACAATAAACCTAACCCTTACCTAAACATAACCCTATGCATACCCCTAACCCTAACAATAATCCAAAACTTATCCTAACCCAAACTCTAACTCTTACTATCACCCTAACCCTAACCCTAAATCTAACACTAACTCTAACACAACCCTAACTCTATCCCTAAACCTAACTATAACTCTAACTCTAACACTAACGCTCTCCCTTACCCTAACCCTAATCCTAACACTAACCCTAACGGTAAATCAAAACCTAACTTTCCCCTATCCCTTACCGTAACACAAACCCTATCCCTAACGCTAACCCTACCTAACCGTAACCATAACACTAATCCTAACACTAAACCACATCTTAACCCTCACCTTTACGCTAACACTAAACATAACCCTAACCATAACACTAACCTAACATTAACAATAACCCTTACCCTAACTGTAAAGCTCACTCTAATCCTAAAGCTAACACTAAACCTAATCCTAAACTTAATATGAACCCTAAACCTAACCAAAACCCGAACCTAACCATAACACTAACCTTCACCAAAACACTGACTCTAACACTAACACTAACACAAAACCTAAACCAAATCCTAACTTTAATATAACACTTACTGTAACCCTAACCCAACCCTAACCCTAAATCTAAAGCTAATCCTAACCCTAACACTAACCTTAAACTTCAACCTAACCTTAATCCTAAACCTAGCACTAACACTAACTGTAATCCTAACACTGAACCTAAACCTAACTCTAAACCTTACCCAAACACTAGTCCTAACCCTAATCCTAACCCTAATCCTAACCCTAACACTAAAATTAACCCTAACTGTAACCCTAACAACAATGACTCTAAGCGTAACCCTAACCCTAACCTTAAAACTTAACCTAAACCTCACTATAACCCAAACCCTAACCCTAACACAAATCTAGCCCTAACCCTAATTCTAACACTAATCCTAACACTTGCCCTAACCCTAACACAAACCCTAAAGATAACCCTAGCCCTAACCCAAAACCTTACCCTAAACCTAACCCTAGCACTAACCCTAATCCTAACCTAACCCTAACGTAACACTTACCCTAACCAAAACTTTAACCCAAACACTAACCCAAACCCTATCGCACCCTAACACTAACAATAAACCTAACCCTAACCCTAATTTTAACACTAACGCTAAACATAAAACTAATCATAATACTAACCATAAAACTATTCCTTACCCAAATGTAAACCCTAAAACTAAATTTAACCAAAGCACTAATACTAACCCTAACCCTAACCCTAGCACTAAACTTAACCCTAACACTAACTGTAACCCTAACCATAAGCCTAACCCTAAACCTAACACTAACAGTAACCATAACCATAACCCTAACACTAGCCTATCACTAACACTAAACCTAACCCTAACTCTAACCCTAACCCTAGATTTAACAATAACCCTAACCCTAAACCAAACACAAACCCTAACACTAACCAGAACCTAACTTTCACACTAAACCTCACCATAACACTAACGCTACCCCTAATCCTAACACAAACCCTAAAAAATACTAACCTTAACCTAACCCTAACCCTAACCACAACCCTAAACATAACTCTAAATCTAAAACTAACCCTCTCAGTAACAATAAGCATCATCCTAAACCTAATTCAAAACCTAACACTAGCCCTAACTCTAACACTAACCCTAAACCTAACTCTGACCTTAACCCAAACACTAAACCTAAATTTAACCCTAACTATAACTGTAACACTAACCCTAACCCTAACACGAACACTAACACGACCCCTAACCCTAAACCTAACACTAACTCTATCCGTAACCATAATCCTATCTCTAACACTAACTCTAACCTTAACACTAAACCTAAAACTAAAACTAACACAAACCGTAAAACCTACCCGAACACAAACCCTATCCCTAAACTGAACCCTAAATTAAACCAAACCCTAACCCTAATCCTAACACTAATCCTAACCCTAACCCTAACCCTAACACTATCTCTAACCCTAATTTTAACCGTAACCCTAACTAACCCTAAATCTCAGGATAACTCTAACCCTAATCCTCACCTGTATTATAACCCTAACTATAACCCTAACCATAACCCCAACACAAACCCTAATTTTAGACCTTACACTAACCTAACTATTCCTAACACTAACCCTAACCCTATCCCTACACTTACACTAACTCTAACCATAACCCTAAACATAACCATAAATATTACCTTAACTGAAACCCTAACCCTATCCCTAAATCTAATCCTAACACAAACCCTACTGTAACCCTAAGCCAAACCCTAAAAGAAATCCTAAAACTAACCCTAAAACTAACCTTAACACTAATACTAACTTAAACCTAACCCTATCCTAAACCTAAACCTAAATTGTAAGAATATCTTTAAACCTAACCCTAATCCTAAAGCTATCCCTATAACTAACTCTAATTCTAACACTAACTCTAACTCTAAGTATAACCCTAACCCTAACACTAACACTACCCTAAACTAACCCTAACCATAAAACTAAAACTAACCCTTACCCTAACCTGAACCCTAACACGAACCCTAAACCGAACCCTAACCCTCACCTAAACGTAAACCTAACCCTAAAATTAGCCCTAATCATAACCCTTACCCAAACCCTAACAGTAACTTTAACCCTGCCCTAACCCTAACCTAACCCTAACCCTAACCCTAACACTAATCCTAACCGTAACTGTAACCCTAAACATAATCTTAATTGTAACCCTAACACAAATCCTAACCCTAACCCTAAAACTAACACTAACCCTAATTCTAAATCTAACACTAACACTAACACTAACCCTAAAATTAACAATAACCATAACACTAAACTTAACCCTAACCCTAACCTTAATCTAACACTAACTCTTACAGTAATCCTAATCCTAACCCTAACCTTAACCCTAACCTAACCCTAATCCTAAAACTAAGATAACACTAACCCTAAACCTAACCATAACCCTAACACAATACCTAACCCAAAACAAAACCCTAAACATAACCTAAAACTATCCCTAACATTTAACTAACACTAACACTAACATTAAAACTAACCCAAACCCTAACCCTAACACTACCACTAACCTTAAATTTAACATAACTCTAACCATAACAATAACACTAACACTAACCATATAACAAACTCTAACCATAAACCTAACCCTAAAACTAACACTAACCCTAACCATAACACTAACACTAAATCTTATTCTACCCCTAACACTAATCCTTACACTAACCCTACCCTAAACCTAGACCTAACACTTACCTAACCCTAACCCTAACTCTAACCCTAACACAAACCCTAAAACTAAACGTAACCCTAACACTAACCCTAACCCAAACTCTAATCCTATAACTAACCTTTACCCAAACCCTAACTGAACCCTAAACTTAACCCTTATCTAACCGTAAACCTAATCCTAAACCTAAAACAAACCCTAACACTGAACCTAAACCTAATCCCAACACTAACCATAACTCCAACAATAACTCTATCACTAACACTAATGCTAAGTCTAACCCTAAACCTAACACTACCCTATCCTTGACCCTTTTTTAATCCTTAACACTAATGCTAATCCTAACCATTACCCTAACACTAAACCTAAACTACACATTACCCTAAAACTAACCCTAAACCTCACCCTATGCCTCATTCTAACCCTCTTTCTAAACATAACCAAAACCGTAATTTTAACTCTAACCCTGACACAAAGCCTAAACCTAACCCTTACCCTAACACAAATTATAATTCTTACCATAACACTAACCTGAACTCTAACACTAAGAAAAAACCTTAACCTAACCCTTACCGTAACACAAATTATAATTATTACCGTAACACTAACCTGAACACTAACCCTCATCCAAAACCTAACCCTAATTTTAACATTAACCCTAAACATAATCAGAACCCTAACCCTAACCCCAAAACTTAATCATAAACATAACCCTGTAACACACACCATAACCCTAAGCCTAACCTAAAACTAATCCTAACCATAGCCCTAACCCTAAACTAAACCTAAACACAACTCTAACCCTATCACAAATCCTAACCCTTAGATAAGCCTAACCCAAATGCTATTGCTAGGACTAACGGCAACCCTCTCACTAACACTAACCTATCCATTACTCTAAATTTAATCAGAACCATAAACCTTATTCTATACATTAAACTAACCCTAACACTAACCCACAGCTAATTCAAGAATTAACCTTAAATCTTAACCTAAACCAAACTTTAACAAATTCTTACCCTAATAAAACACCTAGCTCTAAACCTGACCCCTACCCTAAACCTAACCTTTATTCTAGACATAGCCATCAACTAACACTAAAACTAATACTAACCATGAACCTAGATCTGACATTAGCCCTAGTCATAATCTTAGCCCTAGCCCTAACACAAACCATCAGCTTAACCCTAAACCTATCCTGAATGTTAACACAAACCATAACCTTGGTCCTAACCCCAATTCTAACCTTCGGCATAGTCCTAAAGCTAGCAATAACCGTATGCCTTCCCCTAAACCTAATCCTAACCCTAACACTAACACTAATTCTAATATTAGGCCTAACACTAACACTAACTTTAGCGCTAATCCTAGCCATAATTTAGCCCTAAATCTAAACCTACCACTAACCCTAGCCCAAAGACTAAATTGAACCCTTGCCCTAGCCCTATTTCTAGTTCTAACACTATGCGTTATCATAACCCTAACACTATCCCTCACCTTAGCCTTAACCCTAGACATAGACCTAAACCTAGGTCTAGCCATAACAATAAATCTAAGTCTAAACTTCACCCTACCACTAGTCAAAACACTATCACTAATCATAAAACTATCCCTAAACCTAGGACTTGTTCTAAAACCAAACTGAGCCATAGCCCTATCCCTAACCCTAGCCTAACCTTAACCCAAGTCCTGACATTATCTCTATCCTTAGACCTAGTCTTAATTCAAAGTCTAGCCTTAATCCTAAACCTAATTATAACCCTAGCCCTAACCCTAATTTTATCATTTGTTCTAACACTAAGCATAGGTGTAATATCATAACTTACCCTAACCCTAATACTAACACTAACCCTAGCCCTAAACCTAGGCCTAAATCTATCACTAACCCTAGCACTATTCTTAGACCTAATTTATCCCTAATAGTAGAACTAACCTTATCCCTAAGACTAACTCTAAATCTCACCCTAGCATTATCCCTCGTACTAAACATACCCCTTACCATAACCCAAAAGCCAGCCCTATCCCTAGCCCCAAACCTAGCCTTAACCTTTGCCCAAGGCTTAAACCTCGATATAAAACTAAAATTAAGTATAAACCTCACCCTAACACTAGCCCTAACCCTAATGCTAATTGGAGAAGTAGCCCTAAATCTACCCTAACCCTTAAACAAAACCAAGCCGTAACCCTAACCCATAACCTTAACCAAACCCTAAAGCTACACTTAGTCCTAAACCTAGCCCTAATTTGAATCCTAACCCTAACCCCAGAAATAACCCTGACACTCACTCAGCCCCTAACACTAACCCTAGCTCTAAACAATGTCCTAACACTAACCCTAGAACTAACCCTAAGCAGAAACATAGATTTTTCATTAGGCTTTTTCATTAGTTCTTATCATAGCCCTAATAATAACACAAATCCTAGCCCAAATCCAAGACCTAAACCTATCATGAAAAATGACCCTTACCCCTAAAAAAACTCTAGCTCTAAACCTTATCTTAACCCAAAATCTAACCCTAACACTAGACATATCCATATACCTTAGTTTAAACATAACCCTAAACCTAAACCTAACCCTAGTCCTGACAAAAACTCCTAACTCTCACCCTAGTCTTAACCCTAGCTCAAATGCCTATACTTATCCTAAGCCTAATCCTAACTGTAACCATAGCCCTAACCTTAGCTCTAACCCTATCCATTACCCTAAAGATAAGCCTAAACCAAATGCTATCCTTCGGCCTAACAATAACCCTATTGCTAACACTGACACTATCCATTACTCTAAACCTAAACAAAACCACAAACCTAATCTTATCCATTACCATATCCCTAACCCTAAACGCCAAAACTAATTCAATCCTTAAGCATAAAACTTATCCTAAAACAAACACCTAGCTCTAAACCTGACCCATACCCTAAACCTAACCTTTACACTAGACATAGCCATAAACTAACACTACAACTAATACTAAACATAAACCTAGACCAAAAATTAGCCCTAGCTCTAATCCTAGCCCTAACCATAACAAAAACCCTCAGCATAACCCTAAACCTAGCCTGAATCCCAATCCAAACCCTAACCTTACTTCCAACCCTAATTGTGACCCTCACCATAGATCTAAACTAGGTATAATCCTATCCATTCCCGTAAATCTAATTTTAACCCTAACACTAACATTAACCCTAAGCCTAGGCCTAACTCTAAAACAAACCCTAGCACTAATCCTAGTCCTATTTTAGCCCTAATATTAAACCTACCCTTAACCCTAGCCCAAAGACTAAATCGAACTCTTGCCCTAGCCCTATTTCTAGTTCTAACTATTTCCATTACCATAACCCTAATACAAGCACTAAACTTAGGCTTAATCCTAGCAATAACCCTAAATCTAGATCTAACCATAACAATAAATCTAAGCCTAAAACTCACCCTACCACTAGCCCTAACACTATCACTAATCATAAATTTAGCCCTAACCCTAGGCCTTGTTCTAAAACAAAACAGAGCCCTATCTCTATCCCTAACCCTAGCTGAAACTTAACCCTAGTCCTGACATTAGCTCTATCCCTAGACCTATCCTAGTTCTAAGGCTAGACTTAATTCTAAGACTAATTTTAACCCTACCCCTATGCCTAAATTTATCTCTTGTCCTAGCACTAATCATAGCTGTAATATCATAACTTACCCTAACAATAATGCTAACACTAACCCTAGCCCTAAACTTGGCCTAAATCTAACACTAACCCTAGTACAATTCCTAGCCTTTATTTAGCCCTAGCAGGAAACCTAACCTTATACCTATCCCTAAGACTAACTCTAACTCTCGCCCTAGCCTTATCCCTAGTTCTAAACCTATTCCTTACCATAACCCAAACTTTAGCCCTATGCTAGCCCCAAACTTAGCCCTAACCTTCGCCCAAGTCTCAAACCTGGATCTAAAACTAAAAGTAAGTATAAACCTCACTCTAACACTAGCCCTAACCCTAATGCTAATTGGAAAACTAGCCCTAAATCTACCCTAATCCTAAAACAAAACTGAGCCATAACCCTAACTTGTAACCTAAACCAAACCCTAAAGCTACACCTAGCCCTAAAACTAGCCCTATTTTGAGTCTTAACCATAACCCTAGAAATAACCCTGACACTTACTCAGTCCCTAACTCTAACCCTAGCTCTAAACATTACCCTAACACTAACCCTAGAACTAACCCTAAGCAGAAACCTAGTTTTTTTCATTAGCCTTTATCATTAGTTCTTATCATAGCCATAATAATAACACAAATCCTAGCCCAAATCCAAAACTTAACTTTATTTTTTTACTCTAGCTCTAACCCTAACCTAGCCCTAAACCTAACCCTAACCCTAACCCTACCTTAAACCCTATCTCTTTCCAATTGCCAAACCCTCACTCTAATGTTACCCAAGCCCTAAACTTCATCTTTAGCCTACCTCAAACCCTAAATCTATTACTAGTCCTATCCAAGCCATCATTCTAGCTCTAAACCTAACCCTAATCCTGACCCTTATTCTGACCCTAACATTAACCCTAAGTCTAAACCTGACCCTAACACTAAACCAAAACCTAACACTTCCCATACCAGTAAACCTCTACTTAAACCTAACAGTAACACTAGAACTAGACGAAACCTAATCCTAAATATAGTCATAAATCTAACCCTTACCCTAAACAAAAACCTCGCACTAGCCCTAACAATAACTGTTACCTAACTTAAAGACTAACCCAATCCCTAGACCCAATGATAGTTGTGATTCTGGCACTCACCCTAAATCTAACCCTATCCTGAACAATGACCCTTAACCCTAAACAATCTATAGCTCTAAACATTATCCTAACTCGAAACCAAACCTTAACACTAGACATATCCATAAACCTGACACTAAAACTAGCCATAAACATATTCCTAACTCTTATATTTCCCATAGCCCTTATGTTAGCCATAAACCTCACACAAAATGTAGCCCTAATCATAACCCTATCCATACCCCTAGACCAGAGCCTAATTCTACGCTCACCCGAGCCCTAAATCTGGCTCAAACTCTAACCCTTACCCTAAACATAACCCTAACCCTAACACTAGACCTGACTCTAACCCTAACCCTTCCACAAGACCTAACCCTAACTCAAATGCTAATACTTAAACTAAAACTATCCCTGACACTAACCCTAGGCCTCACCCTAACCCTAGGACCTAATCATAACCTTATCCCTAGCAATAACCTTAGCTCTAACACTATTCATTAACCTAAAGTGAGCCTAACTCCTATGCTAACCCTAGGCATAACACTAATCCTATTGCTAACACTAACCATATCCATTACTCTATATCTAACTTGAACCCTAAACCTAATCCTATCCATTACCTTATCCACAACCCTAACCCTAAAGCTAATTTAATCCTTAACCCTAAAACTTAAACTAAACCAAACCTCCCTGGACTCTGACCATAAAAATACACCTAGCTTTAAACCTGACCCTTACCTAAACCTACGACTTACACTAGACCTAGCCATAACCTTACCTTAAAACTAACACTACCATAAATCTAGACCTGACATTAGGCCAATCCCTAATCCTAGACCTAGCCCTAACACAAACCCTCATGCTAGTACTAAACATAGCCTTAATCCTAACCTTAGCCCTAATCCTAATTCTAACCCTCGTCCTAGCCCTAAACCTAGCTATAACCCCATCCCTTCCCCTAACCCTAACCCTAAATCTAGCCCTAAATATTGCACTAATTTAGCCCTAACTCTAGCCCTAAGACTAACTCTAACTCTCTCCCTGGCCCTTTTTCTAGTTATAACTCTATCTGTTAATAATCCTAACATTAGCCCTAACCTTAGCCGTAAACATAGAAATAGCCCTAAACCTAGATCTAAACATAAAAATAAATGTAAGCCTAAACCTCACCATACCACTAGTGCTAAAACTATCGCTAATCCTAAAAGTAACACTAGCTGTAAAACAAAACTGTGACAAAGCCCTAACCCTAACCCTAACCAAACCATAATCCTAGACTTGACATTAGACTTATCCCTAATACTTTACCTAATCCTTACACAAATCTTAGCACTACACCTAGCCTTAATCCTAGCCCTAATTCGAGTCTATCCCTAACTCTGATCAGTAACACTGATCCTGAATCTGACATTAACAATAACCCTAGCTCTAATCATCACCCTAAACCTAAACCTAATCTACACACTAGATTTAGTAATAATGATAAACTTAACACTAGCCCTAATCATAACCTTACTTCTAACATTAGCCCTAGTCCTAACTAGCCCTAACCTAACTCAAAACCTACACCTAATCAGATCCCTAACCCTAGCATTAACCTTAGTCCTAACCCTAACCCTAGACGTAACACTTAACCTAAACCTAACCATAAACCTAAACTTTGTCCTAACCTGAATTCTAATCAGAATTGTACCCTAATCCTAACCATAATCCTAGCCTTAACCCTATCTCCAATCTTATCTATTACCCTAACCATAACCCTAACCAAATTCTAGCCCTAGGCCTTACCCTAACCATTGCTAAAACGTAACCATAAACCTAGTCCTAAATGTAGCTCTAATCCAATCTATTACCCTAACCATAACCCTATCCAAATTCTACCCCTAGGCCTAAATCTAACCCTATCCCTAACCCTAAACCTGTACATTACTCTAAATCTAAACTTAACCCTAAACTTAGCCGTTTCCATTACCCTAACCCTAACACTAACCCTAATGCTAATTAGAGCCCTAAGCTTTATCCTTTACCTAAAACTTACCCTAACCTGACTCTGACCCTAATAATACCCCCAGCTGTAAACCTGAACCTAACCTTTAACGTAACAATTAAAATAGACCTGGCCATAATCCTTACCCAAAAATTATCCCTAACCCTAACCCTAGACCTGACATTAGCCCTATCCATAATCCTAGCGCTAAACCTAACACAAATCCCAGCCCTAATCCTATCCCTAAGCCTAGTCTTAACCCTAACCCTAACATTAACTGTAGCCCTACCCTAATTTTATGCTTTGCCCTAACCCTAAATGTAGCTGTAACATTATACCTTACCCTAACCCTAATGCTAAACTTAACCTTAGCCCTAAACCTAGGCCTAATCCTACCACTAACCATAGCTCTAATCTAGCTCTAATTTAGACCTAATTCTAAACTTAACACTATTCCTAGCCCTAAGACTAACTCTAACTCTAGCCCTAGCTCGATCCCTAGCTCTAAACCTATCCATTACCATAACACAAACCTATCCCTATCCCTAGCCCCAACCATTGTCTTAACCTTTACTGTAGCCCTAAACCTGAATCTAACCCTAACCTATAGCCTAAATCTCACTCTAACTCTAGCCCTAACCCTAATGCTAATTGGAAAACTAGCCCTGACAGTACCCTAGCCCTAAAACACAATCGAGCCATAACCCTAACCCTAACCCTTAACCTAAACCAATCCCTAATCTTACACCTAGCACTAATTTGAGTCCTAACCCTAAGCCTAGAAGTAACATTGATACTTACTCGGGCCCTAACAGTAACCCTAGTTCTAAACATTGACCTAATGCTAACCCTAGAACTAGCCCTAATCAGAATCCTAGTTTTTCATTAGCTGTAGCCCTAATGCTATTACAAATCCTAGCCCTATTCCGAGCTCTAAACTTAGGTTTAACCCTAAACCTAACCATAACACTAACCCTAACCCTAACTCTACCCTTAACCCTATCACTTACACTAAGCCAAATCCTCACCCCAATGCTACCTTAGTCTTAACCATAATCCTTAGCCTACATCAAACCCTATCTCTATTCCTAGTCCTAAACCTAGCCCTTCTTCTACCTCTAACCTTAACTCTAACCCTGACCCTTATTCTAACCATAATACTAATTCCAGTTCTAAACTTAACACTAACCATAAAGTAAACCCTAACCACAACCGTACCAGTAAACCTATACCTAAACCTAACACTAAAACTAGCACTAGACAAAACCTAATCCTATGTAGAGTCATAAATATAGCCTTAGCCCTAAACAAGAACCAAGCACTAGCCCTAACAATAACTGTTAACGTAAGGTAAAGACTAACTCTATGCCTAGACCCAATGCTAGTCCTAAATATGGCCCTCACCTAAACCTAACCCCACCGAACAATGAACATTACCCTAAAACAAAGCCTAGTTCTAAATCTTATTCTAACCCAAAACCTAACTAGAACACTAGACCCTAACCCTAAAACTAGCCATAACCATATTCCTACATCTTACATTACTCATAGCCCTAATGCTAGCCATAAACCTCACACAAAACATAGCCTTTATCCTAGCCCTAAACCTAGCCCTTATTGTAACCCAAACCATAAGCCTAGACCTAACCCTAAACCTAATCCTAGCCCTAACCCTAAACCTAACCCTCGCCCTAACCCTAATTCTACCTCAAACTCTTATCTTAATCTAAGCAACCCTAATCCTAACTTAGCCCTGACTCTAACCCCAACCCTCAAGCTAGCGCTTAAACCTAGCTCAAATGCTGAAAATTACCCCAAACCTAACCCTGACACTAACCCTAGGCCTAAACCTACCCCTAGCCCTAATTCTAATTTTAACCCCACCCCTAACCTTAGTTCGAACCCTATCCATTACCCTAAATATAAGCCTAACCCAAATGCTAACCCTAGGCCTAATGCTAACACTATTGTTAACACTAACTCGATTCAGTACTCTAAACCTAACCTGAACCCTAAACCTATCCCTAATGCTAATTCAAGCCTTAACCATAAATCTTAACCTAAACCAAACCCTATTCAAACCCTGACCCTAATAATACACCAAGCTTTAAACCTGACCCTTAACCTAAACCTAACCCTTACACTAGACTTAGCCATAACCTAACCCTAAAACTAACCATAACCATAAGCTCAAACATGACATGAGCCCCAGCCCTAATCCTAGCCCTAACCAGCACAAACACTAGTCTTCATCTTAGGCCTATACCTAGCCATAATCCTAACCCAAACCCTAACTCCAGCTCTATCTCTAATTTTAACCCTTGCGCTAGACCTGAACTTAGTTATAACCCCATCCTTTCCCATATCCCTAACACTAACCATATCTCTATCCCTAAACATAGGCCTAACCCTAACACTAACCATAGCCCTAATTTAGCCCTAAACCTAGCTCTACCACTAACCTTGGCCTAAGACTAACTTTAAATCTACCCCTAGCCCTATTTATAGTTTTAACCCTATCCATTACAATAAAACTAACAAAAACCCTAATCTTACTCCTAACCAGAGCCCTAGACCCTACACTAGATCTAACCATAACTCTACATTTGACCATAACCCTAAGCCTAATCCTCAACACACCACTAGACCTAACATTATCGCTAATCCTAAAACTATCCGTAACCCTAGCATTATCCCTTAAACAAAATCAAGCCATTGTCCTAACCCTAAATGTTAACCTAAACCAAAGCTTATCCCTAAACCTAGCCATAATCTTCCATCTCTAATTCATGTCTTAGTCCTAAAATTAACCCTAACTCTGACTTTTATTCTAAAATTAACCTTAATTCTAAATATCACACTAACCCTAAAGATAGCGCTAACATTAGATCTAGACCAAATACTAACTTTAATCATAACCATAGTTTTTATATTAGCCATAACCCTAACCCTACCCTAAACAGAACAGAAAATTTAACCCTAATCTGAGTCCTAACCTTGATTTTAAACCCAAACCTAAACCTACACCTAGCCCTAGCCCTAACCCTAACGTTAACCCTAGTCCCAACCCCTGCTCTAACTCAATCACTTACCCAAAGCCAAACCCTATCCATAATGCTAACCTTAGTCCTTATCCTAATCCATAGCCTAATGAAAACCCTAACTCTATTACTAGTTTTAACCCTAGCCCTCATTCTAGCTCTAACCCTAACTCAAATAATTACCCTGATACAAACTCTCAGTCTAAATCTGACCCTAACCCTACACCAACCCCAAAAACTAGCCCTACCAGTAAACTTATACCTAAACCTAAGCCTCACACTAACCCTAGACCAAAGCCTAATTTGAATTATACCCATAACTGTAGAGCTAGATGTAAAAAAAAAAAAAAAAAAAAAAAAAACAACCTGAGCCCTAGTCCTAACATAATGTTTCACCTAAAGCAAACACTAACACTATCTCTACACCTAAACCTAGTCATAATTCTGGATTTCACCCTAAACCTAACTCTAACCAGAACACTGACCCTAATACTAAAAGTAAACTTAGCTCTAAACCTGAACCTAACCCAAAACCTAAACCTAACACTACATATAGCCATAACCCAAACCCTAAAACTAGCTCTAACCAGAACCCTAGATCTTACATTACACATAGCTTTAACCCTGTGCCTAAATCTAACACAAAACCTAGCCCTATTCTGAGGCTTAATCCTACCCTAGGCATAACTATAATCCTAAATTTAATCCTAACCCTAAACCTCGGCTTACACCTAAACCTAGCTCAAAGGCTAACCCTTAGATTAAACATAACCCTAGTTTTATTCCTAAACATAAACTTAACCCTAGCCTTAATCCGAAACTTAACCCTAGTATTAACCCTAGCTCTGAACCTAACATTACCCAAACTCTAACCCTAATAATAACCCTAGCCATAAACCTAACACTACTCCTAACCCTAATCATAAACCTAACCCTTGAGTAAACCCTAATCCAAAACCTTGCCATAAACTTAACCTAAACGTTACCATAAATCAAAACTAAGCCTATCCCTGGACCTAAATTAAACTATAACCTAAACTTAACCCTAAATCTAATCTTACATCTAATCCAAGACATTACTCTAAAACTAACCTTAACCCTAATGAAAACCCTTGGCCTAACCCCTACCCTAACCATAACCATAACCATAACCCTAACCTAGACCTAACAGTAAAGCTAACACTCCCCCTAGGCCTAATCGTAGCTTATATACTAACCCTTACCCGAAATCTAACCCTAGCCCTAGCCCTAATCATAATCCTATCTCAATCCCTAAACCTAATATTAAATATAGCCCTAATACTAGTCCTAATATAGCCCTGTTTCTAACACTAACCTTAACCCTAGAATTAAGACTAACTATAATTCTCACACAAGACCTATCGCTACTTCTAACCCTATTTCTTGCCATAACCGTAACCCAAGCCCTAACCCTAGTCATTACCCTTGCCCTAGCACTAACTCTAGATTGTAACTTATCTCTAAAACTAACACTATAGCTTACCGTAAACTTAACCCAAGCCCTAACCCTAGTCATAATTTTTAGCCATAGCACTAACTCTAGATCAAAACCTAACTCTAATTCTTACCCTAAACTGATGCCTCAACCTAAACATGAAACTAGCTCTAACCCTAATGCTATTTCTAAAATTAGCCTTCACCTTAGCCCTAGACCTAAAACAAAACTGAGTCATACCCCTAACACTAACCCTTACCCTAGACCAAACCCTAACCCTACACCAGCCCTAACCCTTGCCCTAATTTGAAACCTAACCCTAACCATAAACCTAACCATGACACTGACTCATATCCAAACACTAAACCTAGCTCTAAACATCACTCTAGCCCTAAAACTAATGCTAACACTAGACCTAGCCCTAAACTTAACCCTAAAACTAACCCTAATTGTAACCCTATTTTTTACAATAGCCGTAACCATAACACTAGCTCTAACCTTAATACAAAACTAACCCTAATCCAAGCCCTAACATGAGCTTAACCCTAAATCTAATGCAAGCCCTAGTTCTAACCTTAGCTCTAACCCTATCCTTTACCCTAAGCAAACCCTTACCATAATGCTAACCATATTCTTAGCACTAATTTTTAACCTAAACAAAACCTAACTCTATAACACGTCCTAACCCTAGCCTTCCTTCTAGATCTAACCATAACTTAAACCGTAACCCTATCCCTGATTATTATTGTGACCCTAACACTAATCTTTGGTCTAAATCTAAACCTAACTTAAAACCAATCCCTAACACTAGCCCTACTTGTAATCTTATACCTAACCCTAACCATAACATTAGCCCTAGACCTAAACCTAACCCTAAATCTAGTCATAACCATAGTTTTAGATCTAAAGACAAAATAGACCTAGCATTACCAAAAAACCTAAACCTAACACAAACTCTAACCCTAAAATCTAGACCTAACCCTAGTCCTAATTCTGGCTTTAACCCTAACAATTACCCTATCCAAACACTGTCCCTGACACTAACACTAACTCTAGCGCTAAACTTCACCCTAACCCTAAAACTAACCCTAAGACTACACATAGCCCTAACATTAACCATAAAACTAGTCTTAATCATTACCCTAGTTTTTACATTAGACATAGCCCTAACCTATCACAAAACCTAGCCCTAATTTAAGCCCTACTTTAGCTTTAACCCTAAAGCTAACCCTAACAATAAACCTAGCTGTAACTATAACACTAAGCCTAACCCTAGACCTAATGCTAACCCTAACCCTAGCTCTAAATCAATTCATTACCCTAAGATAACTATAATCCTTATGCTAATCCTAGGCAATACCCTAATGCTAGCACTAGCCTTAACCCTATCCATTAACCTACACCGAACCTGAACCCTAAACCTAACTGTGTCATTATGCAATCACTATACATACGACTAATTTGAGCCCTAAACCTAAACCTTAACCTAAAACTAACACTAAATTTGACACTGACTCTTATAATACCCATAGCTCTAAATCTGACCCTAAAAGGAAACCTAAACTTTTCAAGAGACCTAGCCAAAAACCTAACCCTAAAACTATACCTAACATTACCCTAGACCTGACATTAGCCCTAGGTCTAATCCTAACCCTATCTCTAATATCCAAACTTAGCCCACATCCTAGCCATGGACCTCGACTTAGTAATAACCATAACCTAAACCGTAACATTGCCCGTACTTCTCACCCTAGTCCTGAAACTATTTTCATCCCTTACCCTAATCCTAACCCACACCCTAAACCTTACACTAACCCTAGCCTAAACCCTAGGCCTAGGCCTAACACTAACCCTAACCCTATTCAAAATGCTAATTTAGCCCTATCCCTAAAACTAACCCTAGTCCTAAGACTAACTCTAACTCTCTCACTAGCCCTATAACTATTTCTAATCCTATCCCTGATTATCACCATACAGCTAGCCCAAAACGTATCCCTACCATAGCTCTATACTTAGCCCCTACCTCAAAACGTACATCTTAACCTAACTCTAAATCTAACCTTAACCCTAAGACTAAAACTAGCCATAAGTGTACTCCTATCCCTAATCCTTAACCTAAGCCTAAATCTCACACTTACACTAGCCGTAACCCTAAGACTAGTTTTAAATCTAGTTGTAGCAATAAACCAAACCCTAACACTAAACCTAGAAGTACAACCCTAAAACTAGCACTAATTGTAAATCTAGTACTTACATTAGCTGTAACCATAACCCTAGCCATAACATAACCCAAAACCTAACCCTAATCAGAGACCTAACCCTATCTTTAAACCTAACCTAACCCTAATATAGCCCTAGTTATAACCATAACTTTAGCCTTAAACTGATCTCTAAATATATCCATTAAAATAACCATAAGCCAAACCATAATCCTAGCCCTAACCCTAAAACAAACCCTAGTTCTTATCCTAGCCCTAATCATAGCCTTAACTTTATTACTAACCCAAACCGTAGACCTAACCCTAACACTACACCAAGCCCGAATCTTAGCACTAATATAGCCCTATCCCAACCCTAACCCTAACCCTAGCCCAAAGACAAACTCTAACTCTCACAATAACCCTAAACCTACTTCCAACCCTATCCCTTACTAGAACCCTAATCCAAGCCCTAACCAATGGTCTAACCCTAGCCCTATTCATGGCCCTAACCATAACCCTAGATCTAACCCTAACTCTAAATCTAACCCTAAACCTATGTCCAAACCTAAACCTAACACTAGCCCTAATGTTAACACTAATCCTAAAACTAGCCCTAACACTAGCCCTAAAAAAATGGAGAAATAGCCGTAACCCTAACCCTTAACCTAAACCAAACCCTAACCCTACACCTAGCCCTAACCATATCCTAATTCTAGTCTAACCATAACGCAAAAACTAAACCTGACCCTGACTCTTACCCTAACACTAACCCTGGCTCCAAAGATCATCATCACCGTAAACCTCAACCTAACACTAGACCTAGCACTAACCCTAACCCGATAATTAGTGCTTATCATAACCCTAGTTTATACAGTAGCCATAGCCTTAACCCTAGCCCCAACCTAACCCAAAACCTAGCTTTAAACCAAGTAGTGAATATAGCTTTAAACCTAAACTTAAACCTAACCCTAACCCAAAACTAGCACTAATCCTTATACATAACCCTATCCCTAACCTTAGGTCTAAACCTATCCATTACCCAAACAATAACCCTAACTCTTAAGCTAACCCTAGGCCTAACACTAACCCTATCCATTAAACTAAACCAAACCTAAACCCTAAAACTAACCCTGTCATTACCCAAACCTAAACCCTAACCTAACCCAAACCCTAACCCTGACCCTGACCCTAAAAATAACCCTAGATATAAACCTAAATCTTATCCTAAACCTAATCCTTACACTGGAACAAGCCATAAACCTAACACTAAATCTATCTCTGACTATAACCCTAGACCTGACATTAGCCTTAGCCCTAATATTATCCCTAAATCTAACACAAACTCTAAACCTCATCCTAGCCATAAACATAGCCTTCAACATAATCCTACTCTAAATCTAGCCCTAAACCTAATACTATCCCTTGTCATAGCCTTAAATCTAGCCAAAAAATTCCTTACCATAAACATAACCCTAATTCTAACCCTAACCCTTTTCACCACAATTGCCCTTTCCTTATCCCTAGCTTTAAGACTAGATCAAAACCTAAATTTAAATCTAACCCTAACTTGATGCCCAATGCTAAAACTAGCCCTAACCCTGATGCTAACTCTAAAACTAACTCCAACCTTAGCCCTAACACTAACACTCACCATAATTTAGCCCTATCCCTAACCCTAAACCTAACCTTAACCCTAAGAAAAACTCTGACTCTCACAATGGCCCTTTCACTCGTTCAAATCCTATCCCATCCCACAAACCTAAACCTATCCCAAATCCTAGTCCTAACCCTTGCCCTATCCTTAGCCCTATCACTAACCTTAGATAAAAACCTGATTCTAAATTTAACCCTACACCAAAACCTAAGCCTAATTCTAACACTAGCCCTAACCCTAACACGAATCCTAAAAATTTCATGAATCCTACACCTAGACTTAATCCCAGCCCTAATTCGAGTTTTAAGCCACACCCTAAAACTAACCCTGACCCTATTCTGACCATAACACTAACCTGAGGTCTAAACATCACCCTAACCCTAAACCTAAACAAAATAGTAAACCTATTCCTATAACACAAAAATTAGACATAATCTTAACCCTAGTACTTACATTAGCGTAACCCTAACCCTAGCTCTAACTTAACCCAAAACCTAGCCCTAATCATAACCATAACCTTAGCCCTAAATTGATTTCTAACTCTATCCATTACCATAACCGTAACCCTAAACTTAATGCAAATTCAAGCCCTAACATTAAACCTTAACCTATTCCGAACTCTAACCCAGAACTTTAACCTAATAATACCCCTTGCTCTAAACCTGACGCTAACCCTAAACCAAACCCCTACACTAGACGTACCCATTATCTTAATCCTAAAATTATCTTTAACCATAATTCTGGACCTGATATTAGCCCTATTACAAATCCTAGATCTATTCCTAAAAAGAAATCCCTAGCCCTCATCCTTGCCCTAAACCTAGGCTTAATCATAACCCTAACCGTAACCACAGCCCAAACTCTATTTATAGCACTCACCCTACTTCTAAACCTAGCTATAAAGCCATTCATTACACAAAAATTTGCTCTAACGCTAAACCTAAACTCTAAATGCCAACTCTAAACTCTAACCCTAACCCTATCCCTAACCCTAACTCTAACACAAACACTAGGCTTAAACTAAACACTAAACCTAGCCCTAATCCTAGCCCTAATTTAGCCATATCTCTTACCCTAACCCTAACCCTAGCCCTAATATTAACTCTCGTCCTAGTCCTATCCCTAGTTCTAACCCTTTTCCTCATCATAACCCTAAACCTAGCCATAACCCTTGCCTTATCCTTAGTTCTAGCTCTAACCCTAGATTTAACTCCAATTCCAAATTTAACTCTAACACTAAGAATAAGCCTAACATTAACACTAGCCCTAACCCTAACCCTTGGACTAAAACTGAACCGAGCATTAGCCCTAACCCTAAACTTTAACTTAAACCAAACGCTAACACTACTACTAGACTTAACCATAGCCCTAGTTGAGTACTAAACATAACCTTAAAATCAATCCTGATGCTGATTCATATCCTAACACTCACTCTAGCTCTAAACACAGTCAACAACTTAAACTGAACCCTAACCGTAACCCCAGTCATAATTTGAGACCTAACTCTAAGCCTAAAACTAAGCCTGAACCTGACTCCTATTCTAACACAAACCTTAGCTCTAAATATCAACCTAACCTTAAACCAAACCCTAAAACTAAACCTTACCCATACCCTAACACTAAAACTAACTTTAATGTTAACCCTAGATCTCACATTAGCCATTGCGCTAACTCTAGCCCTAACCCTAACACAAAACCTAGGCCTAATCCGAGCCCTAAACCTAGTTTGAAACCAAACTTTAACCATAACCATAGCCCTAACCCTAGCTCTAAACCAATTCCTTACTTAAGCAAAACCCTAAACCTAAGAGTAACCCTTGACCTATACATAAACCTTAGGATAACCAAAACACTAACCTTATTAATAGCCCTTACCCTTGACCTCATTCCAGATCAAACCCTATCTAAAATGCTAACACTAACCCTGACCCTTTTTCTGACCTTTCCGTTAATCCTAGGTCTAATTCTAACCATAACCCTAAAACAAAACCTACCGTAATCCTATCCCTATATCAAATTCTGAACCTAACACTCAGCCTAGACCTAACCATAGCTCAAAACCTAACCATTACACTAAACTTAACCTTAACCTAACCCTAGTTCTAACCCTCACCCTAACCCTAAATCAAGACCTAATTCTAACCTTAACCCTATCCCTAACCTTATGTCTAACTGTATCATTAACCTAAACATAACCCTTACTCTAATTCTAACCCTAGGCCTAACCCTAAACATATCACTATCCCGAAACTTATCGATTACCCTAAATCTACCCTGAACCTTAGACCTAATACAATCTTTACCGCAACCCTAACCCTAACCTTGATGATAATCCGAGCCCTAACCGTAAACTCAAACCTAAACCAAACCCTAACACTGACACTGACCCTAATAATTCCCCCAGCTCTAAACCTCACTCTTACTCTATACCTAACCCTTACACTAGACCTAGCCATAAAACTAACCCCAAAACTATCCCTAAATTTAACCCTAGACCTGATATTAGCCCTAGCCATGATACTAGCACTAACCCTAACAAAACCCTACCCCATATTCTAGCCCTAAACATAGCCTTAATTATAACTGTAACCATAACCTTAGGCCTAACTCTAACATTAACTCTAGCGTTAATCTTAGATCTAATTTACGCCCTTTTCTACCCTTAAGCCTAACCCTATCCCAAAGACTAACTCTAACTATCACCTTAGTCATAAAACTAGTTCTAACCCTATACTTTACTGGAACCATAATCCTAGCTCAAATCATAGGTCCAAAACTAGCCCTATTCATAGCCATAGCAGCAACCGTAGACATAATGTTAACTCTAAATCTAATCCTAAACCTTAGCCTAAGTCTAAACCAAGCACTAACACTAACACTAATGCTAATCCTAAAACAAACACTAACCCTATCCCTAAAACAAAACCAAGCCATAGACCTAACGCTAAACCTTAACAAAAACTAAGCCCTAACCCTACACTTAGCCATAACTCTAGCCCTAATTCAAGTTTTAAGCCAAACCCTAAAACTAATCCTGACCCTGACCCTGACCTTAACACTAAGCCTAGCTTTAAACATCACCGTAACCCTATACCTAAACCTAACAATAGAACTAGCCATAACCCTAACCCTAAAATTAGCTCTAATCACAACCCTGATACTTACATTAGCCAATACCCTAAACCTAGCCTTAACTTACCCAAAACCTAGCCTTAGCCCGAACACTCTCCCTAGATTTACCCCTAACCCTATCACTAATCATAACTATAACCCTAGCTGTAATTTTAGATTTAACCCTAACATTAGCCCTAAGCCTAACCCTATAAAATAATCGTAAGAATAACCCTACCTGTACCCCTATCTCTAACCCTATCCATTACCCTAAACATAACCCTAACCCTAATGCTAAACTTGGGCCTAATCCTAACCCATCCATTACCCTTAACCTAACCTGAAACCTAAAACTAACACTATCTTTACCCTAATGCTAACTATAATGCTAATTCGAGCCCTAACATTAACCTATCCAAAACACTAATCACAAGCCTGACCCGAAGAGTACCTTTAGCTCTAAACCTGACCCTAACACGAAACCTAAATCTTACACTAGACATAGAGATAAACCTAAACCTAAAACTATTTTTAACCGTAACACTAGACCTGAGATCAGCCCTAGCCATAATCCTAGCCCTAAACCTAGGCTTAATCCTACCCTAGCCATAACCCGAGCCCTAACCCTAATTCTATTCTTCACCCTAGCCCTAAACCTACCTAAAACCTCATCCTATACCCCAAAACTAACTATAACCCTAAACCTAACCCTAACCATCTCCCTAAACCTAGGCATAACACAAAGCCTAGTGCTAATCCTAGCCTTTATTTAATTCTATCCTAAACCTAGACCTAGCCATAATACCAACTCTAACTCTTACCCTAGCTCTTGCCCTAGTTTAATCCTTAGCCTTATTCCTAATCCTAGATCTAAGTCTAATTCTAAATCTAATCCTAACTCTAAATTTAACTGTTACAATAAGCCTAAACCAAACACTAACACTACCTCTAACCATAACGCTAATCCTAAAACTTGCCCTATCCCAAGCCCTAGCCATAAACCAAAACGAAGCCATAGCCCTAATCTTAACCCTTAACCTAAATAAAACCCTAACCATACTATTAACCAAAAAACTAACTCTAAAACTAACCGTGACCCTGACACTAACCCTAAAACTGTTCCTAGTTCTAAACATCACCCTAATCTAAAATTAACCCTAACACAATATTTAGCCTTAAACTAACCCTAAAACTAGCCTTAATCATACCCCTAGTTCTTACATTAGTCATTGTCCAAACCATAGCCCTAACCCTAACACAAATTCTACACCTAATCTGAGCCCCAACCCTAGCTTTAACCATAATACTAGCCCTAACCCTAACCCTAACACTAGCCCTAACCCTTACTCTAACCCTATTCTTTACACTAAGCCAAACCCTAACCCAAATGCTAACCCTAGTCCTAACCCTAAACCATAGCCTAACTTTAACTGTAAGACTAGTCTTAACCCTAGCCCTCATACTACCTCTAAACCTAACCCTGACCCTCATCTGACACTTACAGTAACCCTAGGTCTAAACCTGACCCTAACCCAAAACCAAACCCTAACACTATCCCTACTGATAACCCTATACTTATACCTAAGCCTGAGACAGTGCTAATCCTAAATAAAGCAATAACTCTAGCCCTAGACCTAAACCAAAACCTAGCACTAGTCCTAAAAACAACCCTTAATCTAAACCAAACACCTACCCTACCGCTAGACCTAAACCTAGTCTTAATTCTGGCTCTAACCCTAATCCTAACCCTATCCCCCAAATTGACCCTAATTCTAACACTGAACCTAGCTTTAAACATGACAATAACTCAAAACCTAGAGCAAACACTAGACCTAGCCATAACCCTAACCCTAAAACGAGCCCTAAATATAATCCTAGCTCTTACATTACCAATAGTTCTAACACTAGCCCTAAACCTAACTCAAAACCTAGCCCTAATCCTAGGCCTAAACTTAGCTCTAAGCATAACACTTAGCCTAACCCTAGCCCTAAACCTAGCCCAAACCTAAGCCGTGCCATAGACCTAATCCTAGCTCAAAGTCTAAACTTTACTCCAAACATAATCCTAGCTCTATCCTAAAACCTATCCCTAAACCTAACATTAATCTTAGCCGGAACTTTAGCTCTAACCATCCATTACTCAAACCATAACCTCATCCCTAACACTAAACCTAACTCCAAACATAAATATAAACCTAGACCTAAACCTAAACCTAGCCCTTGCCCTAGCCATAAACCTAGCTCAAAAACTAACCCTTACCCTAACCTAACTATAACCCTAGCCCTACACTTAACACTTCCCCTAACCCTAATACTTATCCTAAATCACACCCTAACCCTATCCGTAAACGTAGCCCTAATCCTAGAGTTAATCCAAATCATAACCTAGCCCTAACCCTACCTCTAAACCTACCCATTACAATAAACATAACCCTAACTCTAATGGTAACCCTAACCCGATTGCTAAATCTAACTCATCCATCACACTAAAACATAACTGAAACCTAAACTAAACCCTATCCATTACCCTAAGCCTAAACCTAACCCTAATTCTCATTTGAGCCTTAACCCTAAACCTTTAGCTAAACCAAATACTAATCCTGACTCTGTCTCTGACCCTAATAATAACCCTAGCCATAAATCTGACCTTAAACCTAAAACTAACTCTTACACTAGACCTAGCCATAACCTAACCCTAAAACTATTTTTAACGTTAACCATAGAACTGATATTAGCCCTAGACCTGGTCCTAGCCATAACCCTAAAAGAAACTCTAACCCTTTACCTACCCTAAACCTAGCATTTATCCTAAACTGAACTATAACACTAGGGTAATCCTAATTTTAAACCTCACCCTATCCCTAAAGATAGCTATGACCCAATCCATTATTTTAAACTTAACCTTAACACCAATGCTAACCCTAACTCTAGCCCAACCCTTTAGTCTAACCCTAAAACTCACCCTAGCCTTAATAGTGGCCCTAATGTAGCCCTAACCCTAACATTAACCCTAGCCCTAATTCTCCCCTAATTTAGCTCTAACCTTAACCCTAAATCTAGCTTTAATCCTAGCCCTAATTTAGCCCTAACTCTAACACTAACCCTAGCCCTAATCCTACCCCAAATTATTCCTAAACCTATCCCTAACCCTAGCCCTAATCCTAGCCCTAATTTAGCCCTAACCCTAACCCTAAGACTACTACTATGACTAACTCTTATTTCTCACCCTAGCCTTATCCCTAGTTCTAACTATATTCCTTACCATAACCCTAACCCTCACCCTAAACCTAGCCCTAGGCCTAGCCCTAACCCTCGATATAACCCTAACTCTAAATCTAACCCTAACCCTGAGCCTAAACCTCAACCTAACACTAGCTCTAATCCTGATGTTAATCCATAATCTAGCTGAACCGTAGCCCTAGTCCTAAAACAAAACCAAGCTATATCCCTAATCTTTAACCTAAACCAAATCCTAACCGTTCAACTAAGTACTAACTTTAGCCCTAAATCGAGTTCTAAACCTAAGCCTAAAACTAACCCTGACTCTGACACTAACCCTAACAATAACCCTTGTTCTAAACATTACCCTAACTCTAAACCTAACTGTAATACTAGACACAGTCCTAAACCTAAACCTAAAACTTGCACTAATTGCAACACTAGTACATACATTACCATAGCCCTAATTCTAGCCTTAACCCAACCAAAAATCAATCCCTAATCTGAGCCTTAAACCTAGCTTTTAACCTAATCCTAAACCTTACCCTAACCCAGAGTATAGCCCTAAAATTTACTCTAACACTATCCAGAATTTTAAACACAACACTAGCCCTATCACTAGCTCTAATCTTATCCATTACCCTAAACATTACAATGACTTTAGTCATAACCCTTGACCTAACACTAAAGTTATCCCTAAACCTAATCTATTTCATTAACCTAAACATAACCTGAACCCTAAACCTAGCCCTATCATTACTGTAACTCTAACCTTAATGCTAATTCAAGCCCTAATTCTAAACCTTAACTGAACCCAAACCCTAAATCTGCCCCGTCCCGTGATAATATACCTAGCTCTTAAACTTTCCTTACCCCTAAACCTAACCCTTATACAAGACCTAGTCTTAACCCTAAAACTATCCCTAACCATAATCCTAGAGCTGATATTGGCCATAGCTGTAATTTTATCCATAAACGTAACACAAAACAAACCCGTAACCCTAACCCTAAACCTAGCCCTAATCCTATCCATAAGCCTATCCCTAAATTTAGCTATAACCCTATCAATTTCCGTAAACATAACCCTAATTATAATGCTAATCCTAGGCCTAAATCTAACCCTTTCACTAAGTATAACCATATCCATTATGCTAAATCTAACCTGAACCCTAAACCAAACCCTATCATTAACTTAACCCACACCCTAATGCTATTTCAAGTCCTAACCCTAAACCCTAACCTAAACAAAACTCTAAACCTGACCCTGACCCTAATAATACCCCTAGCTCTAAATTCGACCCCTATCTGAAACCTAACACTTACACTAAACATAGCCATAAACCTAACATTAAAACTATCCCTAACTGTAACCCTACACCTGACATTGTCCCTGACACTAATCCTAGCCCTAACACTAACACAAACCTCATCCTAGCCCTAAACCTAGCCTTAATTATAACTCTAATAAACCCCTAGTCGTAACCCTAATTCTAACATTCAACCTAGCCCTATCCCTAGCTCTAACCCAATTGTTTACACAAAATCTAACCCTAAGCCTAATACTAACTCTAGGCCTAAACAAAACCATAAACCTAAACCTATTCCTAGGCCTAATTAAGCCCTATAACTAACCAAACACTAAGCTCAATCATAAGACTAACTTTCACTCTCACCCTAGCCCTATTACTAGTTCTAACCCTATCCCTTACCATAACCCTAATCCTAGCCATAAACCAAGACCTAACAGTAGCCATATTCATATCCCTAAACCAATCCCTTACTCTAACCAAAACCTAGCCTTAATGCAAGACCTAATCCTAGCTTTAACCCTAAACCTAAACCTAAAACTAGCCCTAACTCTAATCCTAAACATAGCCCTAATCCTAGCTCTAATCCTATCCCTTACCCTAAGCTAACTCTAATCCTAATACTAACCCTATGCCTAATTCTAATCCTTAGCCTAATCCAAACCCTCACCCTATTGCTACTCCTAACCCTAGCCCTCATTTTAGCTCTAACTATAAACCAAATACTAAACGTAACCCTGACACTTTTTCTGACCCTAACGGTAACCATATGTCTATACCTGACCTTAACCATTAACCAAACCCTAACACTAGCAATAAAGCTACACCTAATCCTAACCCCAAAACTAGCCCTAGACCTAAACATAATACTAAATCTATTCATATTTCTAGCCCTAGACCTAAACAAAAACCTAGCCCTAGCCCTAATGATAAAACTTAACCTAACATAAACAGTAATGCTACGACTAGACCTATCTCCAGTATAATTCTGGGTTTAACCCTAACTCTAACTATAACCCAAATATTGACCCTGACCCTAACACTAACCCTAGCTCTAAACATCATGCTAACGGTAACCCTAACCCTAAAATTTGATATAGCTGTAACACTTACCCAAAAAGTAGCCCTAATCATAACCCTTGTTTATACATTAGTTTTAGTCCTAACACTAGCACCAACCTAACCCAAAACCTGTCCCTAAGCTGAGTGCTAATCCTAGTTTCAACCTTAAACCTAAAACTAGCCCTAATTCCTATATTAACATAGATTTAACCCTAGCTTTTACCCTTCCAATACTTTAAGCTAAACCCTCAACCTAATGCTAACCCTAGTCCTAACCATAATCCTTAGCCTAACCCAAACACTAAACCTATTACTACTCCTAACCCTAATCTTCATTGTAGCTGTAACACTGACCCAAATCCAAACCTTAACTCGGACACTTATTCTGACCCTAACAATAACCGCAGGTATAAACATGAACCTAAACCAAAACCAAACACTAACATTAGCCCTACCGGTAATCCTATATTTAAACCTAAACCTAAAACTAGCCCTAGACTTAAACCTTATCCTTAATCTAGCCCTACCTAGCCGTACCCCTAACAATAACCCTTAACCTAACCCAAATACTAACCGTACACCTAGACCTAACCCTAGTCCTAATTCTGACACTAAACCCAACACTAACTCTAGCCTAAACACTGGCCCTGACCCTAACATAATCCTAGCTCCAAAGTTCACCCTAATTAAAACCTAATCCTAACACTAGACCTAGCCATAAATCGAACCCTAAAACTAGCCCTAAACATAATCTTAGCTCTTACATTACCCATGGCTCTAACCCTAGGCCTAAACTAACACAATATCAAGCCCTAATCCTAGGCCTGAACATAGCCCTAAGTGTAACCCTAAACCTAACCCTAGCCCTAACTGTAACCGTAACCATAAGCCTCACTTTAGACCTAAACCTAGCTCAAAGCCTAAACTTTACACTTAACATAACCCTAGCCCTATCCCAAAACGTAACCTAACACTAGCCCTAATCCTAACATTAACCATAGCCCTAACCATAGCTCTAATTATATCAACTACCCTAATCCTAACCATAAACCTAGCCCTAACCATAGCTCTAATTCTATCCATTACCGTAATCATAATCCTAACAGTAATGCTAACCCTAGGCTTAACCCTAATGTTATCACAATCCCTAAACCTACCCATTGCCCTAAAACTAACCTGAACCCTAATCCTAACCCTATTCATTACCCTAACCCTAACTCTAACCTTGCTAATTCAAGCCCTAAACCTAAACCTTAACCTAAACCAAACCTTAAGCCAAAAAGTGACCCTAATAATACACATAGCTGTAAACTTGACCTTTACCGTAAATCTAATCCTTACACTAGACCCAAGCATAAACATAAACCGAAACCTATCCCTAATTGTAACCCTATAACTGACATTAGCCCTAGCCCTAATCCTAGCCCTAACCCTATCACGAACACTAGCTCTCATCCTAGCCCGAAACCTTGCCTTAATCATAACCCTAACCCTAATTCTAACACTTTCCCTAGCCCTATACCTAGATATAACCCCATTGCTTACCCTAAACTTAACCAAAATTCTAACTCTAACACTAACCTAGTCCTAACCTTAACCTTAAGACTAACCCTAACACTAACCCTAGTCCTAATCCTAAACCTAATTCTAATCCTAGCTTTAGAGTAACTATAACTCTCTCCCTAGCCCTAGCCTTAATTTTAACCCTATCCCTTACTGTAACCTTATTCCTAGCCATGGCCTAGAATAACCCTAGCCCTAACCTTACACCTTGCCCTAAACCTAACTCTAAATCTAACCTTATTTTTACACGTAAACCTAAACCTAACTCTAGCTCTAACCTTAATCCTAATCCTTTAACTAGTCCTAACCATAGGCTTATCCCTAAAAAAAATACTGAGCCATAACACTAACCCTAAATTTTAACCTAAACCCCCCCAACCTTATATCTGGCCCTAAGCCTAGGCCTAATTTGAGTACTAATCTTAACCCTAAACCTACCCCTGAACCTGTTTCTGACATTAACACTAACCCTACATCTAAACATCACCCTAAACCTAAACCTTAACCTAACCCTGGTATTAACCCTAATTCTAAAACTAGTTCTAATCATAAACCTAGATCATACATTAGCTATAACCTTAAACCTAACGCTAACAAAAACATAGACCAAATCTGATACCTAACCCTAGCATTCACCCTAACCCTAACCCTAACACTAGCTCTAACACTAATCCGAACTCTAGCTGTAACCCTAGCTCTAACCGTGTCCTTTACCCTATCCAAATGCCAACCCTAAAGCTAACCCTAATTCTAAAACTAATCTTTAGTCTAATCCAAACCCTAACCCTATTACTAGTCCTAATCCTAGCTCTCATTCTTGTTATAACCATAATGCAAATTTTAACCTTAACCCTGAACCTTATTCTGACCCTCAAGCTAAACCAAACCCTAACACTAGCCCTACCCATAACCCTGTATCTAAAACTTACCCTAATATTATCCCTAGATTAAACCTAATCCTAAATCTAACCATATCATTAACCAAGACCTAAATAAAAACTAGCCCTAGCACTAATGATAACTATTAACCTAAGCCAAACACTAACTTTACCTTTAGACATAACAAACCTTAATTCTGGTTCTAGCCCTAACCCTAACCCTAATCCAAACAGAGACCCTGACACTAACACTAACCCTAGCTATGAAACTGACTCTAACCGAAACATAAACCTAACACTAGACCTAGCCGTAACCGTAAACATAACACATTACCATAGCATTAAAAGTAGCTCTAAACCTAAAACAAAACCTAGCCCTAATCCTAGGCCTATTTATAGCCCAAAGCATAACCCAAACCCTAACCTAACCTTATCGCTTACCCTAAGCCTAACCCTCACGTTACCCCTAGATAAAACCCTAAACCGAACTCTAAACATAAACCTAGCCCTATCCCTAAACCTAAACCTAATCCTAGCCCTAATCATTATGTTAACACTAGCACTAATACTATCTCGAAAATTATACATTAGCCTAAATCGAATCTTAACACTAATGATAACCCTAGCTCTAATCCTAATTGTAAACCTAATTCTAGAACTAAACCTAAACCTAAACCTAACCCTCATTGTAACCTTAACCCTAGAAAAACCCTAACCCATACTCTAACACTAACCCCAGCCCAAACCCTAATATTAACCCTAAAAGAAAAACTACACCTAACCTAACCCCACAGCTAACCCTATACATTAACATAACTCTAAAGATAACCTTAGCACTAACCCTAAAACTATCCCTAACCGTAACCATAAATCTAACCCTAGACATAATTCTAAACCTAACCATCACCCTAACACTATCTCTAGCTCAAAACCTAACCTGTACCCTAAACCTAACTCAATCCCTAACCCTAGCCCTAGCCCTAACCTTTACCCTAACTCTAGCCTTATTCCTATCTGAAACCCTTGAAATAACACTAGCTCTAATGCTATTAATTTCCCTAACAATAAACCTAACCCAAATGTTAATCCTAGGCCTAACCCTAACTGTATCACTCACCCTAACCCTACCAATTACCTTAATCTTAACCTGAATCCTAAACCTAAACCTATCCATAAACTTAACTCTAATTTGAACCCTAATGCTAATTTGAGCCCTAACTCTCATATTTAACCTACCACAAACCTGAAACCTGAAAATTACAATAAAAATACACCTTACTTTTAACCTGGGCCTGACACTAAACCTAACATTAGACCTAGCCATAAACCTAACCCTATAACTATCCCTAGCTGTAACCCTAAACCTGATACTATCCTTATCCCTAAAAAGAAACCGTAACACTAACACAAACCCTAGCCCTCATCCTAACTCCAAATCTAGCCTTAATTGTAACTCAAAGAGAACTGTAGACCTAACCGTAATTCTAATCATTGCCCTATCCCTAAACCTAGCTATAACTCCATTCCTTCCCCTAAACCTGACCTTAAACTTAATCTTAAACATAGTCCTAACCATAGGCCTAAACCTAATACCAAACTTAGACATATTCCTAGCCATAATTTAGCAATAAACTTAACCCTAACCCTAGCCTAAAGACTAACACTAACTATCGCCCTAGCTCTATTCCTTGATTTAACCCTATCCCTTACGGTAACCCAAACACTAGATCTAACCTTAGCCCTAACCCTAGCCATATCCCTGACCCTAGAATTAACCATAACTCTAAATGTACCGCTAAGCTTAAACTCACCCTATCACTAGCAATAACACTAACATTAATCGTAAAACTACCCTTACCTTTAGACTTAGCCCTAAAATATAATGAGTCATAGCACTAACCCTAACACTTAACCTAAACTAATTCTAACACCACATCTAGCCCTAAGCCTACCTCAAATTCTAGTCCTATCCCCAACCCTAAAACTAACCCTGACTTTGACTCTTAAAGCTTTAACCTAAAAAATAACTCTAGCTCAAACATCACCCTGAACTTAAACCTAACCATAAAACTAGACTCAGTCCTAACCATAACACTAAAATTAGCCCTAATCATAACCCTAGTTCTTATATTAGCTGTATCCCTAACACGAACCCTAATGTAACCAAAAATCTAGCCCTAATGTGAGCTCCAATCCTAACTTTAAACCTAACTCTAAACCTAAACCAAGTCCTAACCCTTACCCTAAACCTAACCCTAACTTTAATCCTTGCACTAACCCTAAACCTAACACTAACCCTAACACTAACACTAAATCTAACCCTAGCCCTAAACCTGGCTCTAATCCTATCCATTACCCTAACCCTAACCCTAATCCTAAACATAATGATAACCCTCGGCTGAACCCTAACACATTCACTAACCCTAACCTATCCATTACCCTAAACACAACCCTAACCCTAAACCTAACCAAACACTAAACCTAGACGTAACACTAACCCTAAAACAAGCCCTAATTGTAACCCTACTGTTTACATTAGCCATAGCTCTAAAGCTAACACGAAATCTAGCTAGCCCTAATCTAAGCTCTAACCTTAGCTTTAACCCTAACACTAAACCTAAACCTAGCCCTAACCCTAACCCTAACTCTAGCCCTAACACTAGTGCTAACCCTATTTCTTACATAAGCCAAACTCTAAACCTAAAGCTACCCTAGTCCTATAAGTAATTCTTAGCCTAACCCAAAATGTAGCTTTATTACTAGTCCTAACCCTGACCTTTAATCTAGCTCTTTCACTATCCCAAACTGTAACCCTAACCCTGACCCTTATTCTGACTTTAAAACTAACCATAAGTCTAAACCTGAACCTAAACCTAAACTGACCCCAAAGATTGGCACTACTTATAACCCTATGACTAAACCTTATCCTAACACTAGACCTAGACCTAAACTTAATTCTTTACCTAGTGATCACTGTAGAGCTAGCCCTAAAGAAAAACTTAGTCCTAGCCCTAATAATAACAATTAACCTAACCCATACACTAACCCTACCCCTAGACCAAACCCTAATTCTAATGCTGGCCCTAACAAAACCTAAACTGAACATTGCTAACACAAACCCTAGCTCTAAACCTTATCCTAACAAAAATCAAAACCCTAAAACTAGACCTAGCCATATCACTAACCCTGAAACTAGCCATCACCATATGTCAAAACCTACCTCTAACTCAATCCATTACCCTAATCCTAATCCTAACCCTAATGCTAACCGTAGCCCTAACCCTCACACTGACTCTAACCCTAATCCTCGTCATAGTCCAAACACTAGCTCAATCCCTAACCATTAAATTTAACCTAACCCTAACACTAACCCATGGCCTAAACTTAAACCTAACATTAACCCTAGCCCTAATCCTAACCTTGACTTTATCCCTAACCCTAGCTCTATGCCTACATACTACCCTAACTCTAACCCTAAAATTAATGATAACCCTAGCCCTAAACCTACCCATTATCCTAATCTTAACTCTAACCCTGATGATAACCCTAGCCCTGACCCTAAATTTACCCTAACCCTATTCATAAACCTAGCCCTTGCCATAGAGCTAACCCTTGCTCAAACCCTAACCATTACCCTAAACCTATCCCTAAACCTATCGCTAACCCTAACCTTAAGCATAAACATAACCCTAACCCTAACCCTAACACGACGTCAAACCCTATCCAATACCCTAAATCTAATGATAAACCTAGCCCTAAACTTAAACCAAACCTTGACCCTAATCATAACTATAACTTACACCTAACCCTAAAACTAACCTTTGTCTTAGTGCTAACCATAGCTCAAAGTCTAAATCATACCCTAAACCTAAACCTAAACCTAACCCTAGGCCTAACTCTAACTCTAGCTTTAATAATAACCATAATCCTAGCCCTAACCTTATCATTTACCCTAAGCACAACCATAACCCTAAGGCTAAGCCTAGGCCTCACCCTAACCCTTTTGCTAACTATATCCCTATCAATTACCCTACACCTAACATGAACCCTAAACATAAACCTATCATTATCCTAACTAAACCATAATGCTACTTGAAGCTCTGAACCTAAAACCTGGCTAAACGAAACCAGAAACCTAATTCTAGCCCTAATAATACCGCTAGCTCTAAACCTTACCCTTACCCTAAACTGGACACTTACACTAGACTTAGTCATAAATCTAACCCTCAATCTATCCCTAATGTAAGCCTAGACCTGACACTATTCCTCACCCTAATTCTTACCATAACCCTAAAACAAACCCTAGCCCTCATCCTAGCCCTAAACCTCGCCTTATTATTAAATCAAACCATAACGCAAGCCCTAACCAAAGTTATAACCTTTGACCTAGCCCTACCCCAACCCTTCCCCTAAACATAACTCTATCCCTAAACCTAAACCTAAGCCTAAACTAGACCTAAACCTAATACAAACACTAGACGAAATCCTAGCCCTAATTTAGCCCTAAACCTAACCTAACCCTAGCCCTAAGACTAACTCTAACTTTCACACTAGTCCTATTTCTAGTTCTAATAGTATCCCTTACCATAATTCTATCACTTGCCTTAACATAAGCCCAAAGCCTAGCTCTAGCCCTAATCATATATCTAACCCTAACTATAAACCTAACCCTAACACTAAGATAAACCTCTCACTAACACAAGCTGTAACGCTAATGCTAATTCTCAAAATAGCAATAAACCTAGCCCTAGCCCTACAAAACAACTGAGCCATAGCCTTAACCCTAACCTTTAACATAATCCAAACCTTAGGCCTAAACCTAGCCGTAAACCTAGCTCTAATTTTAGTTTTTTCACTAAAACAATCCCTGATCCTGACTCTGACCCTAACACTAACCGTAGCTCTAAACATAACTAAAAAACTAAACCTAAACCTAACGCTAGACCTAGCTCTAACCCTAATCTTAAAACTAGTTCTAATTATAACCCTAGTTCTTACATTGGCTGTGGCCCTAAACCTAGCCCCAACCTAACACAAAACCTACCCCTAATTGGAGCTGTAACATTACCTTTAACCGTAAACATAACCCTAATTCTACCCCTAAACCTTACCCTAAACTTAACCCTAACCCTAACCCCTGACATAACCCCAAACCTAACTCTAACACTAGCCTTAATCCAAACCATAAACCTAGCCCTAACCCGAGCTGTAACCCTATCCATTACCCTAATTCTAATCCTAACCATAATGCTAATCCTAGGATAACCCTTAACCTATTCCTAACCCTAAATTTATACATTACCCTAAACTTAACCTGAACCCTAAACCTAACCATATCCATTAAAATAATCCTAACACTAATAATATTAACACTAAAACTATCTCTAACCATAACCCTAGACCTGACATTAGCCCTAACCCTAATGAAGTCCTAAACCTAAAACAAACTCTATCCCTAATCCTAGCCCTATTCTTAGCCTTAACCCTAAACATAACCCTAACTATAGACCTAACTCTAATTTTAACGCTCGACCTAGTTCTAAAGCTAGCTATAACATCATACCTAACCATAACCATAACCAAAACCCTATCCATACACCTAGTCTCAGCCTTAATACTAATTCTAGCTCTAATTCTAGCTCTAATTAAGTCTTAATTCTAACCCTAAATCTAACCCTAACACTAAGACTAACTCTCGCCCTAGTTCTATCCCTAGTTCTAACCCTATTCCTTATGATAACTCTAACCCTAGCCCTAACCTTCGCTGTAGCCCTAAACCTAGATCTAATTCTAACTCTAAGCCTAAAACACACCCTAACAATAGCTCTAACCCTAATACTCATTTGAAAACTAGCCCTAATCTAAGCCCTAGCTCTCAAGCAAAAGTGAGCCATTTCACTGACCCTAATCCTTAACTGAAACCAAACCTTAACCCTACACCTAGCCCTAGCCCTAGCCCTAATTCGAGTTGTAACACTAACCCTTGAACTAATACTAACCCTGACTCTACCTTAACACTAACCCTAGCTCTACACATCACCTTATCAATAAACCTAATCCTAACACTAGACCTCAACCTAAACCTAACCCTAAAACTAGCCCTAATCATAATGCCAGTTCTTAAATTTGCCATAGCCCTAAACCTAACAAAAAATCTAGTCTTAATCCGAGGCCTATCCATAGCTTAAACCCTAACCCTAAACCTGGCCCTAACCCTAATTTTATCCCTAGTTCTAATCCTAGCTCTAACCCTATTTCTTATACTTAATCAAACCCTCACCCTATTGCTACCCTAGTCCTAACCCTAGTTCTATGACTACCCCGAACCCTAACTCTATTACTAGTCCTCACCCTAACCCTCTTTCTAGCTCTAAACTAAACCCAAACCCTAACTCTAATCCTGACATTTATTCTAACGCTAAGACTAAACCTAGGTTTAAATCTGAACCTAACCCTTATTCAAAACCTAACACTAGCCATAACATTAACCCTAAATATAATCCTAACAATAAAACTAGCCCTAGACCTAAACCTAATCCTAAATATAGCCATAACCATAAACATAGCCCTAACAATAACCCCTAACATAAACCGAAAACTAACTCTACCCCTAGACCTAACCCTAGTCCTCATTCTGGACCGAATCCTAAACCTAATACTAACCTCAACCCAGAAACTTACCCTCACAAAAATCCTAGCTCTAAACCTAATCCTGAACCAAAAACTAACCCTAATACCTGATTAACTCTAAATCTATCCATAACTCTAGCTCTTACATTACCCATATATCTTACACTAGCCCTAAACTTCACACAAAACGAGCCCTCATTATAGCCCTAAACCTAACCCTAAGCATAACTCTTGCCCTAACCCTAATCCTAACACTCGTTCCGACCTTCAACCTAGCTCAAACCCTAAACCTTACCCTAAAATAACCCTAGCCCAAACACTAAACCTCACCCTAATTCTAGCCCTAATCCTAAATGTAACCATAGCCCAAACCCTACCTCTAATTCTATACATTACACTAACAATAACCCTAAAACTAATGCTAATCCTAGCCCTAAACCTAACCCTAACCCATCCCTAGCCCAGACTGTAAACCTAACCCTCGCCTAGCCCTAAATCTAGCTCAATCCATAACCCTTAAACTTAACCTAATGCTAACACTAACAAAAGGCCTAACTCTAAACCTAACCCCAGACCTAATCCTAACCTTAACTTTAGCCCTAACCCTAGCTTGAACCTTACCCATTACTCTAACCCTAAATTTAACCCTAATGATAACACTACACATAAAGCTAAACCTACCCTAAACATAAACATAAACCTAACCCTAGAACTAACATTTAACCAAACCCTAACACTAAACCTAAGCTAGCTCAAACGCTAACCCTAATTCTAAACATAAACCTAACTCTAAACTAAACCTAAACCTATTTTTAACTTGATATCTAAACCTATTACCCTAACCCTAATGATAACCCTAGCCCTAACCGTTACACTAAACATGACCATCACCCTAGACCAAACCCTAAATTAAACTTAGCCATAGCAAAAATCATAGTTCAAATCCTAAACTGTACCCTAAACCTAATCCCAAGTGTAACCTTCGCCCTAACCCTGATTAACCCTAACTCTAGCCCTAATCCTAACCAATATCCTAGCCCTAATCCTAAGTCTAACCCTATAAATTACCTTAATGGTAAACATAACCCTAATGCTAACCCTAGGCCTAACCATAAACCTATCACAAACCCAAATCACATCCATTACCTTAAACCAAACCTAACCCTAAACCTAACACTATCCATTACCCTAACGCTAATTCTAACCTTAATTCTAATTTGATCCTGAACAATAAACCTTAACCTAACCCAAACCTGAAGCCTGACCCTAACCCTAATAATACCCCAGCTCTTAATCTGAGCCTTTCCCTAAACGTAACACTTTAATTTGACCTTGCTATAAACCTAACCTTGAAAATATCACTAACTATAAATCTATACCTGACATTAGTCTTAGCCCTAACTCTTCCCCTAAACCTAACACAAAACTTTGCCCTAATCCTAGTCTTAAATCTAGACTTAATCCTAAACCTAACCATAAACCTAGAATTAACCCTAAAGCTAATCATAAAACTAGCCTTAACCCTAACCATAGCACTAAAATAAAACCAGGCAATAGGCCTAACACTAAACTTAACTTAAACCAAACTCTATTACTACATCTAGATCTAACCCTAGCCCTAATTCAAGAGTTTTAGGGTTAGGGCTCTAATTAGCTTTAGGGTCAGGATTAGGGTAATGATAGATTTTTGTTTAGGGTTCAGTTTAGGTTTAGGGTAATTGATAAGTTAGGGTTAGCAATAGGGTTAGGGTTAGGTCTAGAGTTAGCATTAGGGTAAGGGTTATGGTTAGGATAATTGATAGGGTTAGAGCTAAGGTGAGGGCCAGTGTTATGGTTAGAAATAGGTCTTGAGTTAGGGTTAGGGTTACGGTTAGATCTAGGGTTAGGTTTAGGGTTATATATAGTTTAAGGGTTGGGTTTTGAGCTAGGTTTAGGGCTAGGGCAAGGGTTAGGTTTAGGGTTAGGTCTAGGGATAAGATTACAGTATGGTTAGGGTTAGGATTTGAATTAGGGCTACAGTCATTATTAGGGGTAGTGTTAGGGTTAGGGTAAAGGATGCGATCAGATGTAGGTTTAGCTTTATGGTTAGAGTTATATTGAGGTTTATGCTTAGGGTTAAGGCTGTGGTAATGGTTAGGTTTGTGATAAAGATTAGGGTTTGAGCTAGGGTTACGTCTATGTTGAGGGAGAGTTTTAGGGTTAGGTCTAAGATTAGTTTTCTAATTAGGTTTAGGGTTAGGGTTAGGCCTAGGTTTACCAATAGAGTTAGGGTTATGTTTAGGGTAATGGGTATCTTTAGAGCTAGGTTTAGTGCTATAGTTAAGGTAAGAATAGGGCTAGTTTTAGGGTTAAATTTAGGGATAGGTGTAGGTTTATATTTAGGGTAAAGGTTAGGTTTTGAGCCAGGATTAGGACTAAGGCAAAGGCTCGGGTAGGGTTAGGGCTATGGTTTGTGTTAGGTTTATGCCTAAGGCTAGGTTTAGGCCTAAGATAAGCTCTAGGGTTTGTTTTTAATTTTTATTGTTGGTTGTTCAAAACATTGCATAGTTCTTGATATATCATGTTTCACACTTTGATTCGAGCTCTACGTTTTGTGTTAAGTTTAGGCCTAGGGTTAGGGCTATGGGTAATATAAGAGCTAGGGTTATTATTAGGGCTAGATTTAGGTAGAATTATGGCTATGTCAATTGTTAGGTTTAGATGTTGGTTATGCTCAGGTTTATAGTTAAGTTTACTGTAAAAGGAAGAGGCACTGTTCAGGTTAGATTTAGGGATAGCATGAAAGCCAGACTTAAAACAAGGTTAGGCTTAGGGATAGGGTTAGGTTTTGTTTAAGGTTAAGGGTTATTTTTAGGGCTAGGACTAAGTTTTTGTTTAGGTCTAGGGCTAAAGTTATTGCTAGATTTAGGATTTGATTTAGGTTTGGGCTAGTGTTAGGGTTAGGTTTAGATATATGTTTACCTTAAGGCTTGTTTCAGGGTTTGGTTTAGGGTTAGGTTCTGGTTTACACCTAATTAGTGTTAGTGTCAGGATAAGGGTGAAGGATAGGGGTAGGGTTTGGGTTAGAATTAGAGCTAGAATGAGTGCTAGGGTTAGGAAAAGTAATAGGATTAGGCTAAGGATTAGAATTAGGACTAGGGTTACATTATGGATAATGTTTGGCTTAGGGTAAGGGATACAATTAGGGCTAGAGTTAGGGTTAGGTTTAGGACTAGGGTTAGTGTTAGGGTTAGGGTTAAATCTAGTGTTAGGGCTCGGATTGGGGTATTTTTTACTGTTCAGGGTTAAGACTGGAGTTAGGACTAAGGCCAATGTAAGAACTAGGTTTACAATTAGGATGAGTTTTAGGGATGGGATTTGGGCTGGACTAGTGTTAGCATTAGCTTTAGGGTCAGGGTGATATTTAGAGCTATGGTTAGTTCTAGGCCTAGGACATGAATTACAGCTAGGGTTATGGCTAGCTGTAGGATTAGGGATTGGTTTAGGTTAAGCTTTAGGATTAGAGCAATGGCTCTGTTTTGTTTTATGACTAGGGCTAGGGTTAGGGCTAGTTTTATGGTTAGCAACGGTATTAGGGCTGGTGGTAGGGTGAGGTTTAGGCTTATGTTTAGGGTTAGATTTAGAGTTATGGTTAGATCTAGGGTTAGGGCTATGGCTACAATGAGGGCTAAGGTTAGGGCTAAGTTAACTGATAGGGTTAGAATTTGAAATAGGGCTAGGTTCAGAGTGAGTTAGTCTTAGGAGTAGGGTTAAGGGTGGTGTTAGGGCTAAATTAAGGCTAGGAGTAGCGCTAGGGTTAGTGTTAGTGTTAGGCCTATGGTTAAGGCTAGGGTTAGGGTTAGTGTAATTTTTAGGGTTAGGGTTAGTTTTAGGGGATGTGATAAAATTATACTTAGTTACAGGGCTAGGTCAAGGGTTAAAATTAGGGATAGAGTCAGGGTAAAGAATTGGATTAGGATTAAGGCTAGGTTTAGGGCTGGGATGACGGCTAGGTTTTGTGTTAGTGTAAGGGCTAGTAATGGGCTAGGACTAATGTCAGGTCTAGGGTTATGGTTAAGGTAAGGTGTATGGCTAGGTCTATTGTAAGGATTAGGTTTAGGGTAAGGGTCAGGTTTAGAGCTGGGTCTATTGTTAGTGTCAAAGTCCAGGTAAGGGTTTACTTTAGGTTAAGTCTTAGGGTTAGGACTCAAATTAGCATTAGGGTTAGGGTTAGAGTAATGAATAGGATTAGGTTTAGGGTTCAGGTTATGTATAGAGTCATGTATAGTGTTAATTTTAGGGATAGTGTTAGGTTTAGGCCTAGGGTTAGCATTTGGGATAGGCTCATGTGTAGGGTAATGGATAGAGTTAGTACTAGTTTTAGGGATTGAGTTAAAATTAGGATTAGGACTAGGGTTAGGGTTAGGCCTTGGGTTAGTGTTATGGTTAGGTTTTGGTTAAGTGTTTATGGTTAGTGCTAGGGCAAGGTTTAGGGTTAGAGTCAGGACTATGGTTAAAATTAGGGTTAGAGCTAGGGCTAGGGTTAGCATTAGTGTTTGGGTTATATTTAAGGTAATGGAAAGAATTTAAGGTAGGATTTGTGGTATGGTTACAGTTATGATTATGGCAAGTGTTAAGGTTAGAGTTAGGGTTAGGGTTACATTTATGGTAAGAGTTAGAGTTTGAGCTCAGGTCAGGGCTAGGCAACTGTGAGCGTTAGGGCTAGGGCTAGGGTTAGGGTTAGGCTTACAGCTAGTCTTAGTGCTACATTTAGGGCTAGGTTTTGGGGGGAGGTTTGTGGCTAGTGTTAGGACTATGGTTAGGAAGAACTAGGATTATGGTTATGGCTAGTTTTAAGGTTAGGTGTATGGCTAGGTCTAGTGTTAGGGGTATGTTTTGGGTTAAAATAAGGTTTTGAGCTAAGGTTTGTGTTAGGGTAAGTGTCAGTGTTCAGGTTAGCATTGGATTTACGGTTAGAAGCACAGTTTTGCTAGGGTTAGTTCTAGGGGTATTGTTAGTCATTGTGTCAGACTAATGGTTATTGTTAGAGCTAGAGCTAGCTTTTTGTTAATGGCTAGGGCTATATTTAGGATTAGGTTTATTATTATTATTATTAGGTTTATTTATTATTTAACTTATTATTTAAGTTTAGGTCTAGTGTTAATGTTTTGGTTAGGTGTAGGTTTAGGTTTACCAATAGGCCTAGTGTTAGTGTTGGTTTAGTGTTAGGGTCAGGCTTAGACCTAGGGTTAGTTTTACGGTCAGAATAAGGGTCAGGGTTAGGCTTAGGGTTTGAGTTAGTGTTAGAGATAAAATTAGGACTAGTAATAGAGTTAGGGTTTTGGGCATGCTTAGGATTAGAGTTAGGACTAGGGTAGCATAGGGTGAGGTTGTCATAGGGTAAGGGATAGGGTTAAAGCTACGGTTAGAGTTAGGTTAATGGTTAGCGTTAGAGAGTTCAAGCCAGGGTTAGGGTTCAGATTAAGGCTAGGTTTTGTGTTAGGGTTAGGGCTATTGCTAATGTTAAGACCTGGCATTATAATTAGGGTTAGTTTTAGGATTAGGGTTAGGGCTAGGTTTAGTGTTCGGGTTAGGTGTAGGGTTAGGGTGATGTTTAGACTAGGGTTAGTTTTTGGATCAGAGTCAGGGTCATTATTATTTGTACTGTTAGATTTAGGACTCGAATTAGAGCTAGGGTAAGGGCTAGGTGTAGTGTTAGGGTTTGGTTTAGGTTAAGGTTTAGGATTATAGCTGTAGCTCAGTTTTGCTTGAATGCTATGGCTAAGGTTAGGGATAGTTTCAAATTAGCATTATGATTAGGGCTAGTGTTAGGGTGAGGTTTAGGTTTAATGTTAGGGTTAGATTTAGAGATAGGGTTAGATCTAGGCTTAGGACTAGGTCTAAGTTTGGGTCTAGGGTTAGGGCTAGGCTTTATGTCATGGTAAGGGATAATGTTAGAACTAGGGATAGGGCTAGGGCAAGACTTAGAGTTAGTCTTAGTCTAGGGATATGATTAGGTTTGGGGTTAGGGCTAAATTAGGTCTAGGATTAAATCTATGGTTAGTATTAGTGTAGGCCTTGGATTAGGGCTAGGGTTAGAATAAAGTTTAGGGTATGGTATGATATTATAGCTAGGTTAAAGGCTAGGGTGATGATTCACTTCAGGGTTAGGCCTAGTGATAGGGTTAGGGTTGGGATTAAGGATAGATTCAGGGCCAGGATTAGGGCTTTTTTATCATAAAGGCTAACATTAAGGCTAGGGCTAATGTCAGGCCTAGGGTTATTGTTAGGGAAAGTTTCAGGATTAGGTTTATGGCTATGTATAGTGTAAGGGTTAGGTTTAAGGTAAGGTTCACTTTTAGAGACAGTTGTATTACTAGAGTCAGTGTCACGCTTAGGGTTTGTTTAGGTTAAGGCTTAGGGTTAGGGCTCAAATAAGGTTAAGATTATGTTTAAGGTTAGGATAATGGATATGGTTAGGTCTAGGATTCAGGTTAGGTTTAGGGTAATGAATGGAATTAGAGTTATGGATAGAGTTAGGGATATCCTAGGATTAATATTAGGCTTAGAGTTAGGGTTAAGGTAATTGATTGGATTAGAGCTAGATTTAGGGCTAGGTTTATATTTAGGATTAAGGCTAGGGCTAGGGTAGGTTTATCATTAGGGTTAGGGTTAAAGCTAGTATTAGGGTTAGAGTTAGGGTTAGGTTTTAGATTAGGTTAGGGTTAGTGTAGGGCTATGGCTAATATAAGAACTAGGGTTATGATTAGGGGTAGTTTTAGGGTTATGGTTAGGGCTAGGTATAGCGTTAGGTTTAGGTTATGATTAGAGTAATGATTTGAAATAAGGTTATTGTTAGGGTCAGAGTCAAGGTCAGTGTTAGTTTTAGGGTTAGGGATAACACTCGAAATAAGACTAGAGTTATGTGTAGGTGTAGGGTTAGGTTTTGTGTTAGAGTTAGGGCAAGTATTAGGGCTAGGTCTAATGTCAGGTCTGAGGTTACAGTTAGGTTAGTGTTAGGATTAGGGCTAGGGTTCAGTTTTGTTATAGAGCTACAGCTAGGTTTAGAACTAGTTTTAGGAGTAGCAATAGTGTTAGGGATAGTGGTAGGGTAAGCTTAAGGCATAGGTATAGGGTTTTATTTACGTTATGGTTAGATCTAAGGTAAGGACTTTGACTAGTTTTAGGGGTCAGGTTAAGGCTAGTGTTAGGGTTATGGTAACAGAAAGAGTTAGTACTAGACATACGTCTAGGGCAAGAGTTAGAGTTAGTATTAGGGGTAGGGTTAGAGTTAGGGTTAAGATTAGTACTAAATTAGGGTTAAGATTAGAGCTACGGTTAGTGTTAGGGTTAGGGTTAGCATTAGTGTTAGTGTTAGGGTTGGGTTTAGGGTTAGGGTTAGGGGAAGGGATGTGGTTATTCATAGGTTCAGAATTAGAGCGAGGGTTGAAATTAGTGTGGGGGCTAGGGTTAGGGTTCAGGTAAGGATTAAGGCTAGGTTTAACGCTAGGATGACGGCTTGGGTTTGTGTTAGGTTTAGGGTGAGAATTAGTTCTATGGCTAATATCAATTAGGGTTATGCTTAGGGATAGTGTTAAGGTTAGGTTTATGGCTAGGTCTATTGTATTGATTAGGTTTCTGGAAAGGGTCCGGTTTTAAGCTATGTGTATTGTTTAGGTAAGTGTCTTGTTTAGGGTTTGGTTTAGGTTATTTTTTAGGTTTAGGGCTTGATTAACATTAGGGTTAGGGATTGGGTTAGAATAATTAATAAAGTTAGGTTTAGTGCTCAGGTTAGTTTTAGGAAATGGATAGGGTTAGTGTTAGATATAGGTTTTGAGTTAGCCCTAGGGTTAGCATTTGGATTAGTCTTATTTTTAGGGTAATGGATAGGTTTAGAGCTAGGGTTAGGGTTAGGATTAGGGCTAGGGTTAGGGTTAGGGTTAGGGTTAGGGTTAAGCCTATGGTTAGTGTTAGGTTTAAGTTCTGGGTAGGTGTTATGTTTGAGCTATGGTTAGTGCTAGAGCAATGGTTAGGGTTAGTGCGACATCTAGGTTTAGGTTTAGGGTTAAGTTGAAAGCTAGGTTTAGCATTAAGGTTAGGGTTATGTTTACAGTAATGGATAGAGTTAGAACTAGGGTTTGGACTTGGTTATGGTTAGGAATAAAACTAGGGTTAGGGTTAGGGTTAGGTCTAGAGTTATATTTGGGTAAGAGTTAGTGTTTGAGCTAGGGTTAGGGTTCAGGCAAGGGTTATGGTTAGGGTTAGGTCTAGGGTTAGGGTTAGAGTTACACTTATAGCTAGGTTATGTGTGAGGTTTAGGGCTAATATTATGGCTATATGTAATGTGAGACCTAGAGTTTTGATTATGGCTAGGTCTATAGTTAGGTTTATGACTAAATTTGGGGTTAGCTTAAAGTTTAGAGCTATGATTTGTGTTACAGAAAGGGAAAGTGTTTGGGTTAGAGTGAGGGTGAGGTTTAGGCTTAGGATTATGGTTTGATTTAGGGTAAGGGTGAGGTCTATATTTAGGGCTAGGGTGAAAGTAAGAATGGGTTGGGGTAAGTTTAGGCCTGTGTTTGTGTTATGGTAAGGGATAGATTTAGAGCTAGAGTTAGTGTTAGGTTGAGAGTTAGGATTAAGATTACAGTTAGGATTAGGTTTAGGACAACATTTGTGCTAGGATTAACGTTAGGGTCAGTGTTTAGCTAAGTTAGGGTTACATTTAGAGTTATGCTTAGATCTAGAGTTAGGCTAGGAGTAAGGATAGGGCAAGAGTTTGTGCTAGGGCTAGAGTTAATGTAAGGCATAGGGTTAGAACTAGGAATAGAGCTAGTGTGTTGGTTAGAGTCTCTTTTAGGCTTGAATTAGGGTTAGAGTTTGGGATAGGGTTAAAAGAAGGCTAGGATTAGGGCTAGGGTTAGTGTTCAGTTTAGGCCTAGTGATAGGGTTAGGGTTAGGTTTATATTTAGGATAATGGATGGCAATATAGCTAGGTTTAGAGGTATGGTGAGGGTTAGAGTAGGGTTAGGGCTAGGCTTAGGGTTAGGGTTATGATTAAGGCTGGGTTTAAAGCTAGGAAGAGGCCTGTGTTTGTTTTAGGTTTAGAACTAGGATTAGAGCTAGGGCTAATATCATGTCTAGGGTTATGGTTAAATATTGTTTTAGGGTTAGGTTTATGGTTACATCTAGTGTAAGGTTTAGGCTTATAGTAAGGATCAGGTTTAGAGCTAGGGAAATTTTTAGGGTTAGGGTTAAAGTTAGGGTTTGGTTTAGGTTAGGATTTAGGTTTAGGGCTCGAATTAGCATTAGGTTTAGAGTTAGAGTAATGATAGTTTTTGGTTTAGGGTTCAGGTTAGGTTTAGGGTTAGTGCTAGCAATAGGGTTAGGGTTAGTCTTAGGGTTAGTATTAGGATAAGGGTTATGGTTATATTAATGGATCGGATTAGAGTTTATGTTAGGATTAGGGTTATGGTTAGGAATATGTCTTGAGTTATGGTTAGGGTTAGTTTTAGAACTATGGTTAGTTTGAGGGTTATGATTAGTGTAAGGGTTAGGTTTTGAGGTAGGGTTATTGCTAGGGAGAGGGTTAGTTTTAGGGTAAGGTCTAGGGATTGGATTATGATAGGGTTACTGTTAAGGTTAGGGTAAAGTTTAGGGTTATCATTAAGGTTAGGTTTAAGTTTAGGGTAATGGATAGGTTAGATATAGGGTTAGGGTTACGTTTAGATTTTGGTTTAAGGTTAGTATTAGGGCTATGGTTATGCTTAGGTTTATGGTTAGGTTTAGGTTTGAGCTAGAGTTAGGGCTATACTGAGTGTTAAATTTAGAGTTATGTCTAGGGTCAGTTTTTCTGTTAGAGTTACATTTAGATTTAGGGTTTTCATTAGGATTATCAATAAGTTTAGGGTTAGGGTAATAGATAGGTTTTGAGCTAGGGTAGGCCTAGTATTAGCTCTATGTTTAGTGTTAGTTTTAGACCTCTGGTAAGGGCTATGGGTAACGTATGAGCCAGGGTTATGATTAGGCTTCTTTTAGTGTTTTAGTTATGGCTGGGTTTAGAATTAGGTTTAGAATTTGGTTAGGGTCAGGTTTAGAGGCACGTTTAGTCTTAAAGGCAGGATCATTTATCAGGTTACAGTTAAAGTTAGGGTTAAGGCCAGATTTAACACTAGGTTTTGGTCTAGGGGAGGGGGTAGTGTTTGGGTTAGCTCAAGGGCTATTGATAGGGCTATGGCTAGTTTTCTTTTTAGGTCTAGAGGTAAAGTTATGGCTAGATTTTGAATTAGGTTTAGATCTAGGGATAATGGTAGGGTTAGATTTAGGTATAAGGTTACCAGTAGGGCTAGTGTTAGGGTTTGGTTTTAGAGTTAGCGTCAGGATTAGACCTCAGGTTTGTGTTATGGTCGGAATAAGGATCAGGTTAGGTTTAGGTTTTTCGATAGAGTTAGAGCTAGAATGAGATCTAGGGTAAGGATTATTAATAGGGTTAATATTTGTTTAGCCTAAAAATTAGGAAAAGGTCTGGGGTTACCTTTAGGTTTAGGGTTTTCTTTAGGGCAAGAGATAGGGTTAGACATAGGTTTAGGGCTAGGCTTAGGGTTAAAGCTAGGTTTGGGGCTCAGATTAGGGCTACTTTTTGTGTGTGAGGTTTAAGGCTTGGGTTAGGGAAATGACAAATATAAGAAGTAGGATTAGAATTATTTTTTGTATTAGGGTTGGGTTAGGGGTAGGTAAGTGTTAGGGTTAGGTTTAAAGTTATATTGATATTTATAGCTAGAGATAGTGTTAGGATATGAGTCTGGTCAGGGTTCGTTTTACGCTTAGGCTTAGGACTCGAATTAGGGCTAGGGTTACTGTTAGGGATTGGTTTAAGTTTAGGGTGCTGTTTAGAGCTAGGGTGAGTCTTAGGATATGAGTCAGGGACAGGGTTATTTTTAAGGTTAGGATTAGGACTTGAATTAGGGCTAGGGTTAGTTCTAGGTGTAGTGCTAGTGTTTGGTTTAAGTTAACGTTTAGTGTTAGGCCTGTTGCTCGGTTTTGTTTTAGTGCTATGGTTAGTGTTAGGGCTAGTTTTATGATTAGCTTTAGGGTTAGGGCTAGGGTTATGGTTTGGTTTAGGATTAAGGCTGGGTTTAACACAATGATCAGGGCAAGGATTTTTGTTAGGTTTATGACAAGAATTAGTGTTATGGCTAATGTCAGGTCTAGGTTTACAGTTAGGGAGAGTCTTAGGGTTAGGTTTATGGCTAGGTCAAATTTAAGTGTTACGTTTAGGGAAAAGGTCAGGATTAGACCTAGGCATATTGTTAGGGTAATGATCAGACTTTCGGTTTGGGTTAGGATAAGGTTTAGGTTTAGGGCTCGAATTTGAATTAAGATTAGTATTAGGGTTAGGGTAATGAATAGGTTTAGGATTAGGGTTCAGGTTGGGTTTAGAGTAATGGATATGGTTTTGGTTTCTGATGGGTTTAGGATTAGGCCTAGGGTTAGCATTAGGGTAAGGGTAATTGTTAAGAAAATTGATACGGTTAGAACTAAGGTTAGGGCCAGGGTTATGATTAGGAATAGATCTTGATTTAGGGTTAGATTTAGGTTAAGTTTTGGGGTAATTGATATGGTTTGGGTTAGGGTTAGCAATAGGGTGAGTTTTAGGCCTAGGGTTAGCATTAGGATAAGGGTAATGGTTAGGATAATGGATAGTGTTAGAGCTAAGGTTAGGGCTGGGGTTATGTTTAGGAATAGGTCTTGAGTTAGGGTTTTTGTAAGGGTTAGAACTAGGATTATGTTTATGGTTATGTTTAGCATAAGGGTTAGGTTTTAACCTAGGTTTAGGGCTAGGGAAAGAATTAGGTTTAGAATAAGGTCTAGGGATAATATTACAGTATGGTTAGGGTTAGAGTTAGGATTAGGGCTAGAGTCATAATTAGGGGTAGGGTTTGTTATAGATTAATGAATATGGTTAGATGTAGGTATAGGGTAACAGTTAGGGTTAGATTGAGGGTTAGGCTTAGGTATAGGACTATGGTTATGTTTAGGTTTATGGTAAGGGTTAGGGTTTGAGCTAGGGTTAGGTCTATGGTGAGTGTGAGGTGTAGGGTTGGGTCTAGGGTTAGTTTTCTGGTTAGGTTTAGGGTTAGGTTTAGACCTTTATTTTATCAATAAAGTTAGGGTTAGGTTTAGGGAAATGGGTAGATTTAGAGCTTGGTTTAGGGCTAGAGTTAAGGTTAGGTTTAGGACTAGGGTTAGGTGTAGGCTTATGGTATTTTTGTATTTTTTTGTATTGGTTGTTCAAAATATTACAAAGGGCATAGGTTGATGTTTACGGTAAGAGTTAGGCTTTTAGCTAGGGTTAAGACTAATTGACGGTTAGGTTAGGATTAAGTCTAGCATTAGGGTTAGGATTATACTGAGGGCTAGGTTAGGCCTAGGAATAGCTCGAGGTTTTGTGTTAGGTTTAGGCCTACGGTTAGGGCTGTGGGTAATGTAAGAGCCAGGGAAATGAATATGGCTAGTTTTAGAGTTAGGGTTATGGCTAGGTCTAGCGTTAGGTTTCGATATTTGGTTAGGCTCAGGTTTAGAGATAGGTTTACTATTAAAGGCAGGATGAATGTTTGGGTTAGAGTTAGAGTTAGGTTTACAGCCAGAATTAAGACTAGTTTTAGGTCTAGAGGTAGGGTTAGTGTTTGTATTAGGGCTATAGTTATGGTGAGGGTTTGGATTAGTCTAGAAATCCTAGCTTAGGGTAGGTTTAGGGTTAGGTTTAGGGTAAAGGTTAGGTTTTGAGGTATAATTAGTCTTAGGTTGAGGGTTAGGTTTAGTGTTTTTCTAGCGTTAGGGTTATGGTTTTGGTAAGGTCAGGTTTTAGGTTAGGGTTAGAATTTGTATTAGGGTTTGGGTTAAATTTAGGGTAATTAGATTGGGTTAGACTTAAGGTTAGTTTTAGGGTAAATTTTAATTTTAGGGCTAGGTTTACTACTGGGTTTAGGGTAAGGGTTAGGATTTGAGCTAGTGTTTTGACTAAGGTGAGTGTTAGGGTGAGAGTTAAAACCAGGGTTACTGTTAAGGTTTTGCTTAGGATTAGGGCTTTAGGATTATGGCTAGATTTTATGTTAGGTTTAGCCTTAGGGATAGTGCTATTGGTAATGTAAGATCTAGGGTTCTAATTAGGATAGTTTTAGGGTTAGAGTTATGACTAGGTCTAGTTAGAATAACTAGAATTAGAATTAATAGTTAGAATTAAGCTAGTGTTAGAGCTCAAATTAGGGCTATTTTTGTGTTACGACGGTTAAGGCGATGGCTAATGGAAGAACTAGGGTTATGATTAGGGTTAGTTTTAGGTTTAGGGTTTGGGTTAGGTCTAGTGTTAGCATTAGCTTTAGGTTTAGGGTAATATTTAGAGTTAGGGTTAGTGTTTGGATAAGAGTCTGGGTCAGGATTAGTTTTAGGCCAAGGGCTCAAATTAAAGCTAGTGTTATGGCTAGTTGTATGGTTAGGGATTGGTTTAGGTTAAGGTGTAGGTTTAGGGCAATGGCTTGGTTTTGTTTTAGGGCTTATGATAGTATTAAGCTTAGTTTTATGATTAGCGATAGTGTTCAGCTAGTGGTAGGGTGAGGTTTAGGCTTAAAGTGAGGGTTAAATTTAGAGTTATGGTTAGATCTAGGGTTAGGGCTAAGGCTAGGGTTAGGGCTAAGGTTAGGACCAATGTTAAGGTTATGGTAATCGATACGGTTAGAAATAGAAATAGGGATAGGGTGAGAGTTATATTTAATCTTAGGGCTAGGCTTAGGGGTTCGGTTAGGGTTAGCACTAAATTAGGGCTGGAATTAGCGTTAGCATTAGTATTAGGGATAGGCGTATGGTTAGGGCTAGGGTTAGGGTTAGTGTTAGTGTTGGTGTTATGGTTAGTTTTAGGAGAAAGGATGGGGTTATAGCTAGGTTAACGACTAGATGGAGAGTTAAAATTAGGGATAGGGCTAGGGTGAAATTTAAGATTAGGATTAAGGCTCAGTTTAGGACTAGGATGAGGGCTAGGGTTAACTCTAGAATTAGGGCTATGGCTAATATCACTTCTAGGGTTATGGTTAGGGATAGCGTTAGGGTTAGGTTTATGTCTAGGTCTACTGTAAGGGTTCAGTTTAGGGTAAGGGTCAGATTTAGAGTGAGGTGTATTTTTAGCGTCAGTGTCTGGTTTAGGGTTTGGTTAGATTAAGATTTAGGGTTAGGGCCCAAATTAGTGTTATGGTTAGGTTAGGATTAGAGTAATGGTTAGGGTTAGGATTAGGGTTCAGGTTAGGTTTAGAGTACTGTATAGGGTTAGTGTTAGTGATAGGGTTAGTGTTAGGCCTAGGGTTAGCATTTGGGTTAGGCTTATGTTTAGGGTAATGAATAGGGTTAGTGCTAGTGTTAGGGCTTGCATTAAGGTTAGGATTTTGGCTAGGGTTGGGGATAGGCCTAGGGTTAATTTTAGGGTAACTGTTAGAGTTTCAGCTACTCTTAGGGCTACGGTGAGGGTTTTGGTTAGTATCAGGGATACAGTTAGGTTTAGGGTTTGAGTTAGGACTCGGGTTAGCATTAGGATTAGGGTTATGTTTAAGGTAATGGGTAGAGTTTGAGCTGGGATTTGGACTATGGTTACAGTTAAGATTAAGTCTAGGTTTAGTTTTAGGGTTAGGGTAAAGGCTAGGGTTATGTTTAGAGTAAAGTTTAGCATTTGAGCTAGGGTTAGGGCTACGGCAAGTGCTAGGGTTAGCGTTAGTGCTAGACCTAGTGTTAGGGTTACACTTATGGCTAGATTTAGGGCTATGTTTTGTTTGAGGTTTATGGCTAGCATTAGGACTATGGGTAATTTAAGAGCTTTGGTTATGTTTATGATTAATTTTAGGGTTAGGGTTATGAATAAGTTAGTGTTATGGTTAGGTTTATGGTTCGGATAAGGTTTAGAGCTAGGATTTGTGTTAAAGCAAGGGTTAGTGTTTACGTTAGCATTTGGTTTAGAATTGGGGCCAGAATAAAAACTAGGGTTAAGTCTTGGGGTAGGGTTAGTCTTCGTGTTAGATTAATGGGTATTGTTAGGGATAGGAATAGGTTTTTGTTTAGGTCTAGGGCTAGATTAATGGCCATATTTAGGATTAAACTTATGTCTAGTGCTAGTGTTACATTTAGGTTTAGGTATAAGTTTAATGGTAGGGCTAGTGTTAAGTTTCAGTTTAGGGTTAGAGTCAGGCTTAGACCTAGGTTTAGTTTTAGGGTAAGAATAAGGGTTAGGGGTAGGCTTAGGGTTTGGGTTAAGGTTGGAGAGAGCTTGAAGGCCTAGAGTTAAAACTAGTAATAGAGTTAGGGTTTAGGGTAGGCTAAGGATTAGGGTTATGAATAGGATAGCATTAGGCTGAGGGTTTGGCTTAGGGTAAGTGATAGGTCTAGAGCTAGGATTAGGGTTATATTTAGGGCTAGAGTTAGGGTTAGGGTTAGGGTTAAAGCTAGATTAGGGCTCATATTAGGACTTGGTTTTTGTTACGATTAGAGCTATGGTTAATATAAGAACTTGCATTACTATTAAGGCTAGTTTTAGGGTTAGGTTTAGGACTAAGTCTAGTGTTTGGGTTAGGTTTAGGGTTAGGGTGATGTTTAGAACTAGGGTTAGTTTTAAGGTCAGAGTCATGGTCACTATTTATTTTAGAGTTAGGGTTAGGACTCAAAATAGGGCTAGGCTTTGGTCTAGGTTTATCATTATAATTTGGTTTAGGTTATGGGTTAGGATTAGGGCTATTGCTCAGTTTAGTTTGAGGGCTATGGCTAAGGTTAGGTAGTTTTCAAATTGCCATTAGGGTAATGGCTAGAGTTAGGGTGAGGTTTAGGTTTAGGGTTAGGGTTAGATTTAGAGTTAGGGTTAGATCTACATTTAAGGCTAGGGCTAAGTTTAGGGCTATGTTGAGGCTAGGGTTAGGGCTAGGCTTTGGGTTATGGTAAGGAATAGTGTTAGAACTAAGGATAGGGCTAGGGCGAGAATTAGAGTTAGTCTTAGGGCTAGGGATATGGTTAGATTTAGAGTTAGGGCTAAATTAGTGCCAGGATTAGAGCTAGGGTTAGCATTAGGGTAGGCCTTAGTTTGGGGCTAGAATTAGGATTAGGACGAGGGTATGATATAATGTTATATTTAGGATTAGGGCTAGGGCACTAGTTAAATTTAGGGTTATGGCTAGTGATAGGGTTAGAGTTAGGATTAAGGCTTGGTTAGGGACAATATTAAGGCTATGGTTTTGGGTAGATTTGGGTCTAGCATTAGGGCTAGGGCTAATATCAGGGCTATGGTTATTATGGATAGGGATAGTTCAGGGTTAGGTTTATGGCTAGATATAGTGTAAGGATTAGGTTGAGTGATAAGGTCAGTTTTAGGGGGAAGGTATTTTTAAGGTCATGGTCAAGGTTAGGGTTTGTTTAGGTTAAGGTTTAAGGTTGGGGCTAATTTAGGGCTAGGATCAGTTCTATGGTTATTGTAAGATTCAAATCTATGGTTAGGGTTAGGATTATATTTAGGGGAATGATGGGGTAATAGCTAGGTTCAGAACTAGGGCAAGGGATAAAATTATAGATAAGGCTAGAGTTAGGGTTTGGGTTAGGATCAAGGCTAGGTTTAGGGCTAGGATGAGGGCTAGTATAAGTGTTAGGTTTATAGCAAAAAAATTAGGGCTAGGGCTAATATTAGGTCTTGGATTACGGTTAAAAGTAATTTTAGGGTAAGTTTAATGGCTAGGTATTTTGTCAGAGTTTGGTTTAGGGTAAGGTTCAGATTTAGAGCCAGGGGTAATATAATAGTCAGTGTCAGGTATTGGTTTTGTATTAGATTAAGTGTTAGAATGAGTGCTCAAAATAGAATTAGAGTTAGAGTTAGAATTAGGGTAATGGAAAGGGTTAGGTTTAGGCTTCAGGTTATGTTTTCGGTAATGGACAAAGTTAGGGTTAGGCCCATGGTTAGCATTAGGTTTATGGTTATCATTAGGTTAATGTATAGGGTTACAGTTAAGGTTCGGGCTAGGGTTATGTTTAGGATTAGGGCTAGAGTTAAGGTTAGCTTTAGGGGTAAGGCTAGAGTTAGGTTTAGAGTATGGGTTAGGGTTTGAGCTAGGGTTAGTGCTAAGGCTAGGATTAGAATTAGGGTTAGGTCTAGGGTTAGGGTTAGTATTAGGGTTAGGGATAGTGTTATCATTACGGTTAGGGCAATGGACAGGGTTAGATGTCAGGTTAGGGTTAGGATTATTTTTATGTTTAGGACTTAGGTTAGTGTTAGGTTTAGTGTAAATGTAAGGGTTTGAGCTAGGTTAGGACTACAGCAAGGGTTAGGTTTACGGTTAGGTCTAGTGTTAGGTTTATGGTTAGGGTTTAAGTAGGTTTAGGGTTAAGGCTATGGTTATCATGAGGGTTATGGTAAGGGTTATGGCAATGGGTAGGGTTAATGCTAGAATTAAGGCTAGGGTTAAATTTAGAATTAGGGCTAGGTTTAGTGCTAGTGTTAGGCTTAGGATTTTCTTACAGTTAGGTTAAGGGTAAGGGTCAGGGATTGAGTAACTGCTAGGGCTATGTTGAGGGTTCAGGTTAGAATAATGGCTAGGGATAGAGTTAGTGTTACTGTTAGCTCTAGAATCAGCATTAGGATTAGGGTTATGGTTAGGGTAATGGATAGAGTTAGAGCTAGGGTTTGGGCTATGGTTATGGTTAGGATTAGGGCTAGGATTAGAGTTAGGGTTTGGGCTAAGGTTTCTTGGGGTAATGGATAAGGTTTGAGCTAGAGTTAGGGATAGCGCTAGTTGGAGGGTTATGTTCAGTGTTATGTATAAGCATAGGATTACAGTAGGTCTAATATTAGGGTTAAGGTTAGGTTTAGAATTATCATTAGGGTTAGGTTAAGAGTTAGGATATTGGATACCGTTAAATGTAGGTTTAGGTTTAGGGTTAGGATTTGATTTAAGGGATAGGTTAAGGCATGGTTAGGTTTAGGTTTCTGTTACCGGTTCAGGTTTGAGCTAGGGTTAGGACTATGGCTAGTGTTAGGTTTAGGGTTAGGTCTAAGGTTAGTTTTCTAGTTATGGTTAGGGTTAGGGTTATGGCTAGGGTTATCAATAGGGTTAAGGTTAGGGTTAGGAAAATTGGTAGGTTTAGAGCTAGGTTTAGGGATAGGGTTAAGTTTAGTGTTAGGGCAAGGCTTAAGGTTAGGGTTATGCTTAGAGATAGGTTTAGGCCAAGGATTCACTCTAGGTTTTGTGTTAGTTTAAGGTGTAGGGTTAGGGCTATGGGTAATGTAAGAGCTAGGTTTATGATTAAAACTAGTTGTAGAGTTAGGATTATGGTAGGTCTAGTGTTAGGTTTTTTTGGATAGAGTCAGGTTTAGAGATAGCTTAGTGTTAAATGCAGTGCCAGTGTTCAGGTTAGAGTTAAAGTTAAGTTTAAAGCCAGAATTAGAACCAGGTTTATGTATAGGGGTATGTTTAGTCTTTGTGTTAGGTTAAGGGTTATTATTGTTAGCACTAGGCCTAGGGTTTGGTTAGGTCTACGTCTAGAGTTAAGACTAGTTTTAGGATTAACTTTAGGTCTAGTGCTAGTGGTAGCGTCAGGTTTAGGTATAAGGTTACTGGTAGGGATAGTGTTAGCTTTTGGTCTAGGGTTAGGTTCAGGTTTAGTCTTAGGGTTAGTGTTATATCAGAATAAGGGTCACAGTTAGGGGTAGGGTTTGGGTTATATTTAGAGCTAGAATGAGTTGTAGGGAAATGATTTTGAATAGAGTAAGTGTTTTGATTAGCCTAAGGATTTGGGATAGGTCTAAGGTTACCTTTAGGGTTAGGGTTTTGCTTAGGTTTAGGGATAGAGTTAGAGCTAGTGTTAGGGGTAGGGTTAGGGTTAAAGCTAGGTTTAGGGCTAGGATTAGGGCTAGTTTCTGTGTTAGCATAAGGGCTAGGGTTAGGGCAATGGGTAATGTAAGAACCAGGGTTACAATTAGTGTTAGCTTTAGGGCTAGGGTTAAGTATAGTTTTAGTGTTAGGGTTAGGTTTAAGCTTAGGATGAATTTTGAGCTAGAGTTATTGTTAGGATAGGAGTCAGGGACAGGGTTCATTTTAGGGTTAGGGTTAGGCCTCAAAATAGGGCTAGGTTTACTGTTAGGGTGTGGTTTAAGGTTAGAATTGTGTTTAGAGCAAGGGTGAGTGTTAGGATATGAGTCAGGGTCAGGGTTAGTTTTAAGCTTAGGGTTAGGACTAATTAGGGCTAGGATTCGTTCTAGGTGTAGTTTAGGGTTTGGTTTATGTTAAGGTTTTGCGTTAAGTCTATTGCTCGGTTTTGTTTTAGTACTAGAGTTAGCGTTAGCACCAGTTTTATTATTAGTATGAGGGTTAGGGCTGGTGTTAGTGTTAGGCTTAGGGTTATGGTTACGGTTACATTTAGAGTTAGGTTTAGATCTATGGTTAGAGTAGGACTAATGATAGAGCAAGGGTTAGGGCTAGGGTTAATTTCATGGTATCGATAGGTTTAGAACTATGATAGTTTTAGTGTGAGAGTTAGAATTTTTCTGAGGGCTAGGATTAGGGTTATGGTTTGGGACATTATTAAATTAGGTCTAGAATTTTGGCTAGGGTTAGTGTTCATCTTAGACCTAGTTATAGAGTTATGGTTAGGGTTATGTTTAGGATAAGGGATGGTGTTATTTCTAGGTTTAGATGTAGGATAATGGTTAGAGTAGGGTTAGGGCTAGGGTTAGGTTTAGGTTTATGATTAAGGCTAGATTTAGGGCTAGAATGAGGGCTAGTGTCTGTTTTAAGTTTAGGGCTAGGATTATTACTAGGCCTAATATCAGGTCTAGGATTATGGTTAAAGATAGTTTTAGGGTTAAGTTAATGGCTATATGTAGTGCAAAGGTTAGATTAGGGTAAGGTTCAGGTTTTGAACTAGCAAAAACTTTAGGGTTAGTGTCAAGGTTAGGATGTGGTTTAGGTTAGGATTTAGTTTTAGGGCTGGAATTAGTATTAGGGTTAGGGTTAGGGTAATGATATGTTTTGGTTTAGGATTCAGGTTAAGTTTAAGGTAATTGATAGAGTTGGCATTATCAATAAGGTTAGGTTTAGGCTTATGGTTAGCATTAGGTTATAGGTCATCATTAGGATCATGGATAGGATTAGAGGTTAGGTTAGAACTAGTGTTATGGTTAGGAATAGTTCTTGACTTATGGTTAGGTTTTGGTTTAGAACTAGGTTTAGGTTTAAGCTTATGTTAAAAGTAAAGGTTAGATTTTGAGCTAGTTTAGGGCTAGGGTGCGGGTTAGATTTAGGGTTAGGTCTACAATAGGATTATGGTAGTGTTAGTGTTATGTTTAGGGTTAGAACTACAGTTATCATTAAGGGGTTTAGGGTTAGGGTAATGGATAGGGTTAGATATAGGGTTAGGGTTATAGTTAGATTTTGGTTTAGGGTTACAATTACAGCTATGGTTATGTTTAGGTTCATGGATGGATTTAGGATTTCAGCTAGGTTTAGGGCTATGCCGAGTGTTAGATTTTGTGTTATGTCTAGGGTCAGTTTTCCACTTAGGGTTAGGACTAAAGTTAGAGTTTCAGCTAAAATTATCAATAATATTAGGTTTAGGGTTAGGGTAATGAGTTGGTTTTCAGCTAGGTTTAGGGATAGGGGTAAGTTTAGGATTAGGGCTAGATTTAGTGTTTGGCAGACGTCTATGTTTATGTTTAGGTTAAGTGTTAAGCCTTGGGCTAGGGTTAGGTTAGGGCTAGGGTTAGGGTTAATTATATGCTTAGGTCTAGGTTTAGGCTTCGGATTAGCTCTATGTTTAGTGTTAGGTTTAGGCCTAGGGTTAGGGAATGGGTAATTTAAGAGCTAGATTTATTATTAGGGCTTGTTTTAGTGTTAGAGATATGTCTGGATCTAAACCTTATCCTAACCCCAAAACTAACCCTAATACTAGACGAACCTTACATCTAGCCAGAAACATAACCCTAGCTCTTACATTACCCATACACCTAGTACTAGCTCTAAACCTCACACATAACCTAGCCCTAATTCTAGCCCTAAACCTAACCCTAAGCATAACTTTAATCCTATACCAAGCCCTAACCCTAACCCTAACCCTCGTCCTAGCTCTATCGTTAGCTTAGACCCTTAACCTTACCCGAAACATAACCCTAAACCAAACCCAAAACGTCAAGTTTACCCCAGCCCTAATCCTAACATTAACCATAGCCCAAACCCTAGCTCTAACTTTAACAATTACCTTAACTATAACCCTAAACTAATGCTAACTCTAGCTCTATTCCTAACACTATCCTTACCCTAGCCCTTACTGTAACCCTACCTATTGCCCTAGCCCTAATACTAGCTCAATCCCTAACCCTTAAACATAACCTAACCCCCAAAATAACTGAAAGCTTAACCCTAACCCTAACACTAATCTTAATCCTAACCTTAACCATAGCCCTAACCCTAGCTTGAACCCTACCCATTACCTAACCCTAAACTTAACCTTAATGACAACACTAGACCTAAATATGAATTTACCCAAACCCTAAACATAAACCTAAATCTAGAACTAACAGTGAACCTAAACTTCACCCGAAGTCTAAGTAACCTTAACCCCTAAACCTAATCCTAAACCTAACCCTAATGCTAACCTAAACCTAACTCTAACTCTGACCTGACAAATAATCTTATTACCCTCTCTAATGAAAACCCTAGCCCTAACCCTAATACTAACCTTAGCTCTAACCATGACCATAAAAGTAGACCAAACCCTAAATTAACCTTAGCCCTAGCACTAACCCTAACTCAACTGTAAACCATAAGCAAAACCTAATATTAACTCTAACCCTCACCCTCACCCTGACCCTAACCCTAACATTAGCTCTAATCCTAACCTAACATTAGCCCTAACCCTAGGTCTGCCTTATAAATTACCCTAAAATAACCATAACGCTAATGCTAACCATAGGCCTAACCCTAAACCTATCACAAACCAAAACCATATCCATTACCCTAAACTTAATCTGAAACCTAACCCTAACCCTAACCATTACCTTTACCCTAATTCTAACCTTAATGCTAATTTGAGCCCTAAACCTAAACCTTAACCTGACACAAAACCAAAGCCTGACTCTGACCCAAATAATATCCCTATTTCTAAACCTGATCCTTTCCCTAAACGTAACACTTAAATTTGACTTAGCCATAAATTTAACCCTAAGACTATCCCTAACTGTAAATCTAGACCTGACATTAGCCCTAGCCCTAATTTTTGCCCTAACCCTAACACAAAACTCATCCCTAATTCTAGTGTTAAACCTAGCATTAATACTAACCAAAACCTTAACCCTAGCACTAACCCTAAAGCTAATAGTAAAATTAGCCCTAATCCTAACCATAGCACTAAAACATAACCGAGCAACAGTCCTAACACCAAACCTTAACTTAAACCAAACACTAGCACGACACCTAGCACTAACCCTAGCCCTAATTCAAGACTCAATCCTAACCTTAAAAATAACCCTGACCCTGACTCATATCCTAACACTCACCCTAGCTCTAAATAGCATCCTAAACTTAAACCAAAACCTAAAAGTAATCCTAACCCTAATTCAAGTCCTAACCCTAACCCTAAAACTAACCCTGACCTGAATCATATTCCAACACTAACTCTAGCTATGAATATCAATCTAACATTTAACTTAACCCTAACACTTAATCTACCCCTAATCCTAACCCTAAAACTAACCCTAATTATAACCCTAGTTCTTTCATTAGTCATTGTCCTAAACCTAGCCTTAAACCTCACAAAAAAGAAACTAGCCCTAATCTGAGGCCTAAACCTAGCTTTAACCCTAAACATAACATTAACCCTAGCCCTAAACCTATCTCTAAGAGTATCCCTTACCCTAAGCAAAACCATAACCCTAATGGTAACACTAGACTTATCCCTAATCTTTAGGCTAACCAAATAATAATCTTATTAATAGTCCAAACCATAGATCTCATTCTAGCTCTAACCCTATCCCAAACCCAAACCATAACCCTGACCCTCATTCTGACTGTAACACAAACCTGAGGTCTAAACCTGACCCTGACCCTAACCCTAAACCAAATCCTAACACTAGCCCTACTGATAACCTTATACCTAAACCAAACCCTACCATTAGCTCTAGACCTAAACCTAATTTTAAATCTAGCTTTAACTCTAGCTCTAGACCTAAAAAAAACCCTATCCATAGCCCTAACAATAACCCTTCATCTAACCCAAACACTAACCCCAACCCTACACCAAAACCTAGTCCTAAACCTGGGTTTAACCTGAACTTTAACTGTAACCTGAACACTGACCCTGACTCTAACACTAAACGTACCTCTAAACCTGACCCTAATCAAAACCTAAACATAATTCTGGAAACATTCATAACTCTAACACTAAAACAAGCCCTAATCATAACTCTGGCTGTTACATTACCCATAGCCCTAAACCTAGGCCTAAACTTAACACTAAACATAGAGCTAATCCGAGGCCTAAACCTAGCCCCAAAAGTAACACTAAACCTAACCCTTGCCCTAACCTAACTCTACCCCTAACATAAACTTAGTCCTCACTTTAGTCCTAACCCTAGCTCAAAGCTTAAACATTACCCTAAACATAAAACTAGACTAATCAAAAACTATAACCCTAACACTAGTTCTAATCCTAAACTCAACCCTAGCCCTAAACCTAGCTTGAAACCTACCCGTTACAATAACACTAAACTTATTGATGATTCTAACCGAAGCCCTAACTCTAAACCAAACCCTAACTGGGAAACTAACCCTAGACATAATCCTAAATTTATCACTCGGCATAACCCTAACCCTAATTCAAACCCTAAACCTAACCATAAACCTAAACCTAACCAGAAACCTAATCCTAACCCTAAACCAAAATCTAAACCTAACTCTAACCCTATATCTAACCCTATTCATTAACCTAAACCTAAGCCTAACCTTAATGATAACCTAATCCTAACCCTAACACTAACACTAACTCTACCATAATCCTATCCCTAGAGCTAACCTTAAAACTAACCCTCTCCCTAGGCATAACCCTAGTTCAAAACCGAACACTTACAGTAATCATAACCCTAAAGCTAATCCTAGTTCTAACCCTAACGATAACTCTAGACTTATTCCTAACCTTAAACCTCGTTTTAACCTAAGCTCTAATCTGACCCACTACCTTAATAATAACCCTTACCCTAATGCTAACCCTAAGCATAACCTTAAGCCTATTACTAATGCTAACCTTATCAATTACTCTAAACCGAACCTGAACCCTAAATCAAACAGTATCTTTACCCTAACTCTAACCCTAATGCTAATTTGATCCCTAAACCTAAATCGTAACTTAAACAAAAACCTGAAACTTGACCCTAAATTTAAAAATTCCCCTAGCTCTAGACCTGACCCTTACCCTAAGCCTAACACTTACACTAGATGTAGACCTAAACCTAACCCTAAAATTATCTTTAATGATAACCCTAGACCTGATAGTAGCCCTTGCACTAATCCTAGCTCTTAACCTAAAAAAAATTATAGCCCTCATACTAGCCCTAAACACAGCCTTAATCATAACCCTATCTCTACGCCTATCCCTATCGCTACTCTAACCATAACCCTACCTCCTAACCTAGATATAATGCCATCCATATCCTAAACATAAACCTAACTATAACCCTATCACAAGGCCTAAACTGAACACTAAATCTACCCCTATTCTTAGCCTTAACTTTACCTTTATCCTAACTCTAAACCTAATCCTAGCCCTAAGACAAACTAACTCTCACACTAGCTTTATTACTAGTTCTAACCCTATCTCTTACCATAACTCTAAACCTAGCCCTAAACCTAGCACTAACTCTTGCCCTATGTTTAGTCCTAGACTAACCCTAGATCTAAGCCTAACTCTAAATATAACCCTAACCATAAGCCTAAGCCTAACACTAACACTAGACCTAACCCTAATACTCATCATAAAACTAGTGCTAACCCTAACACTGAGATTAAAACAAAACTGAGCAATAGACCTCACCCTAAACATTAACTTAAAACAAATGCTAAATTACACCTATATCTAATCCTAGCCCTAATTCGAGTCTTAAACCTAACCTTAAAACTAACCCTAACCCTGACTTATACCCTAACACTCACCCTAGCTCTAAAACAAAACTCTAACCTCAAACCAAACCTTAACAGTAAATCTAGCCCTAATTTTAATCCTAATTTTAAAAATAACCCTGTCCCTGACTCCTATCCTAACAATAACCCTAGCACTAAATTCACCCTAACCTTAAACCTAACCATAAACACTAATCAGAAACACTAACCCTAAATCTAACTCTAATTGTATTCCTAATTCTTCTAGCCCTAATGCTAACACAAAAACTAGCTGTAATCTGAGCCACAAACCTAGCTTTAACACTAACCCTAACCTTAACACTACCACTAATACTAGCCCTAACTCTATTCCTAAACCTAAGCAAAACCCTAACCCTAATGGTAACCCTAGGCCCATCCCTAATTTATAGGCTAATCAAAACACTGACTCTAATAATAGTCCTAAACTTAGCCCTCAATCTAGCTCTAAACTATTACAAACCCTAACCCTAACCTTGACCTTTATTCTGACCATAACACTAAACCTAGGTGTAAACCTAACTCCTACCCTAGACCAAACCTTAACACTAGCCCTGCCAGTAAACTTATACTAAACCTGACTCTACCACTAGCCCTAGACCTAAACCTAATCCTAAATCTAGCCTTAACTCTAGCCATAGTCCTGAAAAAAATTGCCCTAGCCCTATCAATAACCCTTAACCTAATGCAAGGTCTAATCCTACCCCTAGAGATAAACCTAGTCCTAAATTTGTCTTTAACCTTAACCTTAACACTAACCTGAACACGAACTCTGCATTTAAAACTAAGCTAACTCTAAACTTGACCCTAACCAAAAACCTAAACATAACACTGGACATAGCTGTAACCTAAACCAACAATTAGCCTAAATAATAATCCTAGCTCTTACATTACCCATAGCCCTAACCCTACACCAAAACCTAACACAGAACTTGGAGGAAATCCTAAGCCTAAACCTAGCACTAAGCATAACCCTAAACCTAACCCTAGGCTTAATTTTAACAATAAATCTAGCCTTAGTTCTAAACCATACTCAATGCCTAACCCTTACTCTAAATATAAACTTAGACATATCCCTAACTCTAACTCTAATTCTATCCCTAACCATAAACTTAACCCTATCCCTAAACCTAGCCCTGAACGTACCCATTTACCTTTCCCTAACCCTAATTGGAAAACTAACTCTAGACCTAACCCTAAACCTAAAACATGCCATAGCCCTAACCCTACCTAAAACCCTAACATGTACCAGAAATCTAAACCTAACCATAACTTAAACTTAATCCTAAAATGAAATCTAACCCTAAACCTAATCCTAAACATAAATCTAACCATATCCATTATCCTAACCCTAATAATAAATCTAGCCCTAATCCTAACCTAAATGCTAAACTTACCATAATCCTATCCCTAGACCTAATGCTGAACCTAACCTAAACTTAACCCTAGCCCTAACTCCAGCTCAGACCCTAACTCGTACACTAAATAAACCCTAGCTGAAACCCTAACCCTAACCCGAGCCCTAAGACAAACTCTAACTCTCACACTAGTCCTATTCTTAGTTCTAACCCAATCTCTGACTATAACCTAAACTTAGCCCTAACCCTCGCCCTATCCTTAGTCCTAGCCTAAACCTAGATCTAAGCCTAACTCTAAATATTACCCTAATCATAAGCCTAAGCCTAACACTAATAATAGACCTAACCATAATGCTAATCATAAAACTAGTGCTAACACTAACCCTCGGATAAAACAAAACTGAACAATAGACTAACCCTAAACCTTAATTTAAACCAAACCCACAATTACACCTAGAACTAATCCTAGCCATAATTCTAGTCCTAACCCTAACCTTAAAACTTACCCTGTCCCTAACACTCATCCTAGCTTTAAAACACATCTCTAACCTTAATCCAAACCCTAATAGTAAACCTAGCCCTAATTTGAGTCCTAAACCTAACCCTAAAACTAGCCCTGTCCCTGAATCCTATCCTAACAATAACCCTAACTCTATTTTCATCCTAACCTTATACCTAACCCTAAAACTCGAACTACCCCTAACACTAACCCTAAAGCTAACCTTAATTGTAAACCTGATTCTTATATTAATTGTTGCCCTTTTTCTAGCTCAAGCACTAACACAAAATCTAGACTGTATGAGCCCTAAACTGTTAAGGTCTGTAAACAAGTCAGATTGGCACCTGTTATTTTGCCAGAGAAATGTTAGAGTTTGTAAACAAGTCTGCACGGTGTCTGACAAAATGCCAGAGGGAGTGGTTTGTGAAGTAACAAAAGCAAGCCATTAAGTGTGGAGATTCCTTATTGGTTGACTGCTGTATCTATTTTATGCTAATTAGATAAGTTGTGTAAAATGTATAAATATCACTCAGATCTTACAATAAACGGCTTCCATTCCTGCTGCATCAACGTACACAAGTCATTCGTCACCTGCACCCCCCCCCTGCTTATTCTGCTGCAGCCTGACTGTGGCAGATGGTGGCCCGTTACGGGGAGCCCCGGGACACTCGGGGGTAAGTGACGAAAAAAACTGCCTGTCCATAGAGGACGGGAGCAATCTGCTCGTCCCTAGGCAGATAGGGCGAGAGGAAAAATGGCCATTTCGAGAAAATGGAGAAGATTGATGCAGTATGTTTGTGTATTGTTTTGTCTTGGAATGTTGTATTGTCTTTGTGATGAAAATATGGAAGGGGTGAGAAGTAAATTGATAAGGGAAAAAGGCACCCCAGTGGAACCAAGAATAATTAGGGCATGTGTTGATAAAAGCCCAGAAACTCTAGTCAGAAAGAAAAAGAAAGTTCAGAATGGTGTCATTGCTGGTATAATTTTTCCAAGGGCTTCTTACATGGAGCCATCAATTGGCTTAATATTGTAACATTTTGTATCCTCCCTTTCTGTTACTAGCAGGTTATTTATGGTGTTTCTGTAAAAAACACTATGGTCATTATTTAAATTAAACAAAAGGGGGAAATGTTAAGGTCTGTAAACAAGTCAGATTGGCACCTGTTATTTTGCCGGAGAAATTTAGAGTCTGTAAACAAGTCTGCACGGTGCCTGGAAAAATGCCAGAGGGAGTGGTTTGTGAAGTAACAAAAGCAAGCCATTTAGTGTGGAGATTCCTTTTTGGTTGACTGCTGTATCTATTTTATGCTAATTAGATAAGTTGTGTAAAATGTATAAATATCGCTCAGATCCTACAATAAACGGCTTCCATTCCTGCTGCATCAACGTACACAAGTCATTCGTCACCCCCCCAACTTATTCTGCTGCAGCCTGACTGCGACACTAAACCTAGTTTTAACACTAACCCTCACCCTAACTCTACCCCTAACACTAGCTCTACCTCTATTTCTAAACCTAAGCAAAACCATAACCCTAATGGTATCCCTAGACCAATCCCTAATCCTTAGGCTAATTAAAATTCTATCTGTATTAATGGTGCTAAACCTAACCCTCATTCTATCTCTAACCTATCCCAAACCCTAACCCTAACCCTGACCTTTATTCTGACCATAACACTAACCCTAGGTCTAAACCTGACCCTAACCCTAGACCAAATCCTAACTTAGCACTACCAGTAACCTTACACTAAAACTGACTCTACCACTAGGCCAAGACCTAAACCTAATCCTAAATGTAGCCTTAACTCTAGCCCTAGACCTAAACAAAAACTTAGCCCTAGCCCTAACAATAGCCCTTAATCTAATGCAAAGTCTAACCCTTCCACTAGATTTAAACCTAGTCCTAATCTGGCTGTAACCTTAAACCTAACACTAACCTGAACGCTGACCCTGCATTTAACACTAAGCTGTCTCTAAACCTGACACAAACTAAAAATCTAAAGCTAACACTAGACCCAGCCTTAACCCTAACCCTACAACAAGCCCTACTCATAATCCTAGGTCTCAAATTACCCATAGACCTAACCCTACACCTTAATCTAACAAAAAACCTAGAGTGAATCTTAGACGTAAACCCAGCTCTAGGTGTAACCCTAACCCTAGCTCTAATTCTAACCCTAACTGTATCCTTAGTCCTAAATTTACTCAATGCTTAAATATAAACTCAGACGTATCCCTAAGTCTAACCCTACCCCTATCCCTAACCCTAAACTTAACGCTATCCTTAAACCTAACTCTGAACATACACATTACCCTAACTCTAACCCTAACCCTATTGATAAACCTAGTCGTTAACCCTAACCCTAACCCTAACCAGAAAACTAACCCTAGACCTAACACTAAACTTGACACTTGCCGTAGTGCTAACTTTAGCTCAAACCCTAACCTGTACCAGAAAGCTAAACCTAACTATGCCTTAACATTTAACCCTAAAACTAAATAAAATCCTAAACCTAAACCTAAACTTACATCTAACCATATTCATTACCTTAACCCTTATCCTAATCTTAATGATAAATGCAGCTCTAACCCTAATCCTTACCCTAAACCTACTGTAATCCTTTCCCTAGACCTAACGCTGAACCTAACCCAAAACAGCTCTTGCCCTAACTCTAGCTCAAACCCTAATCCTTACTGGAAACAAACCCTAGCCCAAACCCTACCCTAATCCTAGCCCTAATTCTAACCGTAACCAGCCAAAACCCTAGCTCTAACTCTATCCATTACCCTAATCATAACCCTAAACCTAATGCTAAGTGTAGCTCTAATAACCCTAAATCTACCTTTACCCTTAGTTCTGATTCTAACCTGAACCCTCAACCTAGCCCTAACACTTACTAAATCCATGAGCCTTACCATTAACCTGATGGTAAGAAAAACTAATCTTAGCACTAAATCTAACCCTAGCCCTAACCCTAATACTAACCCTAACCCTTGACTTAACCCTAAACCTAACCCTAGCCTTAGTACTAACCCTAGTTTAAGCCCTAACCCGTATTCTAATCTTAACCCTAACCCTAACCCTAGCCTTAACCATAACCCTAACCCTAACTCTAGCCCTAATCCTAAACATAATCCTAGCCCTAACCATAGCTATAAATAGATCCATTACCTTAAGAATAACCATAACCCTATTGCTAACCCTAGGCCTAAACCTAACCCTATCCATTAACCTAAACCTAACATGAACCCTAAACCTAACGTGAAGCCTACACCTAACCCTATCCCTTACACTAACACACTAACTCTAACCCTAATGCTATTTGAGTGCTAACTCTAAACCTCAACCTAATCCACACCCAAAACCTGACCTGACCATTATAATACCCCTAGGTCTAAACCTGAACCTTGCCCTAAACCTAACTCTGAATATAGACCTAGCCATAAACCTTACACTAAAACTATCCCTAACAATAACCCTAGACCTGATATTAGACCTAGCCCTAATTTTTGCCAAAACCCTAACACAAATGTAAGTTCTCATTTAGGCCTAAACCTAGTCTTGATCCTAACCCAAACCCTAACTCTAGCCCTATCCCTAATTTTATTCCTCACCCTATATCTGAACCTAGATATAACTCCAACCCTTCAACTAACTCTAACCCCAATTCTAACACTGTATTTAACACTTACACTAATCCTAGACCTGATACTAGGCCTAATATAGCCCTAACACTAATACTAACACTAGCACTAATACTAACTCTAGCTATCGCCCTAGACCTATTTTTAGGTCTTACCCTATCCCTTATCATAACCCTAACACTTGCTCTACACTTAGCCCTAAACCTAGGCCTACCACTAACCCATGATCTAATCATAACTCTAAATCTAACTCCAACCTTAAGCCTAAACTTCACACTAACTCTAGCAATAACAGTAACACTAATCCTAAAACTAGCCCTACACTAGCCCTAGACACCCCCCCCAATAAAAATGAGCCATAGACCTAACTCAAACTCTTAACTTTAACCAAAACCTAACCCACACCTATCCATAACCCTAGCCCTAATTAAAGCCCTACCCTAACCCTAAAACTAAACTTGACCCTGACTCTGACCCTAAAACTAACTCTAGGTTTCAGATCACCCTAAAATTATACCTAACCATAAAACTACACCTACCTCTAACCCTAAACCTAAAATTAACCATAATCATAACCCTAGTTCTTACATTAGTCATAGCCCTAATCCTAGTCCTAACCTAAACCAAAATCTAGTACTACTCTGAGCTGTGCACCTATTTTAACCCTAACCCTAACCAGAGTCCTAACCATTACCCTAAACCTATCCCTAACACTAAAACTTGCCCTAACCCTAAACATAACCCTTGACTTAATCCTAACAATAATTCTAGCCTTAACCCTAGCTCTAAAACTATCCATTACCAAAACCATATCCCTAACCCTAATGCTGTCCCTAAGATAATCCTAACCCTATCTCTAACCCTAACTTTATGCATTATTCTAAACCTAACCTGAAACCTAAACCTAACCATAATCATTACCCTAATTTTAACACTAATCACAACACTAATGAAAGCCCTGATCCTAACCTTAACCAAACTCAAACCTTAATCATTAGAGTGATCCTAATAATAACCCTAACTCTCAACCTAAACCTTACACTAGAAGTAGCCTTAAACCTAAACCTAAAACTAGCCCTAACCATAAACCTAGACTTCACTTAAGCCCTAGCAATAATTCTAACCCTAACCCTAACACAAAATCTAACCCTAATCCTAGCCCTAAACCTAGCTTTTATCTTAATCTTAACCCTAACCCTAGCCCAAACCTTATTTTGTACCTCGCCTTAAACCTAACTATAAAATCATAACCTTACCATATAACATGACACATTACACTTATCATAACCTTAACCCTAGCTAGCCCTAACACTAACCCTACCGCTAATACTAGTACAAATTAATCCTAAATATAACTGCAACTTTAACCCTAACCCTAACTCTCACCCAAGCACTAACAAATGTTCTAAATATATCACTTAGTATAACACAAACCCTAGACCTAAACCTAGCCCCAACCCCATTTCTACTTTTGCCATAACCCAAATCCTAGACCTAACCCTAACCTTAAATCAAACCCTAATCCTAAGCCTAAACCTCACCCTAACATTGGCCCTAACCCTAATGCTAATTGGAAAACTAGCCCTAACCCTAGCTCTAGCACTCAAACAAAACCAAGTCATACGCTTAACACTAATTCTTAACCTAAACTAAAACCTAAGCTTATATCTAGCCCTAACCCTAACCCTAATTTGAGTCCTAACCTTAACTCTAGAACTTACCCTGACCCTGACTCAGACTCTAACAATAACCCTAGCTCTAAACATCACAATAACACTAAACGTAAACCGAACACTAGATCTAGGCCTTACTCTAACCCTAAAACTACCCCTAATCGCAAAACCAGTTCTTACATTAGCCATAGCCCTGTGCTAACAGAAAATCAAGCTCTAATCTGAGACCTAAAACTAGCTTTAAACCTAACCCTAACACTAACCTTTACCCTAGTATTAACACTATCCCTTACGCTAAGCCAAACCCTTACCATAATGCTACCCTAGTCCTAACCCTAATTTTTAACCTACCCCAAACCATAACACTATTACTAGTCCTAACCCTAGCCCTCATTTTAGCTCTAACCCTAACCCAAATCTTAACCCTAACCATGACCATTATTCTGACCTTTACTCTATCGCTAGAATTAAACCTGAATCTAACTATAAACTGAACCCTAACACTTGCCCTATGGATAACCTTATACCTAAACCAAACCCTAAAACTCGACCTAGACAAAAACTTAATCTTAAATCTACCCATTACTCTAGCATTAGCCCTAAACAAAAAACTAGCCTAAGTTCTCACAATAACCCTTAACCTAACCCAAACACTACTTCTACTTCTAGACCTAAACCTAGTCCTAATTCTGACCATAACCCTAATCCAAACAATGCCCCTTTCTGTAACACAAATCATAGCTTTAAAATTTATGCTAACCCAAAATCTAGAAGTAACCCTAACACTAGACCTAGCCATAACCCTAATTCTAGGTCTTACATTACATATATAACACTAACCCTATCCATTTCCTAAAACTAACCTGAACACTAAACTTAACCTTATTATTACTCTAACCCAATACCTAACCCTAATGCTAAATCTAGCCCTAAACCTAAACCATAACCTAAAACAAAGCCTAAAAAAGACACTTACCCTAACAGTACCTCTAGCTTTAAACCGGACCTTTTCCTGAAACCTAACCCTTACAATAGACATAGCCATAAACCTAACCTCAATATTATCCATAAGCACAATCCTAATTGACATTAGCCATAGACCTAATTCTCTCCCTAAATCTAACACAAACCCAATCCCTCATTCTAGCCCTAAACCTAGACTTAATCCTAACCTGAAACCTAACCATAGCCCACACCTTAATTTCAACCCTTGCCCTAGTTCTGAACCTGTGTATAACCACATCCCTTCCCCTAACCCTCACCCTAACCATAACCCTAACACTAACACTAATGCTAAACCTAACCCTAACCCTAACACTAACCCAAGCTCTAATCCTAGCCCTAATTTAGTGATAATCTTAAACCTAATTCTAACCCTACCCCTAAGACTAACTCTAACTCTTGCCCTAGACCTATTTCTAGTAGTATCTATCTCTGTTACTATAACCCTAACATTAGTCCTAACCTAACCCCTAAACTCACCCCAAGTCCTAACCTTAGATCTAACCATAACTCTAAATATAGCCCTAAACCTATGCCTGAACCTCACTCTACATCTAGCCCTAACACTATCGCTACTCCTAAAACTACTTCTAAACCTAGTTGTAGCTCAAAACAAAACTGAGCCTTAGCCTAACCCTAACACTAATCTAACTGTAACCTCAGACCTGACATTAGAACTAGCCCTAATTCTTACCCTAACCCTAACACAAAACCTAACCCTACACCTACCCAAAAATCTAGCCTTATTTCGAGTGTATCCTTGACCCTAAAACTAAAACTGACCTTGACTCTGACCCTAACACTATCTCTATTTCAAAGCATAACTCTAATTATAACCTAACCTAACACTAGACCTATCCCTAAACTTAACTCTAAAACTAACCCCAATCGTAACCCTAGTTCTTATTTTAGCGATAGCCCTACCCTAACCCTAATTTAATCTAAAACCTAGCCCTAACTCTAACCCTAATACTAGCTTTAAACCTAACCCTAAGTCTAAACCTATCTTAACCCTAGCCTTAATCCTAACCATAACCTTAGCCCTAACTCTAGCTCTAATCCTAACTATTACCATAACCCTAACCCTAAACCTAATACTAATCCTAGGATAATCGTAAATCTATCCATAACCCGAACCCTATTTACTACCCTAAAGCTAACCTGAACCCTAGATGTAACCATATCCATTATCCTAACCCTAAACATAATCCTAACCTTATTTGAGCCCTAACCCTAAGCCTTAACCTGAACAAACCCTAACCATGACCCTGACCCTAATAATACCCCTGTCTCTAAAAGTGAACCTTACCCTAAACCTAACCTTTACACTACTCATACATATATATATATATATATATGTATATATATATATATATATATATATATATATGTGTATATATATATATATATATATATATATATATATATATATATATATATATATATAAACCTAACCCTAAAACTATCTCTAAACATAACCCTATACCTGACATTAGCCCAAGCCCTAATGTTAGCCCTGATGCTAAAAAAATCCCTAATCCTGGCCCTAAACATAGCCTTAAAACAAAGCCTAACCCTATCACTAGGCCTAACCCTAAAGTGAACTCTCACACTAGCCCTTAATCTAGCTATAATATCATACCATACTCTCACCCTAATTCTAACCCTAGCCCTAAATCAAGGCCTATTCTTAATACTAACCCTAGCTCTGATCCTAGACCTAATTTAGCCCTAACCTTAAACCAAATCATATTCCTAGCCCTAAGACTAACTCTAATTCTTTCCCTAGCCCTATTCCCAGTTCTAACATTATCCCTTACCATGACCCAAAGCCTAGCCCTAACCCTAGACCCAAACTTAGCCCAAGCCCTAAACCTAGATCTAACCCTAACTCTAAATCTAACCCCAATCTTAAATGTAAACTTCACTCTAACACTAGTTTAATTCTAATGCTAATTTGAAGACTATCCCTAACCATGCTACCATTCAAACAAAACTGAGCTACAGCTCTAATTCTAAACCTTAACCAAAACCAAACCCTAACGCTACACTTAGGCCTTACCCTAGCCCTAATTTGAGTACTAAAATTAACCGTACAACTAATAATTGCCCTGACTCTGATCATAAAACTAACGCTAAGTCTAAACATCACCCTAACCCTAAACCTAACCCGAACACAAAACCTAGCCTTAACCCTAATCCTAAAACTGGCCCTAATTGTAATGCCAGGTCTTACATTAGAAATAGCCCTAACCCTAACACAAAACCTAGCCTTAATCTGAACTCTCACCCTAGGTTTAACCCTAATGCTACACCTAAACCTAACCCTAACTCTACCTCTAACCCTATCCCTTACCCTATGCCAACCCTCACTCTAATGCTACTCTAGTCCTAACCCTAATCCTTAGCATACCCCAAAACCTAACTCTATTACTGGTTTTAACCCTAGGCCTCATTCGATCTCTAATCCTAACCCAAATCCTAAGCCTATCCCTTACCCTTATTCTGACCGTAACACTAACCCTGGGTCTAAGCCTGACCCTAACTCTAAACCAAACACTAACACTACCCCTATTGGTAAACCTATACCTAAAACTAACTGAAATATTAACACTAGACCTAAACTTAATCCTAAATATAGCCATAACTCTAGCCCTAGCCCTAAACAAAAAGCTAGTTCTAGCACTAACAATAACCATTAGTCTGACACAATAACTAACAATAACCCTAGAACTAACCCTAGTAAAATTTTGCTCCTAACCATAAATCCAATGCTATCCTGCATACTGACTCCTACCCTAACACAAACCCTAACTCTAAACCTTATTCTAACGCAAAACATACCCCTAACACTAGACCGAGCCATAAACCTAACCTTAAAACTAGCCATAACCATAATCCTAGTTCTTACATTACCCATAGTCCTAACACAAGCAACAAACCTCCCCCCAAAACCTAGCCCTAAATGTAGCACTAAAACTAGCTGTAAGCCTAACCCTAACCCTAGCCCTAGCCTTAACGCTCACACTTGTCTAGCCCTAATCTGAGTTCAAACTGTAACTCTTAATCTAAATGTAACCCTAAACCTAACCCTAACCCTTGCCCAAATCCTAACTGTAACCATAGCACAAATCCTACCTCAAATCCTGTTCATTACCTTAAATATAATCCTAACACTAATGCTAACCTGAGCCCTAACTCTAACCCTAATTCTTACCATAGCCCTGAATCTAACCCTAAATCTCGCCCTAGAACTAACCATAAACACTTAAGCTAAACTTAACCCTACACTAACCCTAGGCCTAACCCTAACCATAGTCCTAATCCTAAATTTAAATCAATCCCTAACACCAGAACAAACTTTATACATTACCCTACACATAAGCCTATCCCAAATGCTAGCACTAGGTCTAAACATAACACTATCCCTAAAACTATCCCTATACATTAATCTATACCTAACCTGAACACTAAACCTAATCCTTCTCATTACTCTAACACTAACCCTAATGCTAATTTGAGCCCTAACCCTAAAACTTAACCTAAAGTAAACCCTAACCTGGACTCTGAACCCAATAATACACCTAGCTTTAAATCTTACCCTTACCCTAAACCTAACCCTTACACTAGACCTAGCCGTACACCTAACCGTAACCATAACGATAGACATGACATTAGTCCTAGCCCGAATTCTAGCTCTTACCCTAACACAAAACCTAGCACTCATTTCATCCCTAAACCTAGCCTTAATCCTAATCCAATCCCTCACCCTGACTCTATCCTCAATTTTAACTCTTGACCTAGCACTGAAACTATCTATAGCCCCATCACATCTTCTAAAACTAACCCTAACCCTAAAAATTACACTAACCCTAACCCTAGCCTTAACCATAGGCCTAACACTAACACTAACCCTAGTGCTAATACTAGCCCTAATTTTGACCTAACCCTAACCCTACCTTTAACCCTAGTCCTAAGACTAACTCAATCTCATTCTAGCCCTATTTCAATTTCTAACTATGTCAGTTACTATAGCTCTAACGTTAGCCCTCATTGTAGCCATAGTCCTAAGCCTAGACTTAACCATAACTCTAAATCTAACCCTAAACATAAGCCTAAACCTCACCCTACAACTAGCCCTGATACCATTGCTAACCCTAAAACTAGCCCTAACCTTAGCCCTAGCCTTAAAACAAAACCGAGACTTTGCTTTAACCCTAAACCTTAACCTAAACCAAACCCTAATTTTACAACTAGCCATAACCCTAGCTGTTATTCATGTCCTAGGCCTAAAACTAACCATAGCTCTAAATATGACCCTAACCCTAAAGCTAATGCTAACACTAGACCAGCCCAAATTTCTAATCATAATCCTAGTTCTTACATTGGCATTAGCCTAACTCTAGCCTTAACCCTAACACAAAAAAAGCCCTAATCTGAGTCCTAACACTAGATTTAACCCTAACATTAACACTAACCCTAGTCCTAAACTTAACCTAACTCTGGCCCTAACCGTATCCCTTACCCTAAGCCAAAAACTATCCATAATGTGACCCTAGTCCTAATCCTAATCCTTAGCTTAATCCTATTACTTTTCCTAACCCTAGCACTCATTCTAGCTCTATTTCTAACCGAAAACCTAACCCTAACCTTCACCCTTATTTTGAAATTAACACTAATTAGGTCTAAACCAAAACCTAATCCTAATCCAAACCCTGAAACAAGCCTTATAGTAACCTTATACCTATACCTAACCCTAACACTAGCCCTAAACCTAAACCAATTCCTAAATCTAGCAATAACTTTAGCCCTGGAACTAAACTAATACTTATTCCTAGCCCTAAAAATAAGCCTTAACCTAAAATAAACACCAACCCTACCCCTAAACCTAACCTTGTTTTAATTTTGGCTTTCAACCTAACCCTAACTATAACCTGAATATTGTCTCTGCCTTTAACAGTAACATTATCTCTAAACCTGAGCGTAACTAACATCTAAACCTAACACTAGACTTAGCCATAACTCTAACCCTAAAACTAGTCCTAATCATAACCCTAGCTCTTATATTACACATAGCCCTAACCCTAGGCCTAAACCTAACACAAAACCTAGATCTTATCCTAGGCCTAAACCCAGATAAACCTAACAAAATCCGTAGCCCTAACCCTACCTTAATTCTCGCCTTAGTCTTAACCCTGGCTCAAAACCTAACCCTTAGCCTAAAAACAACCCTACACCTATCCCTATATCTCACCCTAAAAGTAGCCCTAATCCTAATCTTAACTCTAGAACTAAACCTAGCTCTAAAGACACCTATTACCCTAAACATAACCCTAACTCTGTTGATAACCCTAGGCCTAACCCTAACCCTAAACCTAACCAGAAAACTAATCCTAGACCTGACCCTAAACCTCACCTTCAGCATAGAGTTAACCCTAGCTCAAACCTTAACCCTTATCATAAACCTAACCATAACCATAGCCCTAAATCTAAGCCTAAACCTCAATCTAACTCTAACTATAAACCTAAACCTACATCTAATCATATCCATTACTCTAACCCTAATATTACACTTAATGATGACCGTAGCCCTAATCAAAATCCTAACCCTAACCGTACTGTAATCTTATCCCTAGACCAAATCCTAAACCTAACACTTGCCCTAGCTTTAGACCTAACTGAAAACCCAACCATTACACTAAACGTAACCCTAACACTAACCCTAGATCTAACCCTAACCCTAACCATAACTCAAGACCTACTTCTAACCATAACCATGGCCCTAACCTTAGCTCTAAGGTTATCCATTATCCTAAACATAATCCTTACCATAATGCTAATTCTAGACCTAACCCTAACCCTATCGCTAACCCTAACCTTATCAATTACCCTAAACCTAAACTGAACCCTAAACAAAAACCTATCATTACCCTAATCCTGACAATAGAGTTATTTAGAGCCCTAATCCTATACCATAACCTCAAACAATATCTAACCCTGAACTTTACCCTAATAATTCCCCTAGCTTTAAACCTGAACCTTACCCTAAATCTAACCCTTACACTAGACATAATGGTAAAACCTGACCTAACCTTAACCCTAGCTGTAAACATCACTCTAACCCTAACCCTAAATCTAACACTAGACTTAGCCATAACCCTAACCATAAAACTAGCCTTAATCATAATCCTAGTATTTATATTAGACATAACCCTAACCCCAGCCTTAAATTATCCCAAAACCTAGCCCTAATCTCTGCGCTAACCATAGCTTTAACCCTAACCCTAACCTTAACCATAACACTAGCACTAATTGTAACCATAATCCTAGCAATAACCTTAGCTCTAAACTTATTCATTACCCTAACCATAATGCTAACCCTAATGCTAACCCTAGGCTTGAACATAAACCTATCCTTACCCATAACCCTATTCATTACCCTAAACATAACATGAAACCTAAACCTAACCCCATGATTACCCTAATTTTAACCCTAATGCTAATTCGAGCCCTAACTTTAAACCCTAACCTTTCCCAAACACTAATAATGACCCTGACCCTAATAATAATCTTAGCTCTAAACTTGACCCTAACCTTAAACCTACCATTACACTAGATGTAGCCATGAACCTAACCCTAAAACTATCTTTAACCATAATGCTGGAATTGAAATTAGCCCTAGCCCTAACCCAAAACATAACTCAAGTTTTAACCCTAATTCTAACACTTGCCCTAGCTCTAAACCTAGCTATTATCCCATCCCTTACCCAAAAACGAACCACAACCCAAAACCTAACCCTAACCCATCACCCTAACCCTAGGCCTAACAATAACACTAAGCCTAGCACGAATCCTAGCCCTAATTTAGTCCTATCAATAACCTAAACTTAGCCCTAAGGCTACCTCTTGCCCTAGCCCTATTGCTTGTTCTATCCTTAGTACTAGCACTAATCCTAACTCTAAATATAAACCTAACTCTAAATTTAACTGAAACCATTAGCCTAAACCAAACCATAACATAGTCCTAACAATAATGCTAGTTATATAATTTGAACTACCCCTAGCCCTAGTCATAAAACAAAACCAAGCCATAGCCCTACAATAACCCTTATTCTAAACCAAACTCTAACCTTACAATCAGACCTAACCCTAACTCTAAAAATAACCCTGAACTTGACACTGACCCTAACACTAATTCTATTTCTAAACATCACCCTAGCCTTAAATTAAGTCTAGCACTTGACCTAGCTTTAACCCCAAACATAAATTTAGCCCTTATCATAACCCTAGTTTATATATTAGTTGTGGTCCTAACCCTACCCCTAACCCAAACAGAAATCCTACCCATAATCTAAGCCCAACCCTAGATATAACTCTAATCTTAACCCTCACACTAGCCCTAACCCTAACCCTAGCCCTAACCCTTTCCCTTTCCAAAAGCCAAACCCTAACACAAATGCTAACCCTAGTACTAACCCTAATCCTTATCACAACTTACACTGTAACCATATTACTAGTCCTAACCCTATCTTTCATTCTATTCCTAACCCAAACCCTGACCCTTATTCTGACCCTAACACCAACCCTTGGTCTAAACCTGACCCTATGCCTAAACCAAACCCTAACACTAGCTCTACCAGTAACACTATATCTATACTTAACCCTAACACTAGCCCTAGACCTAAAGCTAATCCTAAAAATATAACTCTAGCCCTAGACCCCAACAAAAAACCTAGCCATAGCCCTCACAATAACCCTTAACCTAAACCAAACACTACGCCTAAACCTGAACCTAGTCCTAATTCGGGCTATAACCCTAAACCTATCCCTAACTCTGACCTTACCCTAACACTAAACCAAGCTCGAAACCTGACCCTAACCCAAAACCTAGACCTAACACTAGACCTAGCCATAACCCTAACCCTAAAACTAGCCCTAAACATAACTCTAGCTCTTACATTACCCATAGTTCTAACCCTAGCCATAAACCTAACAAAAAACCTAGCCCTAATTCTAGGCCTAAACTTAGTCCTAAGCATAAGCCAACCCTAATCCTAGCCCTAACACTAAACCTAACCCTAACCCATGCCATAGACCTAACCCTAGCTCAAGGAAAACCATTTCAATAAACATAGCAATAGCCCCATCCTAAACCCTAACCCAAATTTAGCTTTAATCCTAATTTTATTCCTAGCCCAAACTTTACCTCGAACCCTATCCATTAGCCTTACCCTAACCCTAATTATAACCCTATCCCTAACACTAAACCTAACCTTAAACACAAATGTAACCCTAGACCTAACCTGAAACCTAACCCTTGCAATAGCCATAACCTTAGCTGAAATATTAAGACTTACCCTAAACCTAATTCTAACACTAGCTGTAACCCAAACCCTAACCCGAACCCTAACCCTACCTCTAATATTATCCAATACCCTAAACTTAACACTAACCCTAATTAAAACCCTAGCCATAATCCTAACCCTAAACCATACCATAACTTTAAACATAACCCTAGGTCTAAAATTAAACCTAAACCTCGCCCTAGCTTTAACCCTAGCTCAAACACTAACCTTTACTCTAACCTAATCATAACCCTAGCCCTAACCCTAACACTTACTCTTACCCTAAAACTTACCCTAAACCAAACCCTAGCCCTATCCCTAAACCTAACCCTTATCATAGACTTAATACAAACCATAACCTAGCCCTAACCCAAGCTCTAAACCTATCCATTACACTAAACATAACCCTAAACCTAATGCTAGCCCTAACTCTAACAATAAACCTAACCGATTCTTTACCCTAACCTTAACTGAAACCTAAACCTAACCATATGCATTACCCTAACCCTAAACTTAAACCTACCACTAATTCAAGCATTAACCATAAACTTTAACCTAAACCAAATGCCAACCCTGACTCTAACCCTAATCAAAATCCCTAGCTCTAAACCTGACCCTCACAATAAATGTAACTCAGTAGAACTAGGCATAACATTATCTTAAACTATCCCTAACCATAACATTAGAACTGACATTAGTCCTAGCCCTAGTTCTAGCCCTAAACCTAACAGAAACCCTAGCCATATTCTATCCCTAAACCTACCTTAATCCTGCCCTGAACACTAACCCTAACCCTAAACCGAATTCTAACTTTCATCTTAGACCTAAAGCTAGCTATAACACCACACATTCCGCTAAACTTAACCTTGACCCCAATGCTAATCCCTACATCTAGGTCTAACCTTAACACTAATCCTAGCCCTAATTCTAGCCCTAATTTAGCTGTAACCCTAACCCTAACCTAAGTATGGTACTAAGTCTAAAACTAACGCTCTTCCTAGCCGTATCTCTAGTTCTAACCCTATCCATTCCGGAACCATAACCTAGCTCTAACCCTATTCCTTGATCTAACCCTAAATTTAAATCTAACCAAACCCTAATCCTAAACCTCATCCTAACACTAGCCCTAACTCTAACACTAATCCAAAATCTAGCCCTAACACTAGCCCTAGCCCTAAAACAAAATGGAGCCATAGCCCTAAACCCAAACCTTAACTTAACCCAAACACTAACCCTACACCTAGCCCTAACTTTTTCCCTAAATAGAGTCCTAACCCTAACCCTAAAACTAACCATTACCCTGACTCTGATCATAACACTAAACCTAGCCCTATACAACACCCTCACCCTAAACCTATGCTTTGCATGCTTCAGCATTGGGTTACATTCAAAAGGAACAAATCAGTAAGTGTCCACAGAGAAATGACTGAGTTTGTGATGATTCAAGCAGCTAACACCAATCCTGTTTGTTATCCAGGTCCATTTCTAATTACACATATAATTCAAGATGAAGTGAAACCTTAAAACACTAACTGTTTCTGACAGCTAACCATGAACCAAGAAGGCCCAAACATGGAGAATATAGTAAGGCTAGGTAAAAAAATGAATCCTCCCTGTTATCAAAGAAATTTGAACAAAACTGAATCTAACCCCAATACTAATTCTAACCCTAGCCATAAACCTAACCTTAACACCAACCCTAACCTGCTATGAGAACCTATCATTATAGAAGACCCAAACTTGGGGTTCCTAGTAGCAAAAGGTAACAGATGAACCCTGCCCAGTATAAAAAATAATCTGACAAAATAATTGGGGGAGGTGTTTCATGACATGCCTATTTCCTCTGTATTTTTCTAAAGTGCTCTTGGATAATGTTATTTTCATTGCCATAGCTTTGGAAAACTTTCACTAGGAAGAAACCAGAGAGTGCCCACAGAGAACTAATTGAGTGTGTAAAATTTTAAGCTCCTAGCACCAACCCTGTTTGATTACCAGCTCAATTTCCATTTACCCATATAGAACAATGTGAAGTGAACCATTAAAATACAAACTGTTCCTGACAGTGAACAATTGCAATTTGAAGGCCCAAAATTGGGAAACATAATAAGGCCACATAAAAGAGAAATCCTGCCCTGTATCAAAGAAATTTGAACAAAAATATCTCTAACTCTAACACTAGTTGTAACTCTAGACATAAATCTAACACTAACCCTAAAACTATCCTGTTAATAGAGATTTGATCATACAAGTCCCAAACGTGGGGAACCCAGGGAAGCAAGCTACCAGATGAATCCTGTGCAGTATCAAACAAATCTGATGAAATAATCGGGGGGAGGTAGTTCAGGACATTCGTATTTCCTTTATTTCTCATAAAATACTCTTGCATAAAGTTGTTTTTGCATGCTTGTGCTTAGAGCTACTTTCACAAGGAAGAAACCACAGAGTGCCCACAGAGAACAGATTGAGTGTGTGAAGTTTCAAGCAGTTAGCACAAATCCTGTTTGATTTCTAGCTTTATTTCCATTTATATGTATAGGTTAAAATAAAGAGAAACCCTAAAACTCAAACTGTTCCTGACAGTGAACCTTGAACCAAGAAGGCCCAAAACTTGTGAACATAGTAAGGCTAGGTAAAAGATGACTCCTGCCCAATATCAAAGAAATTTGAATAAAACTAACTCTACCCCTAATATGCGCTCTAACACTAGCCCTAACCCAAACCCTAAAACTAACCCTAACCTGTTTAGAGAACTTTTGATAATAGAAGTTCCAAACTTGTGGAGACTAGTGGAGCAAGCTAACAGATGAATCCTCTGCAGTATCAAAGAAATCTGACCAAATGTCTAGGGGACATAGTTCAGTACATGCAAATTTTTCTGTTGTCTCCTAAAGTGCTCTCAGATAAAGTTTTTGTTTATGCTTCAGCTTTGGGATACTTTCACAAGGAAGAAATCAGAGAGTAACTGACAGGGAAATGATTGAGTATTTGAAGTTTCAAGCAGCTGGCATCAACACTGTTAGATTTCAAGCTTTATTTCCATTTACCCATAGATATCAAAATGAAGTGAACCCTTAAAATATACAGTGTTCCAGACAGTGAACACTTGAACTGAAAAGGTCCAAAACTGGGGAACTTAACAAGGGTAATGAAATTATGAATACTGTCCATTATCAAATAAATTTGTGCAAATTTAACTGTAACTCTAATGCTAGATTTGACTTTATCCCCAACCCTAACCCTAAGCTGTTTAGAGAACCTATGATCATAGAAGTCCCAAAATTGGGGATCCTAGTGGGGCAAACTAGTAGATGAATCCTGCATAGTATCAAAGAAATATGACCAAGTAATTGGGGAAGGTATTTCAATATACGCATATTTCCCACTTTTCTCCTAAAGTGCCCTTGGTTAAACTTACTTTGCACACTTCAGCTTAGAGCTACATTCACAAAGAACAAACCAGAGAGTGGCCACAGAGAACTTATTGAGTGTGTGAAGTTTGAAGCAGCTAGAACCAACTCGTTGATTTCTAGCTCCAATTAAATTTAGGTCAAAATGAAGTGAAACCTTAAAATAGAAACTGTTCCTGAAAGCGAACCATTGAATCTTGAAGGCCCAAACTTGGCGAGCCTACTAAGGCTAGGTTAAGGATAAATCCTGTATAGTATCAAAATAATACAACCAAAAAATTTGAAGCTCTTTCAGTACATGTGTATTCTGCTTGCTCCTAAATCACTCAGAGATAAAGCTGTTATTTTCCAATTCAGCATAGTGCTACTTCCACAGGAAACCGACTAGAGAATCCTCATTGAGAACTGATTGAGTGTGTGATGATTAAAGCAGTTATCCCAAACCCTTGTTTGATTTCCAGCTTCATTTCCATTCACCCCTATAGGGAATAAAGAAGAGAAACCTGGAAAATGAAACTCTTCCTGAAAGCAAACCCTTTATGTAGGAGACCCAAACATTTGAAGTATAGTAAAAATAGGAAAAAAAGGTGAATCCTGCACAGTATCATAGAAATTTGAAAACAAATCTTACTCTAACCTTAACACTAGGTCTAATCCTAGTCCTAACACTAACACTAACACTAACCCTAACCTGTTTAGAGTCACTTTGATCCCAGAAGTCTCACACTTGTGGAGTCAAGTGGAGCAGGCTAACAAATAAATCTTTCACAGTATCAAAAAAATCTGACCAAATAATTGGGGTAGTTAGTTTAGCACATGCATATTTTCACTTTCTCCTCAAGTGCTCTCACATAAAGTTGCTTTGCATGCTTATGCTTAGGGCTAATTTCACAAAGAATAAACCAGTGAATGCCCATAGAGAACTGATTGAGTGTGTGAGATTGAAGAAGCAAGAACCAACCCTGTTTGATTTCCAGATCCATTTCCATTTACCTACCTACATAGGTCAAAGTAAAGTGAAAAGTTAAAATACAAACTGTTCCAGACAGCTGACCTTTGAACCAAGAGACCCAAACCTACAGAATATAGTAAGGCTAGGTAAAAGCTAAATCATTTCCAGTGTCAAAAAAAATTTGAACAAAACTAAATCTAACAAAACACTAGCTATAAACTAGCCCTAACCTAAAACTAAACCTAACCTAACCTGTTTGAGAACAATGGATCATAGTATTCCCCAAATAAATGAGCCTAGTGGGGAAAGCTAACAGATAAATCCTGCACAGTATCAAAGAAATCTGACCAAGTAATGGAGGGAGGTATTTCAGTACATTCATATTTCGCTGTTTTCTTCTAATGTGCTCTTGGTTGAATTTTTTCATTTTGTAGTTTATTGTTCTTTTACAAGGAACAAACCAAAGACTGTCCACAGAGAGCTGATTGAGAGTGTGAAGTGTCAAGCAGCTAGCACCAAAACTCTTTAATTTTGAGCTCCAATTCCCTTTACCATATAGGTCAAAATGAAGTGAAACCTCAAAACCCAAACTGTTACTGTCAATGAGCCATTGAAGTGAGAAGGCCCAAACCTGAGGGACATATTAAGGCTAGTTAAAAGATGTATCCTGCCCAGTATCAAGAAAATTTGAACAAAACTAACTATAGAATTAATACTAGGTCTAAACCTAGCCTTAAACCTAACTGTAACCTTAACCCTAACCTGTTTAGATAAGGTTTGATCCTAGAAGTCCCAAAGTTGTGAAGCCTATGAGGCAAGCTAAAAGATGAAAAATGCACAGTATCAAATAAATCTCACCAAATAATTGTGGGAAGTAGTTCATTACATGCTTATTTCCCTGTTGTCTCTTAAAATTCTCTCAGTAAAATTGTTATTGCATGCCTCTCGCTTGGCCTATATTCAATAGAAAGAAAGCAGAGACTGCTCGTAGAGAACTAATTGAGTGTGTGACGTGTCAAGCAGCTAGTACCAACCCTGTTTTATTTCCAGCTTCATTGCCATTCACATCTATAGGCCAAAATGAAGTGACACCTAGAAATTCACACTGTTTCTGACAGTGAATGGTCGAACAAATTGGGAATCCTATTAAGGCTAGGTAAAGGATGAATACTGTACAGTGTCAAAGTAATTTGACGAGAAAGTATTGAAGATTGCTCCTAAAGCATTCACAGATGATACTATTTCTTTCTATCTCAGCATAGGACTACTTCCACATGAAACAAACCAGAAAATGCACACTGGGAACTGATTGAGTGTGTGAAGTTTCAAGCCAACTTACAAAACAACCCTGTTTGATTTAAAGCTCTATTTCTATTTACCCATATAGGTCAAGATCAAGTGAAAACTTAAAATACAAACTGTTCCTGACAGTTAGCCACTGAACCCAGAAGGCCCAAACCTAGAAAGAATAGTAAGGCTAGGGAAAAGATTAATCCAGTCCAGTATCAAAGAAATTTGAACAAAAATAACTCTAAAACTCACTCTAAACCTAACCCTACCACTTACCTGTATAGAAAAACCATTGATTCTTGATGTACATAACTTGGGGAGCCTAGTGCCACAAGTTAAACATGAATACTGAACAGTATCAAAGAAATCTGCAAATCATTGGGAGACTTATTTCAATACATACATATTTCTGTATTTTCTCCTTGAGGACTCTCAGATACAGTTGTTTTTGCATGCTTCAACTTTGGCCTACCTCCAAAAGAAGGAAACCAGAAAGTGCCCACTGAGAAATGATTTGTGAAGTTTCAAGCACCTCTTACGAACCCTGTTTGATTTCCAGCTCAATTTTTATTCACATCAATAAGCCATTATGAAGGAAAATCTTGAAATACTAACTGTTCCTGACAGCGAACCATTGAAGTGAGAAGGCCCAAACCTGTGGAGCATAGTAAGGCTAAATAAAAAAAAGAATCTTGGCCAATATCATAGAAATTTGAATGAAACTAGGGCCATGCTGGAGCTCTCTGTGTAGATGAAAGGCTCGGCTCTGTGGTTGCTCAGTTGGAAATTGGAAGTATGGGCCATGCATGAGCTCTCTGCACAGATGGAAGTCTCATCTGCACATGTGCTCTCAGCTCAGAGGAGAGTCTTAGCTGCCAGTGAGCTCTTGGTGCAGATAGAAGTCTTGGCCACGGGTTTGCTCTGTGCTGAAATGGAAGTCTCAGCCTGTAGGCGCTCTTGGCACAGAGTATAGGTAGCACAGAACACAGAGGCTTTGCTTGTGAGTCACCAGACCAAGCTCTGGAGACGGCCAAAGGTCACCCCAGGACCACCCACCTCACCAAACACCCTACAGAGGTATCAGATGGAATCCATCTTTGAAAACCTTACTCCCCATCTATTGGTGGCCGTGGCTACCAGCTCAGTTCTGTGGCTGCTCAGGTACCAGATTTCCTACTCCCCTACATTCAGATTTGATAACTCAAGATTTTTCTCACAAGCTTTTTTTGGGGGGGGAGGGGCGTAGCTTTCAATGCAGAACAGCAACTGTACAGGTACCTGCTTTGCAACTCAGAGACTAAGAATAGGGAGGCTCCAGGTAGAGTTTCAAGCCCTCTCAAACTGGCTACCTCCAACACCCTTAGCACAGAGACTCAAGCTAGGAATAGACAACTCTACCTACTGGAAGAAAACAGAGTTCTGAGAGACTTTTCTATTCTCACTCTTATCATCTATTCTCCTCTACCCTTCCCTCTCTGGCCCCCAGAATCTCAACATACATGAAGCTGAGAACTTTGCCTGAAATTGGGCTTTAAGTACTGAATCACCAGAATAATATAATATAGAGGAATTGCATAGGCCCAGCTCACCCCCCCCCTTATTTTCTCTTATTTTCATTCTCCCTCTCTTTATTTCTTTTCATGTTATTTTTTTCTTTTTTCTTTCTCCCTCTATCCCACTTTACACCTCCTAACTTTTACTATTTATACATAGGGTAATTTTATGAATACAGATAAGGAATTTGAATTTATACATTTTTCCACAAATTACCCCTGTCTATTCATTACAGTTCTCCTCCAATTTGCTAAGATAGATTAATCTCATACCCTCACTCCTTTCCCCCTTAGCATAGCATCCTACCCCTGACCATCAGTTCTCCATATACCAACAGAAACGGTATGCCTTTTATGAAACTATTTACTATATTCTAAATAATAATTGAAGCCAACATATGTCGACATAGAATCTAAATATAAATGTGTATTTATAATGGTTAGGCTTAGGCTTTGGGTTAGGGTTAGATTTAGAGTTAGGATTTGATTTATGGTTAGGATTAGGACTAAGAATAGGGCAAGGGTTAGGACTAGGGTTGGGGCTAGTGTTAGGGTTATGGTAAGGGATAGGGTTAGAAATAGTTATAGGCTAGTGTGAGATTAGAATTAGTCATAGGGCTAGGGCTAGGGTTATGTTTAGGGATGGGCTAAATTAGGGCTAGGGTTAGTGTTAGGTTTAGACATCAGGTTAGGATTAGAGTTAGGCTTACATGTAGGGTAAGGGAGTGGGTTATAGCTAAATTGAGGGCTAGGGCCAGGGATAGTATTAGGGTTAGGGCTAAGGTTAGGTTTAGTGTTATGATTAAGGCTAGGCTTAAGGCTAGAATGAAGACTAGTGTTTGTGTTAGGGTTATGGATAATATTCGGTCTACGACTAAGGCCATGTCTAGGGTTACAGTTAGGGATAGATTTAGTGTTAGGTTTATGGCTTGGTCCAGTGTAAGGGTTAGGTTTAGGGTAAGAGCCCGGTTTAGAGCTAGGGTTATTATTAGGGTCAGGTTCAAGGTTAGGGTTTGGTTTATGTTAGAGGTAAGGTTTAGGGCTCAATTAGCATTAGGTTTAGGGTTAGGATTAATGGCAGGGTTAGGTTTAGGGTTTAGATTTGCTTCAGTGTAATGGATAAGGTTAAGATTAGGCCTAATATTTAGCATAAGGGTTAGGGTTATCATTAGGGTAATGAATAGTGTTAGACCTAAGATTACGGCTAGGGATATGTATAGGATTTGGGCTTTTGTTTGGGTTAGTTTTAGGTTTAAGTTTACAATTAAAGCTAGGTTTAGAACTCAGAGTAAGGCTAGGTTTTGGGTTAGGTTAGGGCTAGGGTTAAGGCTACAGGTAATATATGAAGTAGAGTTATGATTAATGCTACTTATAGGGTTAGAGTTAGGGCTAGGTTTAATGTTAGTGTTAGGTTTATGGTTATTACAATATTTAGAACTCAAGTTAGTGTTAGGGTCAGAGTCAGTGTCCAGATTACTTTTCAGGATAGATTTATGACTAGAATTAGAGATAGGTGTAGGGCTAGGTGTAAGGTTAGGGTTTGGTTTAGGTTAAAGATTAGTGTTAGGGCTATGACTCGTTTTTTTTGGGGGGGGGCTAGTGGTAGGTTTAGGGCTAGTTTTAGGATTAGTATTAGGGTTAGAGCTACTCTTACTGTGAGGATTAGGCTTAGGTTTAGGGTTATATTTAGAGTTAGGTTTAGATCTAAGGTTTGAGCTAGGAATAAGGATAGGGATAGGGATAGGGCTAAGTTTATGGCTAGGTTTAGGGTGATGGTAAGGAATTGGGTTATAACTCGGTATAGGGTTAGGGTGAGAGCTAGAGTTAGTCTTAGGGCAAGGGTTAGTATTAGGGTTAGGCCTAGGTTAGGGCTAAAGTTAGGGTTAGGGTTAGGGTTAGGGTTAGGGTAATGGTTGAGATTGTAGCTAGTTTATGGCTAGGGTGAGGGTTAAAATTAAGATTACTGTTAGTTTTATGATTAAGATGAAGTTTATGGCTAGGGTATGGGCTAAGGTTTGCATTAGGGTAAGGACTAAGATTAGAGCTAGGGCAAAAGTCAGATCTAGGGTTATATTTAGAGATAGTTTAGGGTTAGGTTTATAACTAGGTCTATTTTAAGGGTTAGGTTTATGGTTAGGGTTAAGTTTAGAACTAGGTATATTATTAGGGTTAGGTTCAGGTTTAGGGTTTTTGTTAGGTTAAGGTTTAGGTTTAAGGCTCGGATTACCATTATTGTTAAGGATAGGGTAATGATACTTTTAGGTTTAGGTTTCAGGTTAAGTGTAATGTAATGGATAGGGTTAGGGTTAGGAATAGGATTAGGTTTTGGCCTATGGTTAGCATAAATGTTAGGGTTATCATTAGAGTAATGGATAGGTTAGAGCTATGGTTAGGGCTAGGGTTATGCTAAAGATTAGGTCTAGGCTTAGGCTTAGGCTTAGGGTTGTAGTTATGGTTAGGATTAAAATTAGATTTAGGGTTAAGCTAGGGTAGGCCTTGGATTAGGGTTAGGTTTTGTGATAGATTAGCGCTAGAGCTAATGTAAAATCTTGTTATAATTCAGGCTAGTTTTAGGGTTAATGTTAGGGCTAGGTATAGTTTTTGGGTTAGGTTTAGGGTTGGGGTGGTGTTTAGACCTAGGGTTAATGTTACTGTCAGGGTCAGTGTTCAGGTTAGGGTTATGGTTAGAATTAAAGCCAGAATTAGTTCTAGGCGAAGAATTAGTGTTTGGCTTAGGCTAAGTGTTATTGTTAGGGCTATGTCTAGTTTTTTTATTAGGTCTTGGATTCGAGTTATGGCTAGATTAAAGATTAGGTTTACGTCTAGGACTAGTATTAGAGTTAGGTTTAGGTATAAGCTTACCGGAAGGGCTACTATCAGGGTTCAGTTAAGGGTTAGGTTCAGATTTAGACCTACAATTATTGTTAGGTTCAGAATAGAGGTCACGGTTAGGGTTAGGGTTTGGTTTATGGTTAGAGCTAGAAAGAGTGTTAGGGTTAGGACTAGTAATATGGTTAGTGTTTGAGTTTGATTAAAAATTAGGTTTAACATTAGGGCTAGGGTTTGGCTTAGCGTAAGGGATAGGGTTAAAGCTAGGATTAGGGCTTGGATTAAAGAAAGAGTTAGGGTTAAAGCTAGGTTTAGAACTCGGTGTAGTATTAGGATTTGGTAAAAGTCAAGGTTTAGTGTTAGGGCTATTACTCGGTTTTGTTTTACTGCTAGGGTTATGTTTAGGGCTAATTTCATGATTAGTGTTAGGGTTAGTGCTAGTGTTAATGTAAGGCTTAGGCTTAGGGTTAGTGTTAGAGTTAGAGTTAGAGTTAAATCTAAGGTTAGGTCTAGGAATAAGAATTAGGCCTGTGTTATGGCTAGGTTTGTGGCTATGTTTAGGGCTAGGGTTAGGGTTAAGTTAAGGGATAAGCTTAGAACTAGGGAAAGGACTAGTGTGAGAGTTAGAGTAAGTCTTAGGACTATGCTTTGCATTATAATTAGTTATAGGGTAAATTAGGGATAGGATTTGGGCTAGGGTTAGTGTGCAGCTTAGTCTAGTGTTAAGGTTAGGTTGATGATTACGTTTAGGGTAAGGGATGGTGTTATAGATATGTTTAGTGGGAGGGTGAGGGTTAAAATTTAGTTAGAGCTATGGTTAAGGTTAGGGTTATGAGTAGCACTAGGTTTAGGGCTAGCATGAGGGCTAGGGTTTCTTTTAAGTTTAGGGCTAGAATTAGGGCTAAAGATAATATCAGGTCTTGTGTTATGGTAAAAGATAATTTTAGTGTTAGGTTTATGGCTACATGTAGTGTAAGGGTTAGTTCTAGGATTAGGGTCAGATTTAGAGCTAGGAGTATTTTTACATTAAGGGTTTGGGATAGGTTAAGTTTTAAAGTTAGGGCTCAAATTAGCATTAGGGTTAGTGTTAGGTTAATGATAGGATGAAATTTAGTGTCTAGGTTTGGATTAGAGTAATGGATAGGGTTAAGATTAGGGATAGGTTTAGGTTTAGGACTAGGTTTAGCATTAGGGTTAGGGTTATGTTTAAGGCAAATGATAAGATTAGAGCTAGGGTTAGAGCTAGAGTTATGTTTATTATTAGGGCTAGGGTTAGTGTTAGGATTAGGGTTAAAACTGGGGTTATGGCTCAGATTAGGACTAGGTTTTGTATCAAGTTAGTGCTAGGGTTAGGGTTATGGCTAATGTAAGTATCCAAGTTATGCTTAGGGATAAATTCAAGGTTAGGGTTAGGGCTATGTCTAGTGTTAGGTTTAGGTTTAGGGTTAGGTATATGTTTAGAGCTAGGGTTAGTGTTATGATCAGAGTAAGGGTCAGGGTTAGTTTGAGGGTTCGGATTAAAACTCAAATTAGGGCTAGGGTTAGGGTTAGGGGTTGGTTTGGGTTAAGGGTTAGGGTGAAGGCTATGGTTTAGTTTGGTTTTCGGGCTAGGATTAGGGATAGCTTTAGCATTAGCATTAGGGTTAGGGCTAGTGTAAGTTTTAGGTTTAGCATTAGGGTTAAAGTTAGATTCAAAGTTAGGGTTAGGGTTAGGGTTAAGCTTAGGATTATTATTAGATTTAGAGTTAAATTTAAGTCTATTTAGGGTTAGGGCTAAGGATAGGGCTAGGGTTAGGTCTAGGATTAGGGTTCTAGTAAGAAATTGGGTAGAACAAGGGATGGGGCAAGGGTGAGAGTTAGAGTTAGTCTTACATCTAGGGTTAGGGCTAGGGTTAGGAATAGGGCTAAATTAGGGCTATGATTAGGGGTAGGTTAGTGTTAGGGTTAGGGCTAGTGTTAGGGTTAGTGTTAGGAGTAAGTCTATGATTAGTGATACAATTAGTGCTGTGATTTGTGTTAAGTTTAAGTCTAGGATTAGGGTTAGGGCTAATGTCAGGTCAAGGCTTATGGTTGGGGCTAGTTTTAGGATTATGGTTATGGCGAGGTTTTGTGTAACTGTAAGTTTTAAGGCAAGAGTCAGCTTTAAAGCTAGGGGATTTGTTAGGGTCAGGGTCAGAGTTAGAGTTTGGTTAAAGTTAGAGTTTAGGGTTAGGGCTCGAGTTAGCTTTTGAGTGTGTGTTAGGGTAATGATAGGGTTTTGTTTAGGGTTCAGTTTAGGTTTAGCTAATTGTTAGAGTTAGGGTTAGGTCTAGGATTCGCATTAGGGTAAGGGTTAGGGTTAGTATAATGAACAGTTTAGGGCTATGTTTTGGGCTAAGTTTATGGTTAGAAATAGGGCTTGAGTTACAGTTAGGTTTAGGGTTAGAACTAGGGTTAAGGTAAGGGTTATGTTTAGCATAAGGTTTAGGTTTTGAGCTAAGGTAATGCCTAGGGTGAGGGTTAGGTTTAAGGTTAAGTCTAGGGATAAAATTACAGTACGTTTGGGGTTAGGGTTAGTATTAGTGTTAGGTCATCATTAGGGGTAGGGTTAAGGTTAGGGTAATGGATAGGTTTAGATGTAGGTTTAGCATTATAGTTAGGGTGAGATAGAGGTTTAGGCTTAGGGTTAGAGCTATGGTTATGTTTAGGTTTATGATAAGGGTTAGGGTTTGAGCTAGGCTTAAGTCTATGGCAATGTGAGGTTGAGGGTTAGGTCTAGGGTTAGTTTTCTGGTTAGTTATAGCATTAATATTAGGCCTAGGATTATCAATAAGTTTAAGGTTACGTTTAGAGTAAAGGATAGGTTAAGGGCTAGGGTTAGGTTAGCATTAAGACTAGGGTTATGTTTATTTTTAGGAATAGATGTAGGTTTATGTTTAGGGTAAGGGTTAGGCTTTGAGCTAGAATTAGGACTAAGGTGAGGGTTAGGTTAGGGTTAAGGTGAGGGTTAGGGTTAGGGTTATGCTTAAGGCTAGGTTTAGGCCTGGGAATAGCTTTAGATTTTGGGTTAGGTTTATGCCTAAGGTTAGAGCTATGAATAATGTAAGAGCTAGGGTTATATTTAGGGCTAGTTTTAGGGTTAGGGTAATGGCTAGTTATAGTGTTAGGTTTAGATTTTGGGGTAGGGTCAAATTTAGAGACAGGTTTAATCTAAAGGCAGGGTCAGTGTTCAGGTTGAGTTAGAGTTTGGGTTACAGCCAGAATTAGGACTAGATTTTGGGATAGGCCTAAGGTTAGTGTTTGGGTTAGGTTCAGGGTTACTGTTAGGGCTAATGAAAGGTTTGTTTAGGTCTAGGGCTAGAGTTAAGTCTAGATTTAGGATTAGGTTAAGGTCTATGGCTACTTGGTAGGGTTTGGTCTAGGATTAGTGTCAGGTTTAGACCTATGTTAGTGTTAGGATCATAATAAGGATCAGGGTTAGTATTAGGGTTTGGGATAGGATTAGAGCTAGAGTGATGGCTTGGGTTAAGGTTTTGGTTAGCCTAATTGGGTTAAGATTTTGGTTAGCCTTAATTGGGTTAAGGTTTTGGTTAGCCTAAAGATTAGGGATAGGTCTAGGTTTACCATTAGTGTTAAGTGTTTGGCTTAGGGTAAGTGATAGACTTAGAGCTAGGGTTAGGGCTAGGGTTAGGGTTAGGGTTAGGGTTAAATCTAGGTTTTGGACTCAGGTTAGGGCTAGTTTTCATGTTAGGGTTAAGTAAATGGCTAATGTAAAAATGAGGGTTACAATTAGGGTAAGTATTAGGGTTAGGGTTATTAGTAGGTGTAGTGTAAATGTTAGTTTTAAGATTAGTGTAATATTTAGAGCTAGGTTTAATTTTAGCATCTGAGTAAGAATCAGAGTTTGTTTTAGGATAAGGGTTCGGACTCAAATAAGGGCTACGGTTACTGTTAGAGTTCGGTTTAAGATGAGGGTTGTGTTTAGATCTAAAGTGAATGTTAGGATATAAGTTAGGGTCAGGGTTAGTTTTCAGGTTATGACATTTATTAGGGCTAGGGTTACTTTTAGGGTTTCGTTTAAGTTTAGCATGGTGTTTAGAGCTAGGGTGACCACTAGTTATATGATTAGCATTAGGATTAGGACTAGTGTTAAAATTAGGCTATGCTTAGGGTTAAGGTTAGATTTGAAGTTAGCATTAGATCTAGGGTTCGGGATAGGTCTAAGGATAGAGCAATTGTTAGGTTTAGTATTATAGTAATGGATAGGTTTAGAAATAGGGATAGGTCGAGGACGAGAATTAGAGTTAGTCATAGAGCTAGAGTAATGGTTAGTTTTAGGGATAGCGCTAAATTAGGGATACGATTAGGGCTAGGTTTAGTGTTGAGCTTAGGCCTAGAATTAGGCTAGTGTTATGGTTATCTTTAGGGTAAGGGATGCTGTTATAGCTAGGTTTAGGGGTAGGGTGAGGGTTAGAATTAGGGATAGGTCTAGGGATAGGGTTAGGAATATGATTAAGGCTCGGTTTAGGGCTAGAATGAGTGCTAGGGATTGTTATTGGTTTAATTCTAGAATTAAGGCTAGGGCTAATGTCAGGTCTAGTGTTACAGTTAGGGGTAGATTTAGGCTTAGGTCTAATGTAAGTGTTGGATTCGGATAAGGTCAAGTTTAGAGCTTGCTGTTTTTTTAGGGTCAGGATCAAGGTTAGGGTTTGTTTTAGCTTAATCTTTAAGGATAGGGCTCAAATGAGCATTAGGGTTAGGATTAGAGTAATGGATAGGGTTAGGTTTAGGGTTCATGGAAGTTTAGGGGAATGGAGAAGATTCAGGTTAGCAAAACGGTTAGGGTTAGGCCTAGGGTTAGCATTAGTATTATGATTATCACAAGGATAAGGTATAAGGTTAAAGCTAGGGTTAAGCCTAAGGTTATTTGTTAGATTAGGTCTAGTTTTAGGCTTAGGGTTTAGGTTAGGGTAGTAACCCTAGCTTAGGGTAGGGTTAGAGTTAGGTTTAGGGTAAAGTTTAGGTTTTGAGCTAAAGTCAGTCCTACTTGAGGGTTAGGTTTAGTGTTAGGTCTAGGGTTAGGGTTATGGGTATGGTCAGGGTTAGGTTTAGGGTTAGGTCTAGGGTTTTCATCAGGGTTAGGTTTAGGTTTATGGTAATATATTGGGTTAGATGTAAGTTTAGCTTTAGTGTTAATGTTAGATTTAGGGTTAAGTTTAATTTTAGGGATAGGTTACTGTTGGGTTTAGAGTAAGGTTTAGGTTTTGAGTTAGGGTTTAGGTTTTGTTAATGCTACCGCAAGCGTTAGGTTTAGGGTTAAGTCTAGGGTTAGGTTTATGGTTTGTATTAGGGTTTTGGTTAGGGTTAGGGCTAGGGTTATCATTAGGATTTCGATTAAAATTAAGGTAATGGCTAGGGCTAGAGCTAGGTTTAGGGCTAGGTTTAACTTTGGGATTAGGGCTAGGGTTAGGGTTATGGTTAGGGATAGTTCTAGGGTTATGTTTAGGCTACGGGTTAAGCTTTGAGCTAGGGTAGGGACTAAGGTAAGGGTTAGGGTTAGAGTTAGGGGTTGGGTTAGGGTAAGGATTATGCTTAGGGTAGGTATAGGCTTGCATTAGGGCTATGTTTTATGTTAGGTTTAGGGCCTAGGGTTTGTGATATTGTTAATGTAAGATGTAGGGTTCTAATTAGGGCTGGTTTTAGGGTTAGGGCTATGACTAGGTCTAGTGTTAAATTTAGATTTTGGTTTAGGTTCTGGTTAAGAGCTAGGTTTAGTGTTAGTGTCAGGGTTAGTGTTCAAGTAAGTGTTAGGGTTAGGGTGAAAGCCAGAATTAGGACCATGGTTAGGTATAGGGGTCGGGTTAGTGTTTGTTTTAGGTTAATGGTTACTTTTATGGCTAGGACTAAGTTTTTGTTTAGGTCTAGGGCTAGAGTTATCACTAGATTTAGGATTAGGTTTAGGTCTAAAACTATTGTTAGGGTTAGGTTTAGGTATAAGGTTACTGGTAGGGTTAGTTTCAGGTTTCGGTTTAGGGTTAGGTTCAGACTTATAATTAGTTTTAGGGTAAGAATAATGGTGATGTTTTGAGTTAGGTTTTGGGTTAGGGTTAGAGCTAGAACAAATAGGGTTAGTGTTTAGTTTAGGCTAACTATTATGATTAGGACTAGGTTTAACATTATGAATAGGTTTTGGCTCAGTGTAAGAAATAGGTTTAGAGCTAGGGTTAGGGCTACGTTTAGGGTTAGGTTTATGGCTAGGTTTAGGGTTAGGGTTAAATCTAGTTAGGGCTCAGATTAGGGCTATTTTTGTGTTAAGGTTAGGGCTATTTCCAATGTAAGAACTAGGGTTATGATTAGCGTTAGTTTTAGGGTTTGGGTTTTGGCTCGGTCTTGTGTTAATATTAGCTTTAGGTTTAGGGTGATATATAGAGCTAGGGTTAGTGTTTAGATAAAATTAGGGTCAGGGTAAAATTTTAGGCCTAGGACTCGAATTAGAGCTAGGGTTATTGTTAGTTATAGTGGTAGGGTTTGGTATATATATATATATAGGTTTAGAGCAAAGGTTCGGTTTTGTTTTAGGGCTAGAACTATGGTTACGGTTAGTTTAAGGATTAGCAATAGTGGTATAGTGGTATAGTGAGGTTTAGACTTAAGGTTAGGATTAGATTTAGCATTAGGGTAAGATCTAGGTTTAGGACTATGGGTAGGGTTAGGGCTAAGGTTAGGGCTAGTGTGAGGGTTACAGTAATAGATAGGGTTACAAATAGACTAGGACTGAGAGTTATTGTTAGTCTTAGGGCTGGGGTTAGCGGTAGGGTTATGGTTAGGGCTAAATTAGGGCTAGGATTAGCACTAGGATAAGTGTTAGGGTTAGGCCAATGGTTACAAGTTGGGTTAGGGTTAATTTTAGGGGTAAGGATGGGGTTATATAGCTTGGTTCAGGGTTAGCGAAAGGGTTACAATTAGGGATACGGGTACGGTGAGGGTTCTAGTTAGGATTAAAGCTAGGTTTAGGGCTAGGATGAGGGCTAGGGTTTGTGTTAGGGTTAGGGCTAAGATTAGGGCTAGGGCTAATATAAGGTCTAGGATTAAAATTAGGGATAGTTTTAGGGTTTGGTTAATGGCTAGGTCTAATGTAAGGGTTAGTTTTAGGGTAGGGGTCACGTTTAGAGCTAGGTGTATTATTAGGGTCAGAGACCGAGTTAAGGTTGGTTGGGGTTAATGTTTATGGTTAGGGCTCGAATTAGCATTAGGGTTAGGGTTCGCGTTAGAATAATGGATAGGGTAAGGTTTAGGTTTCAGTTTCGGTTTAGAGTAATGTATAGGTTTAATGTTAGGCCTAGGGATAAGGTTGGCCTAGTGTTAACATTTGGTTTAGGCTTAAGTTTAGGGTAATGGATAGGGTTAGTGCTAGTGTTAGGGATTGGGTTAAGGTTAGGATTAGGGCTAGGATTAGTTTTAGGCTTAGGGTTAGTGTTAGGGTTAGTTTTAGGGTTTGAGCTAGGGTTAGGTCTAGCGCAAGGTTTAGGGTGAGAGTCAATGCTATCGGTAGGGTTATTGTTAGGGTTTGAGCTAGGGTTAGCATTAGGGTTAGAATTATTTTTAAAGTAATGGATAAATTTAGATATAGGATTTGGGCTATGGTTACAGTTAGGATTCAGGCTAGGATTAGAGTTAAGGTTAGGGCTAGGGTTAGGCTTAGGGTAAGGATTAGAGTTTGAGCTAGGGTAAAGGCTACAGCACACATTAGGGTAGGGTTTGGTTAGGTTAATCTTAGGATTCTGCTTAGGGCTAGGTTTAGGGCTATGTTTTATGTGAGGTTTATGACTAGCATTAGGGCTATGGGTAATATGAAAGCTGGGGTTATGGTTATGGCTAGTTTTATGGTTAGGGTTATGAATAAATTCTGTGTTAGTGGTTGGTTTTGGGTTAGGATAATATTTAGAGCTGGGGTTTATATTAGAGTAAGGGTCAGTGTTCAGGTTAGTATTTGATTTCGTGTTAGGGACAGAATTACGTTAAGGTCTAGGGCTAGGGATAGTCTTTGTGTTAGGTTAATGGTTTTTGTTAAGGCTAGGGCTAGGTTTTTGTTTAGAGCTAGGGCTAGAGTTATGGCTATATTTAGGATTACGTTTAGGTCTAGTGCTAGTGTTATGGTTAGGTTTAGATATAGGTTTACCAGTAGGGGTATTGTTAGGGTTTGGTTTAGAATTAGGTTCATGCTTATTCCTATGGTTTGTGTTAGGATCAGAATAAGGGTCAGGTTTAGGGTTAGGCTTTGGGTTAGGATTAGAGATAGAATGAGGTCTAGCATTAGGACTAGTAAGAAAGTATGGGCAGGTTAATGATTAGGGTTAGAACTAGGGTAGCATTGGGGTGAGGGTTTGACTTAAGGTAAGGGATAAGTTTATATCTAGGGTTAGGGATAGGGTTAGGGTTAGGGTTAGGTTTAGGGCTATGGCTAATGTAAGAACTGGTTTTATGATTAGGGCTAGTTTTCTGGTTAGGTTTAGGGTTAGGGTGATATTTAGAGATAGGGTTAGTTTAAGGTTCAGAGTCAGGGTCAATATTAGTTGTACGGTTAGTGTTAGGGCTAGGTATAGCATTAGGATTTGGTTTATGTTAAGGGTCAGGATAAGGGCTATATCTCAGTTTTGTTTGAGGGCTATGGTTAGGCTTAAGGCAAGTTTTCAAAATAGCATTAGGGTTAGGGCTCCTGTTAGGGTGAGGTTTAGGTTTAGGTTTAGGGTTAGATTTAGAGTTAGGGTTAGATGTAGGTTTACACCTAGGCCTAATTTTAGTGCTAGGTTTGGGCTAGGGTTAGGGTTAGGCTTTGGCTTATAGGAAGGGATAAGTTTAGATTTAGGGATTGGGCTTGGGCGAGAGTTAGAGTTAATCTTAGGGCTAGAGATATGGTTAGGTTTACAATTAGGGCTAAATTAGTGATAGGATTAGAAGAAAGGTTAGTATTAGAGGTAGGCCTTGGTTTAGGGCTAGGGTTAGTATTAGGGTTAGGGTATGGTATGATGTTATAGCTAGGTTTAGGCCTAGGGTAAATTTTCAATTTAGGGTTGGGGCTAGTGTTCAGGTTAGGGTTAGGATTAAGGATAAATTAATGGCCAGAATTAGGGCTATGGCTTTTGTTAAGGTTAGGTCTAGCATTAGGACTACGGCTAAGGTCAGGTCGAGTGTTATAATTAGGGATAGTTTTAGGGTTAATTTTATGGTTAGTTATAGTGTAAGAGTTAGTTTAAGGATTATGTTCAGTTTTTGATAGCGGTATTATTAGGGTCAGGAAAAGGCTTAGGGTTTGTTTAGGTTAAGGTTTATATTCAGGGCTCAAATTAGCATTAGGGGTAGTTTTAGGGTTAGGTTTAGGGTTGAGATTAGGTTTAGGTAATAGTGTTAGAGTTATGGATAGGGTTAGAGTTATCCTAGGGTTAGCATTAGGGTTAGGTTTAGCGTTAAGGTAATGGATAGGATTAGAGCTAGGGTTAGGGCTAGGGTTTTGGTTAGGATTAAGGCTAGGGTTAGGGTTAGGTTTAGGGTAAGGGTTAGGGTTAGGTTTAAAGCTAGTGTTAGGGCTCTGATTAGGGCTAGGTATTAGATTAGTTTAGTGCTAAGGTAGGGCTATGGCTAGTGTAAGAACAAACATTAAGATTAGGGATAGATTTACAGTTACAGTTATGACTAGGTCTAGTGTTAGGATTAGGTTTAGTTTTAGGGTGATGATTTGAGATAGGGCAAGTTATAGGGTCAGTGTCAGGTACAGTGTCAGTTTTAGGGTTAGAGATAACATTAAAATTAGAGCTAGGGTTAAGGGTAGGTGTAGATTTAGGTTTTGCATTATGGTTAGAAAAAGAATTAGGGCTAGGGCTAATGTCAGGTATATAGTTAAGTTAGGTTACGATTAGCATTAGGGCTATGGCTCAGTTTTGTTTGAGGAGTAGATCTTGGGTTAGTGCTAGTTTTTGGATTAGCAATAGTGTTAGGGCTAGTGGTAGGGTGAGGTTTAGGCTTAAGGTGAGGGTTAGATTTAGAATTCTGGTTAGATCTAGGGTTAGGGCTAGGGTTCGGGCTAAGGTTAGGGCTAGTATTAGGGTAACGGTAACAGATAAGGTTTGTACTAGAAGTTGGTCTAGCTTGAGAGTTAGAGTTAGTCTTAGGGCTAGGGTGACAGTAAGGTTTACATTTAGCGATAAATTAGGGATAGTATAAGAGCAAGGTTGACTGTTATGTTTAGGCCTATTTTTAGGGCTAGGGTTAGGGTTCATTTTATTGTTAGGGTTAGAGTTAGGGTTTGGGAAGGGATGTGTTTATACATAGGTTCAGAACTAGAAAGAGCGTTGAAATTAGGGATTGGGCTAGGTTTAGGGTTTGGATTAGGATTAAGGCTAGGTTTAGGGCTAGGATGAGGGCTAGGGTTTGTGTTAGGTTTAGGACAAGTATTAGGTAGAGTGCTAATGTCAGGTCTATGGTTTGTTTAGTGATAGTGCTATGGTTAGTATTATATCTAGGTCTAGTGTAAGGGTTAGGTTTAGGGTAAGGGTTAGGATTAGAACTAGGTGTATTATTAGAGTCAGTGTGTTGTTCAGAGTTTGGTTTGGGTTATGATTTAGGTTCATTGCTTGAACTAGTATTATTGTTAGTGTTAGGGTAAGGGTTAGAGTAATTCATAGGGTTAGGTTTAATGCTCAGGTTAGGTTTAGGTAATGGATAGGGTTAATGTTAGTGATAGAATTAAGTTTAGGCCTAGGGTTAGCATTTGGGTTAGGCTTATTTTTAGGTTAATGGATAAGTTTAGGGCTAGGTTTATGTTTAGGATTAGGTCTAGGGTTAAGGTAGGGTTAGGGTTAGGCCTAGGGTTAGTGTTAAGGTTAGGTTTAGGGTAAGTGTTAGCGTTTGACCTATGGTTAGGGCCAGGGCGTGAATTAGGGTTAGTGTTAGGTCTAGGTTTAGGATCAGGGTTAAGTTTAGAATTAGATTTATGGTTAGTTTTATGTTTAGAGTAATGGATAGATTTAGAGCTAGGGTTTGGTCTTGGTTATGGTTAGTATTAGGGCTAGGATTAGGGTTAGGGTTAGGGTTAGGGCTAGGGTTATGTTTATATTAAAGTTTAGTGTTTGACCTAGGTTTAGGGCTAGGTCGAGTGTTAGGTTAGGGTTAGTTCTAGGGTTGGGGTTAGGAATAAAAGGAGGTGTAGGGCTCAGATTAGGGCTATGCTTTGGGTTAGGTTAGCGCTAGGGTTTGGGCTACAGCTAAGGTAAGAACTAGGGTTATGATTAGTGCTACTTTTAGCATTGGGTTTTGTGCTATGTCTAGTTTTAGGGTTTGGTTTATTTATAGGGTGATGTTAGAGGTAGGATTAATTAGAGGGTCAGAGTCAAGGTCAAGGTTAGTTTTAGGGTTAATATAGGACTGGAGTTAGGGCCAGCGTTAGGGCTAGGCGTTGGGTTAAGTTTTGGTTTAGGTTAAAGTTTAGGGTTAAGGCTATGGCTCAGTTTTGTCTTAGGGCTAGATCTATGTTAGGGCTAGTTTTAGGATTAGCGTTAGTGTTAGGGCTAATATTAGAGTCAGTTTTATGGTTAGATTTAGGGTTAGATTTAGAGTTATGGTTAGATCTAAGGTTAGGGCTAGGGATATAGTTAGGGCTAAGGTTAGGGTAAGTATTAGGGTTATGGTAAGAGATTGGGTTAGAACAAAGTTTCGGTCTAGGGTGAGAGTCGGAGTTTGTCTTAGTCTTAATGTTAGGGTTAGGGCTAAATTAGGGCTAGGATAGGTCTACAGTTAGTTTAAGTTTAGTCTAGGGTTAGGGTTAGGGTTAGGTTTAGGGGAAGGGATGGGGTTATAGCTTGGTTCAGAACTAGAGCGAGGGATAAAATTAGGAATAGGGCTAAGTTAGGGTACAGGTTAGGATCAAGGCTAGGTTTAGGGCTAATATGAAGGATAGTGTTGTGTTTGGTTTATGGTAAGTATTAGGGCTAGGGCTAATATCATGTCTAGGTTTACAGTTAGGAATAGTTTTAGGGTAAGGTTTGTGTCTAGGTCTAGTGTCAGAGTTAGGTTTAGGGTAAGGTTCAGGTTTAGAGCTAAGATATTAAAATGGTCAGGGTCAGGTTTGGGGTTTGGGTAGGTTAAGGTTTAGGGTTAGGACTCAGATTAGCGTTATGGTTAGAGTTAGGGTTAGGGTAATTGTTAGGGTTATTTTTATGCTTCAGGTTAGGTTTAGGGTTCAGATTAGGTTTAGGGTAATGTAGAGGGTTAGGGTTAGGCCTAGGGTTAGCTTCAGGGATATGGTTATTGTTAGGGTAATTTATAGGTTTAGAGCTAGTGTTAGGTATAGAGATATGTTTAGGATTATGTCTAAAGTTAGGGTTAGGTTTAGGGTTAAGTATATGGTTAGGATTAGGTTTAGGGTACGCTTTAAGGTTTTAGCTAGGGTTAGTGCTAAGGCTAGGGTTAGGTTTAGGGTTAGTACTAGGGTTAAGGTTATGGTTAGGATTAGCGTTAGTATTATGGTTCGGTCTAGGTTATCATTAGGTTTAGGGTAATGGACAGTGTTAGATGTCAGGTTAGGGTTAGGGCTAGGGTTAGGACTAGGGTTAGGGTTAGATTTAGGGTATGGTTATGTTTTGAACTAAGGTTTGGACTACGGCAAGGATTATGTTTAAAGTTAGGTCTAGGGTTAGGTTTATGATTAGGATTTTAATAGGTTTTTTTTTAGGACTGTGATTATCATGAGGTTTATGGTTAGGGTCAGGGTAATGAGGGAGGTTAGAGCTAGGGTTAAGGCTAGCGTTAAGTTTAGGATTAAGGGTAAGCTTAAGATTAGGCTTACGCTTAGGGTAAGTCTTATAGTTAGGTTAAGGGTAAGGGACAGGGATTCAGTAAGGGTTACGGTTAGGTTAAGGGTTTGGGTTAGAATCAGCACTAGGGATAGAGTTAAGTTAAGGGTTAGAATAGGATTTGGGTTAGGGTCTTGGCTAGGGTTATGTTTAGGATAAGGGTGATGGTTTGAGCTAGAGTTAAGGCTAGGGCTAGGTCGAAGGTTATGTTCACCATTAAGTCTAAGGATAGGATTACGATAGATTTAGGGTTAGGGTTAGGGTTATGGCTAGGGTTATTATTAGGGTTAGAATTAGGGTTAAAATAATGGATATGGTTATATATAAGTTTAGGTGTAGGGTTAGGTTTAGATTTAGTTTTAAGGTTAGTGTTAAGGCTATGATTATGTTTAAGATTATGGTATGGGTTACGGTTTGAACTAGCCTTAGGGCTATGGTGAGTGTTAGGACCAGAATTAGTTAATTTTTTTTGTTAGGGTTAGGGTTAGGGTTATGGCTAGGGTTATCTTTAGGGTTAAGATTAGGGTTAGTGTAATGAGTGGTTTAGAGATAGGTTTAAGTCTAGGATTAAGGTTAGGATTAGGGCTAGGGTTAGTTTTAGAATTAGGAATAGGTCTAAGTTTATATTTAGAGTAAGGGTTAGGCTTCAAGCTAGGTTTAGGACTAAGGCTAGGGTTAGGATTAAAGTTAGGTCTAGAGTTAGGATTAGGCATAGGCTTAGTGCTAGGTTTAGGTCTAGGATTTGCTCTAGGTTTTGTGTTAGGTTAAGGTGAAAGCATAGGGCTATGAATAATGTGAGAGCTAGGGTTATGATTTGGGCTAGTTGTAGGCTTAGGGTTATGGCTAGGTCTAGTGTTAGATTTATATTTTCGGTTAGGGTCAGGTTTAGAGGTAGATTTACTGTTAAAGGCAGGGTCAGTGTTTGGGTTAAAGTTAGAATTAGGTTTAAAGCTAGAATTAGGACTAAGTTTAGGTCTAGGAGTAGGTTTAGTGTTTGGGTTCATTTAAGGATTATTGTTAGGGATAGGTTTTTCTTTAGGTCTAGGGCTAGAGTTAAGGCTAGATTTAGAATTAGGTTTAGGTCTAGAGTTAGTGTCATGGTTTGGTCTAGATTTAGGGTCAGGTTTAGACCTAGGGTTAGCATTATGATCAGAATAAGGATCAGAGTTAGCATTAGGGTTTGGGATAGAGTTAAAGCTAGAGTCAGTACTATGGTTAGGAATATTAATGAGGTTAAGGTTAGGGTTAGTGTAATGGGTAGGTTTATAGTTAGTTTAGGGCTAGGGTTAAGGTTAGAATTAGGGCTAATATTAGCTTCAGAGTTAGAGATACATCTAAGTTTATATTTAGGGTAAGGATTAGGCTTTGAGCTAGGGTTAGGACTAAGGCTAGGATTAGGATTAGGGTTCAGGCTAGGGATAGGGTTAGGGTTATTCTTAGGGCTAGGTTTAGGCCTAGGATTTGCTCTACTTTTTGTGTTAGGTTAAGGCAAAAAGTTAAGGCTATGGGTATTGTAAGAGCTAGGGTTATAATTAGGGCTAGTTATAGCGTTAGGGTTATTGCTAGTTGTAGTGTTAGGTTTAGGTTTTCATTTAGGGTCAGGATTAGAGATAGAATTAGTGTTAAATCAGTGTTCCGATCAGAATAGAGTTAAGGTTAAATCCATAACCCATTTGAGTCAAATGTATGGAGGATGATATATCATGAGCTTTGTAATGTTTTGAACAACCAATAAAAAAGGTATGCTGCCTAATATGGTAGCCAATAGCATAATATGACTAAAAAAAAGCCAGTAAAGTGTTATTGTTAGGGCTAGGGCTCGTTTTTTTTTTTTTTTTTTTTTTTTGTTTTTTTCTTATGTCTAGGGCTAGAGTTAAGGCTAGATTTAAGATTATGTTTAGGTCTAGAGCTTGTGATAGGGTTAGGCTGAGGTGTAAGTATTGGTAGGGCTAGTTTTAGGATTTGGTCTAGGGTTAGAGTCAGGTTTAGTCCTAGGGTTAGTGTTATGGTCAGAATAAAGGTCAGGGTTATGGTTACGGTTAGGGTTTGGGATAGGGTTGTACTAGAATGAGGGCTAGGTTTAGGACTATTAATTGAGTTACAATTTTGTTATCGTTAGGATTAGGAATAGGTCTAGTGCTACCATTAGGGTTAACCTTTTGCTTATGGTTAGGAATAGGGTTAGAGCTAATGTTACGGGTAGTGTATTGGGTAGGGTTGAAGTTAGGTTTAGGGCTCATTTAGGGCTATTTTTTTTCTGTTAGGCTTAGGGCTAAGGTTAGGAAAATGGCTAATGTAAGTACGAGAGTTAAAATTAGGGTTCTATTTAGGGTTAATTTTAGGGGTTAGACCTCTAGTGTTAGGGTTAGTTTTAAGATTATGTTGATATTTAGAGCTAGGATTAGTATTAGAATAGGAGTCAGGGTCAGAGTTAGTTTTAGGGTTAGGGTTAGGACTCAAATAAAGGCTAGGGTTACTGTTAAGGTTTGGTTTAAGTTTAGAGTGGTGTTTAGAGCCTGGGTGAGTGTTATGAGTCATGGTCAGTGTTAATTTAAGGTTATGGTTAGGACTCTAAATAGAGATAGGGATAGGTCTAGTTGTAGTGTTAGGTTTTGGTATAATTTAAGGTTTAGGGTCAGGGCTACTGCTCAGTTTTGTTTTAGTCCTAGGGTTACGGTAAGGGCTACTTTTACAATTAGCATTAGGTTTAGGGCTAGTATTAGTGTTAGACTTAGGCTTAGTGTTAGGGTTACATTTAGAGTTAGAATTAGATCTAGGGTTAGGGCTAGGACTAAGTATAGGACAAGGGTTAGTGTTAGGGTTAGGACTAGGATTAGCGTTACAGTAAAGAATAGGGTTAGATATAGGAATAGGGTTAGCGAGAAAATTAGAGTTATTAATAGGGCTAGGGTTAGGGTTATCTTTAGGAATATAGTTAAATTAGGGCTAGGATTAGGGCTAGGGTTAGTGTTCAGCTTGGGCCTATCATTACAGTTAGGGTTAGGGTTAGGGTTAGAGTTAAGTTTAGGATAAGGGATGGCATTGTAGCTAGGTTTAGAGGTAGGGTGGGGGTTTCAGTTAGGGTTAGGGGTAGGGGTAGTGTTAAGTTAATGATTATGACTAGGTTTACATCTAGAATGAGGGCTATTTTTTTTTCATTTTTTTTTTGTTAGGGCTATGTTTATGGCTAGGGCTAACATCAGGTCTAGGGTTACGGTTAAAGTTTGTTTTAGGGTTAGGTTTATGGCTACGTCTACTGTAAGTGTTAGGTTTAGAGTAATGTCAAGTTTAGAGCTAGGGAAATTATTAGGGTTAGGGTTAGGGCTTGATTTAGGTTAGGATTTAGGTTTAGGGCTCAAACTAGAATTAAGGTTATGGTTAGGTTAATGATAGTGTTTGGTTTAAGGTTCAGGTTTGGTTTAGGGTAATTCATAGAATTTTGGTTAGCGATAGGGTTAGGGTTAGGCCTAGGGTTAGCATTTGGGTAAGAGTTGTTTATGGTAATAGATAGGGTTAGAGCTAAGTAAAGAGCCAGGGTTATGGTGAGGAATAGGTCTTGAGTAAGGGTTAGGGTTACTGTTAGAACTGGGTTTAGTTTTTGGGTTATGTTTAGCATAAGGGTTAGGTATTAAGCTAGATTTAGGGCTAGCACAAAGTTTGAGTTTAGGGTTGGGTCTAGGGATAGAATTGTGATAGGGTTAGGGTTAGGGTTAGGTCTAGGGATAGGATTATGGTAGGGTTATGGTTAGGGTTAAGTCTAGGGATAGGATTATGGTATGGCTATGGTTAGGGTTTGGGTTAGTGTTAGGATTATCATTAAGTTCAATTTTTGAGTAATGAATACAATTAGATAGAGGAATAGGGTTAGTGTTAGTTTTCAGTTTAGGGTTAGGGTTAGGGCTATGGTTATGTTTAGGTATGGTAAGGGCTAGGGTTTGAGATAGGGTTAGTCCTATTGCAAGTGTTACATTTAGGGTTATGTCTAGGGGTAGTTTTCTGGTTAGTGTTAGGGTTACCGTTAGGGTTCGGGCTAGGATTATCAATAAGTTTAGTGTTACGGTTATGGTAGTGGGTAGGTTTAGAGCTAGGTTTAGGGATAGGGTTAAGTATAGGTTCAGTGATAAGGTTAGGGTTACAGTTAGGGATTGGTCTAGGTCTATGTTTAAGGTAAAGGTTAGGCTTTGACCTATTGTTAGGGTTAGGTTTAGGGTTAGGTTTAGGGTTTAGCTAGGGTTTAGGTTTAGGTCTCGGTTTAGGGCTAGTTTTTGTTTAAGGGTTAAGGCTATGGTTAGGGAAATGGCTAATGTGAGAACTAGAGTTTCAATTATGGTTAGTTTTAGGGTTAGGGATAGGAGTAGTTCTAGTTTTAGGATTAGGGTGATATTTATACCTATGGTTAGTGTTAGGATATGAGTCATGGTCAAGGTTAGTTTTAGGGTTAGGGTTAAAACTCAAATTCGGGCTAGGCTTACTGTTAGGATTTTATTTAAATTTAGGGTTCTGTAGTGATTGGGTGAGTGTTAAGATATGAGTCAGAGTCAGGGTTATTTTAAGGTTAGAATTAGGACTCGAATTAGGCCTAGGGTTTTGTCTAGGTGTAGTTTTAGAATTTCGTTTAAGTAAAGGTTTAGGTTTTGGCCTTTTACTTGGTTTTGTTTTAGTGCTATGGTTAGGGTTAGAACTAGTTTTATGATTAGCATTAGGGTTAGGGCTAGGGCTATGTTTTGGGTTAGGATTAGGGCTATGTTTAAGATTAGGATTAGGTCAAGGTTTAGTGTTGGGTTTAAGGCAAGAATTCGGGCTACGGCTAATATCTGATCTAAGGTTACAGTTAGGGATAGTTTTAGGGTTAGTTTTAGAGAAAGGGTCAGGTTTAGAGGTAGGGGTATTATTAGAGTCAGGGTCAGGTTTGGGGTTTGGATTAGGTTAAGGATTAGGTTTAGAGCTCAAATAAACACTAAGGTAAGAGTTACGGTTAGGGTAATGGATAAGGTTTAGTTTTAAGAATATGGTTAGGTTTTGCGATAGGTTTAGGGTTAGGCCGAGGGTTAGTATTAGGGTTAAGTTATCATTAAGGGTGATTTATAGAGTTAGAGCTAGGGTTAGGGTTATGGTTATGATTAGGATTAGGGCTAGAGTTAGGGTTAGGGTCAAGTTTAGGGCTAGGATTAAGGTTAGTATTAGGCTAATGGTACAGTTTAGGGATTGAGCTAGTGTTAGATCTAGTGCTAGGGTTAGTTTTAGGGTTATGGTTAGTGTTTTAGTTAGGGCAAGTGTTAAAATTAGTGTTAGGGTAATTGACATGGCTAGATGTCAGGTTAGAATTAGGGTTAGTTTTAGAGTTAGGGTAGGGTGAGCTTTAGGATAAGGATGAGGATTTGAGCTAGGGTTAGGATTAGTTTTAGGGTTATGTTTCAGTTAGTTCAAATGTTAGATTTATGTTTAAGGTTAGGGTAGGTTAATGTTTAGGTCTAGGTTTATTATTAGGGTTAGGTGTAGGATTAGGGTTATGGGTAGGATTAGATCTAGTGTTAGGGCTAGGTTAAGTTTAGGATTAGGGCTAGGGTAAGGGTTAGAGTTAGGCCTTGGGTTAGTGTTATGGTTAGGTTAAGGGTAAGGGTTAGGGATCAAGCTAGGGTTAGGGCTAGTGTGAGTTTTAGGTTAAAGTCAGGGCTAGGGTAGGGTTGAGTTTAGGGATAGAGCTAGGGTAATAATTAGGTTTTGGGTTATGTTTAGGTAAATAGATAGACTTAGAGCTAGGGTTAGGGTGACTTTTAGGGTTTGTGCTAGGGTTATGTTTAGGGAAAGGTTTAGGTTTTGAGCTTGGGTTAGGGCTAGGACAAAGGTTAGGCTTAGGGTTAGGGCTAGTGTTAGAGTTAGTGTTAGGATTAAGGCTAAGTTTAGGGTTAATATCAGGTCTAGGGTTAGATTTAGGGAAAGACTTAGGGTTTTGATTATGGGTAGCTATAATGTAAGGGTTAGGTTAAGGTTTAAGGTATAGTTTAGAACTAGAGATATTATTCGGGTCAGATTAAGGATTATGGTTTGGGTTAGGTTAATGATTAGGTTTAGAGCTCAAATTAGCTTTAGGTTTAGGGTTAGGGATATGGATATGGTTAGGCATAGGGTTCAGGCTAGGTTTAGTGTAATAGATAGGTTTAGGGTTAGGAATATTTTTAGGGATATCCTAAGGTTAGCATTAGCGTATGGTTTGGGTTAGGGTAATGGATAAGATTACTGCTAGGGTTAGGGCTACGGTTATGGTTAGGATTAAGGGCTAGGGTAAGCTTTAGGTTTAGGCAAGTTTTGGGGTTAGGGTTAGGTTTACGGTAAGGTTAGGCCTAGGTTATTGTTATGGTTAGAATTAAAAGTAGTGTTTAGTCTCAGATTAGTGCTTGTTTGGGGGCAAAATTAGGGCTAGAATTAGGTCTAGGGTCTGTGTTAGGTTTAATCCTAGTGTTAGTTTAAGGGGCAGGGTTAGGTTAAGGGAAAAGGATGGTATTATAGCTAGGTTTAGGGCTAGGTAGAAAATTAGAATTATGTTTAGGGCTAGGGTTATGGTTATGGTTATTAATAAGGCTAAGTTTAGGGCTAGGTTGAGGGCTAGAATTTGTTTTAGGTTTATGGCAAGAATTGGGGCTAAGGCTAGCATCCGGTCTAGGTTTATTATTAGGGACAGATTTAGGGTTAGGTTTTTAGCTAGGTCTAGTGTAAGGGTTAGGTTTGGAGTAAGGGTCAGGTTTAGAGCTAGGTGTATAATTAGGGTTAGGGCCAGGTTTAGGGTTTAGTTTAGGTTAGGATTTAGGTTTAGGGCTTGAATTAGCATTAGGTTAGGGTTAAGGTAATGAGATTGTTATGTTTAAGGTTTAGGTTAGGTTTAGGATAATTGATAAGGTTAGAGCTAGTGATAAGATCAGGGTTAGGCCTATGGTTAGCATTAGGTTAAAGGTTATGATTAAAGTAATGGATAGGGTTAGAGCTAGGGTTAGGGCTAGGGTTATGGTTACTCTTAGGCCTAGAGTTAGGGTTCGGTTTAGGCCTAGGAATAGGGTTAGGTTAGGTTTGGGGGACAGTTTAGGGTTTGAACTAGGGTTAGTTCACACTAGGGTGAGGGTTACGTTTAGGATTATGTCTATTTTAGAGTTAGAGTTAGAGTCTGGATTACTGTTAGTGTTAGGGCTATGGTTAACATTAGGTTCACGGTATTGGATAGCTTAAATGTCAGGTTATATTAGGGTTAGGATTATGGTTAGCTTTTAGGTAATGGTTAGGGTTTGAGCTAGAGTTAGGTTAGGGTTAGGGTTAGGGTTAGGGCAATGGATAGGTTAAGGGGTTGCGGTAGTGTTAGAGTTTGGTCTAGGCTTAGCATTAAGTGTAGGGTTAGAGCTAGTTTTAGGATTAGCTTCAGGGTGATGGCCAGTGTTATGGTGACGTTTAGGTTTAGGGTTAGGTTTAGATTTAGAGTTAGGTTTAGATCTAGAGTTAGGGCTAGGGTGAAGGTTAGGTCTCTGATTTGGGCTAGGATTAGGGCTAGGTTTTGGGTTATGATAAGTGATAGGTGTAGAACTATTAATAGAACTAGGGTGAGAGTTAAAGTTAGCCTTAGAGGTAGAGTTAGGTTTAGAGTTACGGTTAGGGCTAAATTAGGGCTAGGATTAGGACTAGGGTTAGTGTTAGGGTTAGGGCTAGGTTTAGATATAGGATTAGTTTTTATGTTAGCGTAGGGTAAGCTATGAAGTTACAACTAGGTTTAGGTATAAGGCAAGGGTTAAAATTACGGTTATGGCTAGGGTTAAGTTTAAGGTTAGGATTAAAGCAAATGTTAGGATTAGAATTAGGGCTCCAGTTTGTGTTAGATTTAGGGCTGTCATTAGTAGTAGGTTTAATATCAGGTCTAGGGTTATGGTTAGGGATAGTCTTATTGATAGGTTAATGGCTAGGTATAGTGTAAGGGTTAGGATGAGGTTTAGGGTCAGCTTTAGAGGTAGGGGTATTATTAGGGTCAGGGTCATGCTTAGGGTTTGGTTTAGTTTAAGGTTTAGGGTTAGGGCTCAAATTAGCATTAGGGTTAAGGTTAGAGTTAGGGTAATGGATATGGTTAGGTTTAAGGTTCAGGTTATGTTTATGGTAATGGATAGGTTAGGGTTAGGAATAGTGCTAGAATTAGGCTGGGGTTAGAATTAAATTTAGGGTTAGGTTTAAGGTAATGGATAGAGTTAGAGCTAGGGTTAGGTCTAGGATTATGTTTAAGGTTATGGGTAGGTTTAAGATTAGGTTTAAAGATAGTGCAAAGGTTAAAGTTAGGGTAAGGTTTAGGATAAAGGTTAGGGCTAAGATTAGAGTTAGTGTTAGGGTTAAATCTACAGTTGGATCTCAGATTAGGGCTAGGTTTTGGGTTATGTTAGGGCTAGTGTTAGGGATATGGCTGATGTAAGAACTAGGGTTACGATTAAGGCTAGTTTTAAAGTTACCATTAGGGCTAAGTCTAGTTTTAGGATTAGGTTTAGGTTTAGTTTGATGTTTTGAACTATTGTTAATGTTATGGTCAGAGTCAGGATCAGGGTTTGTTTTAGGGTTAGGGATGAGACTCGAATTAAGGGTAGGCTTACGGCTAGATGAGGGGTAAGGATTTGGTTTAGCTTAAGGTTTAGTGTTAGTGCTATGGCTCGGTTTTGTTTAGGGCAAAGGCTAAAATAAATGGTAGTTAGCGTTAGTATTATTGCTAGTGATACTCTAAGTTTAGGCTTACTGGTAAATTTAGAGTTATGATTAATTCTAGGGTTAGGGCTATGGCTAGGGTTACGGCTAAGGTTTGGGTAATGGTCAGGCATAGTGTTAGAACTTGGAATAGGGCTAGGGCAAGAGTTAGAGTTTGTCTTAGTGCTATGGTTAGGGTTAGGTTTAGGGTTGGGATTAGAGGTAGGGATGTTTATTTGATTTCTACCTTCATTTCCATTTACCCATAGGTGTCAGAATAAATGGAAACCTTAAAATATAAAGTTTTCATGATAACAAACCATTGATTCGAGAAGGCCCAAAACTTGGGAGCATACTAAGGCTAGAAAAAAGATGAATCCTGCCCAGTATCAAAGAAATTTGAATAAAACTAACTCTCACCCTAGCATTACATCTAACCCTAGCCCTAGAACTATCCGTAACCTTAACCCTAACCCTAACCTGTTTAAAGAACCATTGATCTTAGAAATCCCACACTTGGCAAGCCTTGTGGGGTAAGCTGAGTAATAAATCCTATGCAGAATCAAGCAAATCTGACCAAATAATTATGGGAGGTTTTTCAGTACATATATATTTTCCTGTTTACTCCTAAAGGGCCCTTGGATATAGTTGTTTTTGCATGCTTAAGCTTAGGCCTACTTTCACAAGGAACATACCATTGTCCCTAGAGAGAACTGATGGAGTGTGTGAAGTTTCAAGCAGCACAGATCCTGTTTGATTTTCCGCTCATTTAATTTTTCTGTATAGGTTGTCCCTGACAGCAAACCTGTGAAAGGAGAATTCCTAAACCTGTGGAAGAGAGTAAATCTAGCTAAAAGATAAATCCTGCCAAGTATCAAAAAATTTGAACGAAACCAACGCTAACCATAATACTAGCTCTAACCCTAACCATTCCCCTAACTTTTTTATGGAAACTGACCATTGACGTTCCAAACCTGGGCAGCCTAGTAGGGCAAGCTAAGAGATGAATGATGTGCAGTATCAATGAAATCTGACAAAATAATTAATAGAGTATATCAGTACATGCATATTTTTCTGTTATTTCCTAAAGGACTCTTGGAGAAAGTAGTTTTTACATGCTTTAGTTTAGGCCTACTTTCACCAGAACAAACAAGAAATTACCCACAGAGAATTGATGGAGTCTGAAGTTTGAAGCAGCTAGCACCAACGCTGTTTGATTTCCAGCTCCATTTCCATTTACCTGTATAGGACAAAATGAACTGAAACTTTAAAATACAAACCGTTTCTTACAGAGAACCATTGAACCTAGGAGACCCAAACATGTGGAGTATAGTAAGAGTAGGAGAAAAATGAATCCCGCTCAGTATCAAAGAAATTTGAAAAAAACTATCTCTAACCCTAATACTAGCTCTAATACTAGCCCTAACATTAACCTTAACACAAACCCTAACATTTTAAAAAAATGGTGATCCTAGAAGTTCCAAACTTTCGGAGCCTAGTGGGATAAGCTATCAGATAAATCCTATGCAGTATCAAAGAAATATGACAAAATTATTGGGGTGGTATTTTATTTCATGCATATTTCTCTGTTTTCTGCAAAAGAGTTCTCGGATAAAGTTGTTTTTGCTATCTTCATCTTAAGGCTACTTTTCCAAGGAACAAACCAGAGAGTTCCCACAGAGAACTGATTCAGTTTCTGAAGTTTTAAGCAGCTAGCACAAATCTGGTTTGATTTCAACCTCCATTTTCATTTACCTATATGTGTCAATATGAAGAGAAACTTTAAAATACAGAGTGCTCCTGATAACGAACCATTAAAGCCAGAAGTCCCAAACCTAGGGAGCATATTAAGGCTAGGTAAAGATGACTCATTCTAAGTATCAAAGAAATTTGAACAAAACTAACTCTCACCCTAATACTACATCTAACCCTAGCCGTAAACCTAAACCTAACACTAACCCTAACTGACTTGAGAATCATTGATCCAAGAAGTCCCACACTTGGATAGCTTCATGGGGCAAGCTAAATAATGAATCCTACTCAGTATCAAACAAATCCAACAAAATAATTTTGGGAGGAATTTCAATGCATGCATATTTTCCTGCTTTCTCCTAAAGGGATCTTGAACAAAGTTTTTTTTACATGCTTCAGCTTAGGCCTACACTCACAAGGAACATACCACAGTGTCCCCACAAAGAATTGAGGGTGTGTGTGCAGTTTTAAGCAACTAGAATAAACCCTGTTTGATTTCCAGGTATATTTCAATTTACTCGTATAGGTCAAAATGAAGTAAAATGAAAATATTAACTTTTCCTGACATCAAATTATTGGACCAAAGGACCTAAACTTGGGGAAGAGAGTAAGGTAAGTTAAAAATGAATCCTGAATTGTATCAAAGAAATTTGAATTAAGTAACTCTAACACTATCACTACCTCTAAACCTAGCCCTAATCGTAACCGTAAACATTAATATAGCCCTATCCCTAAGTATAACTTTAACCCTAATTCTAACTGTAACCCTTGTTCTAACCCTAGCTTTAACTCTATCAATTATCATAACCCAAACTCTTACCCTAATGGTAAGTGTAGCCCTAACATTAACCTTTACCCTGTACCTGCTCTAACCCTAAAAATGCCCTAGATGTAAACCTAGCTCAAACCCTAACACTTACTCTAAATCTACCCCTACCCGTAAACCTAACCCTATCTCTAACTCTAACTCTAGCCTTAATTCTAACCATAAATCTAGCCCCAACCCTAGCTGTAATCCTATCCTTTACCCTAAACATAAGCCTAACCCAAATGCTAACAATAGGATTAAACCTAACCATATAGCTATCCCTAATTCTGTTCAAAACCTTAAACCTATTCTGAACCCTAAATCTAACCTGATCCATTACCCAAAACCTAATGTAAATTCGAGCTTTAACCCTAGACCTTAACCTAAACCAATCCCTACCATGACACTGACCCTAATAATACACCTAGCTCTGAACATGACCTTTACCCTAAACCTAACCCTTAGGTTAGACCTAGCTATAACCTAAATCTAAAACTATCTTTGACCATTATACTAGACCTGACATTAGCCCTAGCCCTAATCCTATCCCTATCCCTAACACCAACCCTCATTATAGCCCTAAACTTAGCCTTAATCCTAAACTCTACCCTAATCCTAGCTCTAATACTAAGTATAACCCTCACTGTAGCTCTAAACCTAACTATAACCCCATTTTCCCCTAACTCTAAACCTAGCCCTTACTCTAACATTAATCCTAATTCTATCCCTAATGCTAGGCCTTACCCTAATACTAACCCCAGAGCTAATCCAACCCTAATTTAGCCCTAACCCTAAACCTACTCCTAACCCTAGCCCAAAGGATAACTCTACCTCTAACCTTAGCCCTATATCTAGTTCTAACCCTAGTGTTACTGCAAATCTAACACCAGCCTTAATCTTAGCCCTAATCCTAAACTTTCCCTAAACCTACAGGTAACCATAACAAAATATCTAAGCTTAAATCTCAACCTACCACAAGCCTTAACACTATTGCTAATCCTAAAGTTATCCCTAAACTTAGCCCTAGCTCTAAAAGAAAACTGAGCCACAGAAATAACCCTAACCCTAGACCTGACATTAGCCCTATCCCTAATTCTTACCCTAATCCTAACACAAACCCTAACCCTACAACTTGCCTTAAACCTAGCCCTATTTTGAGTTCTATTCCTAACCCTAAACCTAACATTGATCCCGTCTCTGACCCTAACAATAAACCTATCTCTAATCATCACCCTGAACCTAAACTTAATGCTAACACTAGACCTAGACTTAAAGGTAACCCTAAAAAAAGCCCTATTCATAACCTTAAATTTTACATTAAGCATAATGCTACAGTAGCCATAACCTAACCCAAAATCCAGCCCGAATCCAATCCCTCACCTTAACTTTAACACTAACCCTAACCCTAACTCGGGCCTTAACACTTAACCTAAACCTAACCCTAAACCTAAACCTGTCCTAACCTAAAACTTAACCTGAACAATAGCCCTAATCTTAGCCATAACCCTAGTTCTAACCCTAGCACGAATCCTTTCCATTACCCTAATCATAACTCTAACAAAATTCTAATCCAAGTTCTAACCCTAATCTCTGCCTTAACCTAACCATAACCCTAGCCTTAACCCCAGTTCTAATCTTATTCATTACCTTAACCATGACCTAACCTGAACCATAGCCCTAATTTTTTCCATAAACCCAGCCCTAAGCCTAGCTTGAATATTATCCATTACCCTAACCATAACCCTAACTAAATTCTAACCCAAGACCTAACCCTAATCATAGCCATAACCTAACTATCACCCTAGCCCTAACTCTAGCTCTAATTCTACCTATTAGCCTAACCCCCATAACCCTAACCAAATTCTATCCCTAGACCTAACCCTAATTCTGTCACTAAACCTAACTCTATCCACCACCCTAAAACTAACCTGAATCCTAAACCTAACCAGAACCACTGTGCTAACCCTAACCCTAACCCTAATGCTAATTTGAGCCCTCACCACAAACATGAACCTAAGCCATACCCTAACCCTGACTCTGACCCTAATAATATGCTAGCTGTAACCTGACACCAACCCTCAACCTCACCCTTACAATAGACCTACCCAAAAACCTAGCCATAAACTTTACCTAGCTCTAAACCTAACTTTTATACAAAACCTAACCTTAAACTAAACCTAGCCACAACCGAACCCCAAAACTAAACCAACCTAGCTCTAAATCTACCCATTACTCTAAACCTAATCCTAAACCTATTGATAACCCTTGGCCTAACCATAACTCTGAACCTAACCGGAAAACTAACTCTAGACCTAAGCCTAAACCTCACATTCAACATAGAACTAAATCTAGCTCAAACCCTAACACTTTCCATAAACCTAATTCTAAACCTAAACCTCAATCTAACACTACCAATAATCCTATACATACATCTAGCCATATAAATTACTCTAACCCTAACCCTAACCCTAATGATGACGCTAGTCTTAATCTTAACTCTAATCCTAACTGTGCTGTAATCTTATCCCTAGACCTAATTCTAGACCTAACACTCACCCTAGGACTAACCCTAGCTCAAAACCTAACCTTTATGCTGAACATAACACTAAAACTAACCCTAGTTCTAACTATTACCCTAACCCTAACTCAAGACCTATTCCTAACCATAACCCTAACCCTAACCTTAGCTCTAACCCTATACACTATCCTAACCATTACCCCTACCCTAATGCTAACCCTAGGCCTAACACTAACCTATCGCCAAACCTAACCTATCAATTACCCTAAACCTAAACTGAACCCTAACAAAAATCATATCATTACCCTAACCCTGACCCTAATGCTAATTCGAGCCTTAACCTTAAACCCTAAACTCAACAAAACTCTAAACCTGGCCCAGATCCTAATAAATCCCTGAGCTCTGAACCGGATCCTTACATTATCCTAACCATTACATTAGACCAGGCCACAAATATAACCCAAAAAATATCCTCAACTGTAACCGTAGACCTGACATTAGCCCTAGCCCTAATCCTAGCACTAACCCTACAAAAAACCCAGTTCTTATCCTAACCCTAACCCCAACCCTAGCTCTAACTGTAATACTAACACAAGCCCTAAACTTAGCCCTAATTCTGCCCTATCCCTAACCCTAACCGTAGATCAAAGACTAACTCTAACTCTCACACTATTCTATCACGAGTTCTAAACCTATCCCTTACCATAACCCTAAACCTAGCCCTAAACCTAGTGCTAACCCTTGCTTTTTACATAGCCCTAGCAGTAACCTTAGATGAAAATCTAACTAAATCTAACCCTAACCCGAAGCCTAAACCTAACACTAACACTATCCCTAAGCCTAACACTAATCCTAAAACTAGCCCTAACCCTAGCCCTAGCTCTAGAACAAAACCAAGCCATAGCTCTAATGCTAACCCTTAAACTAAACCAAACCCTAACAATACACCTACCCCAAACCCTAGCCCAAATTCAAGGTTTAAGCCAAACCATAAAACTAACCCTGACCCTGACTCTGACACTAACACTAACCCTAGCTGTAAACATCACCCTAACTTGAAACCTAACTCTAACACTAAACCTAGCCTAAATCTCAACCCTAAAATTAGCCCAAATATGAACCCTGATACTTACATTAGCCATAACCTTAAACCTAGCACTAACTTACCACAAACCTAGCCGTAATATTGACCCCTAACCCGAGTTTTAACCTATCCTGAACCCTAACCATAATGCTGGCCCTAATCATAGCCATAAGCCTAGCCCTAAACCTAGCTTTAACTCTATCCATTATAATAACCATAACCATAACCCTAGTGCTAACCCTAGGCCTAAACCTAACCCTATCTCTAAACCTATCCCTATCTATTTCCCTAAACCTAACATGAATCCTAATATCAATCCTAACATTATACTAACCCTAACTCTACAGCTAATTCTATCCCTAACTTTAATCCTTAACCTATCCCAAGCCCTAACCCAGACCTTGACCTTAATAATATGCCTATCCCTAAACCTGACCGTAACCTAAACCTTACACTAGATGTAGTCATAATCCTAAATCTAAAAATATTTTTAACAAAATTGTAGACCTGAAATTAGCCATTCTTCTAATCCTAGGCCTAACTGTAAAATCTAGCCCTTATATTTTCCAAAACCTGAACTAAATCAATACCCTAACCTTAACCATAGCCCTAACCCTAATTCTACACATAACCCTACAACTCAACCTTACTATAACACCATCTCTTACCCTAAACTTAATCCTACATCTAACCCTAACTCTATGCTTAAGCTGAACACTAACTCTAACCCTAATCCTAGCCCTAATTCTAGCCCCATCACTAACCCTAACCCTTACTTCAGCTCAAAGACTAACTCTAATTCTTACACTAGCCCTATTGCTACTTCAAACCATATCTCTTACCATAACACTAACCTTATCCCTAACACTATCCTATCCTTAGTCCTATCCCTAACCCTAGATGTAACCCTAACTCTGAATCTAATCTTAACCCTAAGTCTAAGCCTAACACTAACAATAACCCTAACCCTAATGCTAACTGTAAAAATAGCCCTAACCCTAACCCTAGCAGTAAAACAAAACCGAGCAATAGTCCTAACCCTAAACCTTAACTTCAAACAAACACTAACACTACACCTAGACCTAACCCTAGCCTTAATTCGAATCCAAAAGTAACCTTAAAACTAACCCTGACCATGACAAACATCTTAAACTCACCCTAGCTCTAAAAACCATTCTAACCTTAAAGCAAAACCTAACAGTAACCATAACCTTTACTTGAGTATTAACCCTAACCCTGAATCTTACTCATATCCTAACACTAACCCTAGCTCTAATTATCACCCTAACCTTAAACCTAACCCTAACACTAAAACTGTCCTATCCCTAATGCTAAAACTAACCCTAATTGTAACCCTAGTTCTTATATTAGTGATTGCCCTAACCCTTGTCCTAACTGTGACACAAAAACTAGCTCTAATCTATCCCTAAATCTATCTTTAACCCTAACCCTAACCCTAGCTCTAAAAATATTCTTTACCTAAGTTAAACCCTAAAATATATGGTAAACATAGACCTATCCCTAATTCTTAGGCTAACCAAAATCTTAACAATATTAATAGTTCTGACCCTAGCCCTCATTTCAGCTCTAATCCTATCACAAACCCTATAGCTAATCCTGAACCTTATTCTGAATCTAACAAAAACCATAGGTCTAAACCTGACTATAACCCTAGACCAAACCTAACACTTGCCATACAGATAACCTTACACCTAAACCTAACCTTAACCCTAGCCCTAAGACTAACTCTAATGCTCACACTAGCCTTATTCTTAGTTCTAACCCTATACATTACACTAACCCTAACCCTAGCCCTAACCCTAGCCCTAGCCCTTGTCCTATCTTGAGTCCTAGCCCTAACCCTAGATATAACCCTACTGGAAATATAACCCTAAACTTAAGCCTAAGCTCAACACTAAAACAATCTTTAACTCTATTTCTAATCATAAAACTAGCCCTAACTCTAACCCTACCAGTAAAAAAATACTGAGCAAAAGCCTAATCCTAAACCTTTACGTAAACCAAACCCTAACACTACACCTAGAACTAACCATAGCCTTAGTTTGGTTCCTAACCATATCCTTAAATCTAACCCTGACCCTGACTCATATTCTACCACTTACCCTAGCTCTAAACACCCTCCTAACCTTAAACTGAAAGCTAAAAGTAAACCTATTCCTAATTCAAGTCCTAACCCGAACCCTGACCCTGACTCATATCCTAACACTAACTCTAGCTCTAAATATCATCCTAACCTTAAACCTAACCCTAACACTAGACCTAACCATAACCTTTACGCTAAAACTAACCCTCATTGTAACTCTAGTTCTTACAGTAGCCATTGCCCTAACATTAGCCCTAACACTAATCCAAAAACTAGCCCTAATCTGAGCCCTAAACCTAGATTGAACACTAACTCTTACTCTATCCGTAACCCTAGATCTAATGCTATCTTTTACCCAGTGAATAACCCTAACCCTAATGGTAGCCCTAGACCTATGCCTAATCTTTAGGCTAACCAAAATCCTAACCTTATTAATAGTCCTGAACCTAGACCTCATTCTAGCTCTAATCCAATACAAAACCCGAACTTTAACCCTGACCCTTATCCTGACCCTAACACAAACCCTAGTTCTAAATTTGACCCTAACACTAGACTAAAACCTAACACTAGCCCTGGACCTAAACCTAATCCTAAATCTAGCCTTAACTCTAGCCCTAGACCTAAACAAAAACCTAGTCATAGGCCTAACAATAACCCTTATCTTAACACAAACACTAACCCTATCCCTAGAACAAAACCTACTCCTAATGCTGGCTGTAACCCTAACTTGAACTCTAACCAAAACACTAACTCTGCCGTTAAGAGTAAACCTACTTCTAAACCTGACCCTAACTGAAGATCTAAACCTAACACTAGATCTTGGCATAAACCTAACCCTAAAATGAGCCCTAATCATAACCCTAGCTCCTACATTACCCACAGCTTTAACCCTAGGCCTAAACCTAACACAGAACCTAGAGCTAATCCTAGACCTTAACCTAGCCCTAAAGAAAACACTTACCCAAATACTAGCTCTAATCCAAACCTAGCCCTTGACTTAGTCCTAACCCTATTTCAAAACCTAACCCTTACTATAAACATAAACCTAGAACTGTCCCTGAATCTAACACTAAAACCAGTCCTAATCCTAAATTTAACCCTATCCCTAAACCTAGCTCTAAATCTATCCATTACCCTAAACCTAACCCTAACCATAATTGTAACCCTAGACATAACCCTAATCATAATCCTAACCCTAAACAAAAAACTAACCCTAGACCTAAACCTAAACTAATACTCGCTATAGCCCTAAGCATGGATCAAACACTACCCCTTACCATAAACCTAACCATAACCATAGACCTAAACCTAAATATAAATCCAACCCTGTCCCTAACCCTAAACCTACATCTAATGGTATTTATTACCCTAACCCTAACCCTAAAATTAATTATAACCATTTTCCTAACCCTTACCCTAACCATATGTCTACCGTAATCCTAGCCCTGTATATAACAGTGAACCTAACCTTGCTCTAACACTAATCATAGCTCAGAACCTAAATCTTATACTAAACATAATACCCATACCCTAACAAAACTCAAGACCTAATCCTAACCATAAATCTAGCTATAAACTTAGCTCTAACTGTATCCATTACCCTAATCATAATCCATACCCTAATGCTAACTCTAGGCCTTATCCTATCTCAAGACCTAATCCTAACCATAACCCTAGCCCTAACCTTAACTCTAATTGTATTCATTATCCTAAACATAACACTTTCCCTAATGCTAACCCTAGGCCTAACCCTAAATCTATCACAAAACCCAACACTATCAGTTACACTAAAGCTAATTTGAACACAAATCTAACCCTATCATTATCCTAACCATAACCCTAAAGCTAATTTGAGCCATAACCCTAATCCCAAACCTGAAAGAAACCCTAAAAATGACCCTGACCTTAATAATTCCTCTAGCTCTCACCTAACCCTTACACTATACCTAATCCTTACATTAGACCTAGCCAAAACCTAACCCTAAAACTATCCATAACCATAACCCTAGACCTAATATTAGGCCTAGATATAATCCTAGCTCTAACCCGAACACAACCCTAGCCCATATTATCCCAAAACATAGCCTTAATCACAATGCTAACCTTAAACCTGGGCCTAACTTAACACCAACCCTATCCTTAATCTTAGATCTACCTTAGCCCTATTCCTAAAACTAATCCTAATCCTAATCCTAGCCCTAAAACTAAGTCTAACTCTCTCCCTAGCCCTAAAACTAGTTCTTACCCTATTCCTTACTGGAAACCTATCCCTAAACCTAGGCCTAACCCTAGCCATTTCCTTAGCCCTAACCCTATTCCTAGATCTAACCTTAATTCTAAATCTAACACTAATGCAAAGCCTAAGCCTAAACCTAATACTAACCCTAATCTTAACCCTAAATGTAACCCTAATGCTACTCCTAAAACTAGCCCTAACTCTAGCCCTAGCCCTAATACAAAACCAAGCCATAGCCCTAACCCTAACCCTTAACCTAAACCAAACCCTAACCCTACAGCTATCCCTAACCCTAGCCCTAATTCGAGTTTTAAGCAGAAATCTAAAAGTAACCCTAACCCTAATTCTGACGCTAAAACTAACCCTAGCTTTAAACATCACCCTAAACATAACATTAAACCTAGCCCTAACCCTAACCCTAACTAGCCCTTATAGTAACCCTAGTACTTACATTAGCCATAACCCTAACCCTAGCCCTAAATTAACTCAAAACCTAGCCTAATCTGAGCCCTAAACCGAGCTTTAATCCCTACCCTAAACTTAACCCCAAACGTAGCACTAAGAATAACCGTAACCTTAGCTCTAACCTTAGCTATAACCCTATTCATTAATCTAACCATAATCCTAAACCTAATGTACCCCTAGGCTTAAACCTTATCATATCCCTAATCTTAACCCTATCCATTCTTCTAAACCTAACTTGAAACCTAAACATAACTATATCATTACCCTAATCCTAATCCTATGCTAAATCAAGCCCTAAAGTTAAACCTTAACTATCCCAAACACTAATCACGACCCTGACCCAAACAATACCCTTAGCTCTAAACCTGACCCTAATCCTAAATCTAACCCTTACACTACATCTAACCTAATCCTAAAACGGTCTTTAACTGTGAAGCTGGATCTGAAATTTGCCCTAGCCCTAATTTTAGTTCTAAAACTAGTCTTAGTCCTAACTCAAATCATAATACGAGGTTAGACCCTATTTCTAACCCTTACCCTAGCCCTAAACATAGCTATAACCTCTCCTAAGTCTAACTCTCTTACTCTAAACCTAACCATTACCCTAAACCTAACCATAATCTTTAACCTAACCATAACCCTTGTCTTAGCCATAGGCCTAATACTAACACTAAGCCTAGCACTAACCCTAATTTAGTCCTATACTAACCCTAAACCTAGCCTTAAGACTAACTCTAACTCTTGCCCTAGCCCTATCCCTACTTCTATCCTTAGCCCTAGCCCAAACCTGGATTTAAACCTAACTCTAAATTTAAACCTAAATCTAAATTTAACCATAATCATAATCCTAATTGAAACCCTAACAATACTCCTAACAATAATGCTAATCATAAACTTTCCTTACCCCTATCCCTAGCCATAAAACAAAACCAAGCCATATCGCTAAACTTAACCCTTAACCTAAACCAAACCATAAACATACACCTAGCCCTAATCCTAACTCTAAATATAACCCTGACACTGATGCTGATCCTAACACTAATCCTAGCTCTAAACGTCACTCTAAAGTTTAATCAATCCTAACTCTATCCCTAGCATTAACCATAACCCTAAAACTAGCCCTAATCATAACCCTACTTTGTACATTATCCGTTGTCATAACCCTTGCTCTAACCCTAACACAAATCTTACCCCTAATTCTAGTCCTAAACAGCATAAACCCTAATCTTATCCCTAACACTATCGCTAACCCTAAACCTAAACCTAGCCCTAACCCTAGCTCTAACCCTATCTCTTACCCTAAGCCAAACCCTAAACCAAATGCTAACCCTGATCCTAACCATTATCCTTACCTAACTTAAACACTAACACTATTACTAGTCCTCATTCTAGCCCTAATTCTAGTTCTAAACCTAACCCTGATCCTTATTCTGATTCTAACAGTAACCCTAGTTATAAATCTGAGCTAGCCCTAAACCAAACCCTAATACTAGCCCTACCAAGAATTGCTATTACTATACCTAATACTAACACTAAATCAAGACACAAAATTAATTCTAAATATAGCTGTAATAATAGCCATAGACACAAACTAAATCCTAGCTCTAGCCCTAACAAAAACCCTTATCCTAAAAACTTATCCTACCCTTCACTAGTTCTAATGCTGTCTCTAAACCTAACCCTAATCCTATCCGAAACACTGACCCTTATCCTAACATTAAACTATCTCAAAACATGACCCTAACCACAAAACCTAATCCTAACACTGGACCTAGCCATAACCCTAACTCTAATAGTAGCCCTAAACATAACACTAGCCCGAACACTATTTTAATCCTAATCTTAACACTAACAGTAGCCCTAACCCTAAGCATAGTCCTAACCCTAGCTCTAAAACTAACTAACTAGGCCTAGGATTATGGCTAGACCTAATTATACCCTAACCCTAACCCTAGTCCTAACACTAACCCTAACTCTAACCCTTGTGTTAGGCCTAACCCTAGCTCAAAGCCAAACCCTTACCCTACACATTATCCTAGCCCTATCCAAAACCATAACCCTAACCCTAGCATTATTCTAACCTTAAACCCAGCTCGAACTTTAGTTCTAACCCTGCCACTTACCCTAACCCTAACCCTAACCATTATTGTAACCCTATACCTAACACTAAACTTAACCCTAAACATAAATGTATCCCAATACATAACCATAAACCTGAACCTCACCATTGCCTTAACCCTAGATGGAACACTAAGCCTTACACTAAACCTAATCCTAAGACTAGACCGAATCCATAGCCTAACCCTAACTCTAAAACCCTAAATCTAACATTATCCAATACACTAAACCTAACCCTAACTGTAATGAAATCTCTAACCATAACCCAAACCCTAAACAAAACCCTAACCAGAAACATATCCCTAGACCTAAAGGTAAAACTAAACCTCTCCCTAGCCATTATCCAAGTCAAACACTAACCCTTACCCTTAGCTAACAATAACAGTAGCCCCAAACCTAACACTTAGCATAAACCAAACCTACCCCTAACCCTAAACCTAACTCTAGACTTAATCCAAACCATAACCTGTCCCTAACCCTAGCTCTTATCAATCCATTATACTAAACATAATCCTAACCAAATGCTAACCTTAACTCTATTGATAAACCTAAACCATCCATTAGTGTAAACTTTAGCTGAAACCTAAACCTAACCCTATCCAATACTCTAACCCTAAGCCTAAACCTAACACTAATTAAAGCCCTAACCCTAAACTTTGACCTTAAACAAATGCTAACCCTGACCTTAAAACTAATAATACACCTAACTGTAAACCTGACCCTCACCGTAAACATAGCCCTACCCCTACTTCTAGCCCTGAACCTAACAGAAACCCTAGCTCTAAACCTAGCCTTAATCCTAACCTAAACACTAACCCTACCACTAATCCTAATTCTAACCCTCATCCTAGCGCTAAAGCTAGCTATAACCACATCCATTTTCCTAACCTTAATCCTAAAACTAATTCTAATTCTAAACCTAGCCTTACACCAGAGTCCTAACCCTAACACTAACCCTAGCTTTAATCCTAGCCTAAATTTATCTTTAACATTAACCCTAACTCTAATCTTAGTCCTAAATCTAAATCTAACTCACGGCCTAGCAGTTTCCCTAGTTCTGACGCTATCCTTTACTGTAACACTAACCCTAGCCCTAACCCTAAACCTGGATCTAACCCTAACTCTAAATCTTTCCCTTAACTGAAGCCTAAACTTCACTCTAACACTAGCCATCACCCTAACACTAATTCAAAATCTAGCCCTAACCCTAATCCTAGCCCTAAAACAAACCCAAGTCATACACCTAACACTAACCCTAACCCTAACTGATAGAATTCAAGATGAAATAAAACCTTAAAACACAAACTGTTCCTGACAGTGAACCTTGAACTGAAAAGGTACAACCTGGGAAACATGGTAATGCTAGGTAAAAGATGAATCCTGACCAGTATCAAAGAAATTTGAGCAAAATTAATTCTAACCCAAACATTAGTTCTAACCCTAGCCCAAACCTTAATTCTAAAACTAAGCCTTTCCTGTTCATAGAGCTTGATCATAAGAGTCCCAAACTTGGGGTTCCTAGTAGGGTAAGGTAACAGATGAATCCTGGCCAGTATGAAAAAAAATCTAACCAATAAATGGGGGAGGTGTTTTAGTACATGCCTATTTCCCCTGGTTTCTCTAAAGTGCTATTGGACAAATTGATTTTTTATGCTTCAGCTTTCAGTACTTTCACGAGGAACAAACCAGAGCATGCCCATAGTGAAGTGATTGTGTGAAGTTTCATGCAGCTAGCACCAACCCTGTTTGATTTCCAGCTCCATTTCCATTCACACCTATAGGCCATAATGTAGTGAAAACTAAAAATTCAAACTGTTCCTGACACTGAATCATTGAACCTTGAAGGCCCAAACTTGGGTTCCCTACTAAGGTTAGCCAAAGATGAATCCTGTACAATATCAAAATAATCTGACATCTGAAGCTCTTTTAGTACATGTGTATTTTGCTTGCTCCTAAAGCACTGAGAGATAAAGCATTCTACTTCCGCTTAGGGATAATTCACAGAAAACAAACCAGAGAATGCTCACTGAGAACTGATTAATGTGTGATGTTTCAAGCAGCTAGTACACACCCTTTTTTATTTCCAGCTTCATTTCCATTTAACCCTGTAGGGCAAAAAGAAGAGAAACATGAAAAAAGAAACTGTTCATGAGAGAAAAGCCTTTTAGATAAAAGGTCCAAACATTTGTAGTATAGTCAAAATAGGAAAAGGGTAAATCCTGCCCAATATCATAAAAATTAAAAAAAAAACTCTAACACTTGGTGTAAACCTAGTCCAAACACTAAGTCTAACCCTAAAAATATTCTTTTACTTTGATCATAGAAGTTTCATAATTGGAGAGTCTATTGGGGCAAGCTTACAGATGAATCATGGGCAGTTTCAAAGAAATCTGACAAAATAATTGGGGGAGCTATTTCAGTACATGCATATTTCCCTGTTTTCTCATGAAGTGTTCTCAGATAAATTTGAATTGCATGCTTCAGCTTATTACTCATTTCACAGGAACAAACCAGAAAGTGCCCACAGAGAACTGATTGAGTGTGTGAAGTTTGAAGCAGATAGCACCAACCTTGTTTGATTTCCAGCTCCATGTCCATTTACCCATGTAGGTCAAAATAAAGTGAATCCATAAAATACAAATTGTTTCTGTAAGCAAAGAATTGAACCAAGAAGGCTGAAACCTGTGGAACATAGTAAGGCTAGGTAAACATGTATCTTGCCCAGTATCAAAGAAATTTGAACAAGACGAACTCTAACCCTAACACTAGACCTAAATCTAACCTAACCTGTTTAGAGAACCTTTGATCATAGAAGTCTCAAAGTTGAGGAGCCTAGTGGGGCAAGCTAACAGATGAATTCTGCCCCAAATCAAAGAAATCTGACCGAATGATTAAGGGAGGTAGTTCATACATGCATATTTTCCTGTTGTCTCCTAAAATGCTCTCGCATAGTGTTGTTTTTGCATGCTTTACCTTTGGGATACTTTCACAAGGATAAAACCAGAGTGTTCTCATAGAAAACTAATTGAGAGTGTGGAGTTTCAAGCAGCTAGCAAAAACACTATTTGATATCCAGCTCCATTTCCATTTACCAATATAGGTCAAAATGAAGTGAAACCTTTAATTAAAAACTGAAATACTGACAAAAATCAGTAAACCTTGAAGGCCCCAAACTGGGGAACATTATAAGGCTAGGTAGAAGATAAATCCTGCCTAGTATAAAAGAACTTTGAACAAAACTACTGTAAACCTAACGCTAGATCTATCCTTAATCCTAACCCTACAGCTCACCCTAGGCAGTTTAGAGAACCTTTAATCTTAGAAGTCCCAAACTAAGGGAGCCTAGTGGGGCAAGCGAACAGATGAAAAGTATCAAAGAAATCTGAGCAAATAATTTAGGGAAGTGTTTCAGTATATGCATACTTCCTTGATTTCTCTAAAAGTGCTCTATGATAAAGTTGCTTTGCATGTTTCACCTGAGGGCAACATTCACAAGGAACAAACAAAATTGCCCCCAGAGAACTGATTGAGTGTGCGCAGTTTCAAGCAGCTATCACAAATTCTGTTTGATTTTTTTCTCCATTTCTCAACAAAATAATTCAAAATAAAGTGAAACCTTAAAATACAAACTGTTTCTGACAGCAAAGCATTGAATCAAAAATGTCCAAACCAGGGTACATTGTGAGGCTAGGTAAAAGATAAATCCTGCCCAGTAGAAAAGATACATGAACAAAACGGACTCTAACCCTAACACTAGGTTTGAACCTAGCCCTTAATTTAACCATAAACCTAACCCTAATCTATTTAGAGAACCTTTTATCATAGAAGTCTCAAATTAAGGGAGTCTAGTGGGGCAAGCTAACATAATAATCTTGTGCAGTATCAAAGAAATCTGACCAAATATTTTGTACAAAGTACAAGTATATTTCCCTGTTGTCTCCTACAGAACTTTCAGATAAAGATGTTTTTGCATGCTTCAGCTTTGGGAAACTTTCACAAGGAAGAAATCAGAGAGTGCCCACACAGAACTGATTGAGTGTGTGCAGTATTAAGCAGCGAGCAGAAATCCTCTTTGATTTCAAGTTCCATTTTCATTTACCCGTATAGGTCAAAATGATGGAAACCTTAAAATACAAACTGTTTTTGACAGCAAACCATTGAAGGGATAAGGCCCACACCTGGAGAAAATAGTAAGGCTAGGTAAAAGACGATTTATGTCAAGTATCAAATGAATTTGAACAAAACTCACTCTAACTCTAACACTAGATCAAACACAACCCTAACCTAATTCTAACCTGTTTAAAGTACCTATGATGATAGAAGTCCCAAACTTGGGGATCCTAGCAGCAGCAGCACAACTTAACTGATGGAACTTCTGCAGTATCAAAGAAATTTGATAAAAAAAATATTCATATTTCTCTGTTTCCTTTATTAAAATCAAATGGTTAAATTGTTGTCCATGCTTCAGCTTAAGGTACTTTCACAAAGAAAAAAACAAAGAGTTCCCACAGAGAGCTGATTGACTGTGTGAAGTTTCATGCAGCTAGCACCAACCCTGTTTGATTTCCAGCTCCATTGCATTCACACATATATACCATTATGAAGAGAAAACTTAAAATTCAAACTGTTCCTGACAGTGAACTATTGACCCTTGAAGGCCCAGACTTGGGAAGCCTACTATAGATAGGTCAAAGATGAATTCTTTACAGTATCAAATTAACCCAACCAAAAAAAACTGAGGCTCTTTCAGTACATGGGTATTATGCTTTCTCCTAAAGCACTAATAGATAAAGCTGTTTCTTTCTACTTCATCTTATGGCTACTTCCAGGGCAAACACAGATTATGCACACTGAAAATTGATGGAGTGTGTGAAAGTTTCAAGCAGCTAGCGCAAACACTGTTGGATTTTCAGCTTTATTTCCATTAACTCCTATAGGGCAAAAAGAAGAGAAACATGAAAATTGAGACTGTCCCTGAAAGCAAACCCTTTATGTATAAGGCTCAAATATTTGGTGTATAGTCAAAATAAGAAAAAGATGAATCCTGATCAGTATCATAGAAATTTGAAAACAAAACTAACTCTTACCTTAACTAAAGGTCTAATCCTAGTCCTAACACTGATCCTAACACTAACCTTAACCTGTCTAGAGTACCTTTGATCCTAGAAGTCCCACACTTGTGGACCCAAGTTATTTAGGCTAACAGATAAATCTTTCACAATATCAAAGAAATCTGACCAAATATTTGGGGAGGCAGTTTAGTACATGCATATTTCCCTGTTTTTTCCTAAAGTGCTCTCACATAAAGTTTCTTTGCATGCTTCAGGTTAGGGCAACATTTACAAGGAAAAAACCAGAGAATGCCCATAAAAAACTGATTGATTGTGTGAGGTTTGAAGTAGCTATCACTAACACTGTTGGATTTTCAGCTCCATTTCCATTAATATGCATATGTCAAAATGAAATGAAAACTTAAAATACAAACTGTTCAAGATAGAAAACCTTTGACACAAGAGGCCCAAACCTAGAGAATATAGTAAGGTTAAGTAAAAGTTGAAACCTTCCCAGTATCAAAGAAATTAGAACAATACTGAATCTAAAAAAAAAAAAACACTAGCTGTAACCCTAGCCCTAAACTAATACTAAATCTAACCTAACCTGTTTAGAGAAACTAACAGATGAATCATGTGCAGTATCAAAGAAATCTGACCAAATAATTGGTGGAGGTATTTCAGTACATGCATATTTCTCTGTTTTCTCCTAATGTGCTCTTGGATAATTTTTTTTCATGCTTCAGTTTAAGGTAATTTCACAGGGAACAACCAGTGAGTGCCCACAGAGAGCTAATTGAGTGTGTGAAGTTTCAAGAATCTAGTAATAACTCTGTTAGATTTCCAGCTCCATTTTTATTCACATCTATAAGCCATAAAAAAGTGAAACCTAATAATTCAAACTTTTCTTGACAGTGAACTGGCAAACCTTGAAAACCCAAACTTGGGGATCCTACTAAGACTAGGAAAAGGATGAATCAAAGTAATCCATGTAAACAAATTGAAGCTTGCTCCTAAAGTGCTCACAGATAAGGCTGTTTCTTTCTAATTCAGCTTTGGGCTACTTTCAAAGATAAAAAGAGAGATTTTTCTCTGAGAATTGATTGAGTTTGTGAAGTTTCAATCAGCTAGCACAAAGCCTGTATAAGTCCAGCTCCATTTTCATTCACCCCTATAGGACAAAATGAAGTGATACATAAAAAGTAAAACTACTTGTGAGAGCAAACCCTTTTACAAGCAGGCCCAAACTTGGGGAGCATATGAAAAATATAAATCCTGCCCAGTATCCAAGATGTTTAAAAAAAAATAACTCTACCCTAACACTAGTTTAAACACTTGCCCTAACTCTAACCTAAAGCTAAGCATAACATGTTAAGAGAACCTTTGATCATAACAATTTTAAACTTGGGAAGACTAGTGGGGCAAGCTTACAGATGAATCCTGCACAGTATCAAAAAAATCTGACCAAATAATTGGGGGAGGCATTTCAGTACATGCACATTGCCCTGTTTTCTCCTAATGTGCTCTTGGATAAAGTTGTTTTCCATGCTTCAGCTTATGGCTACTTTACAAGGAAGAAACCAGAGAGTGCCCACAGACAACTGATTTAGTATGTGAAGGATCAACCAGCTAGCACAAACCCTCTGATTTCCAGCTCCGTTTGCATTTACCCCTATAGGTCAAGATGAAGTGAGACATTAAAAACAAACTATTCCCAACAGCAAACCATTGAACCGAGAAGACCCAAAATTGGGGCACATAGAAAGGCTAGGTAAAAGATAAATCTTCCCAGTATCAAAAAAAATTTGAACAAAACAAACTTTAAACCTAACACTAGCTCTAAAGCAAGCCCTAAAGGTAACACTAATCCTCACCTGTTTACCACTGATCCTAGAATTTCCAAACTTGGGGAGCCTAGTATAGCCACCTAAAAGATGGATACTCTGCAGTATCAAAGAAATCTGATCAAATTGTTGAGAGACTTATTTCAGTACATACATGTTTCTATGTTTTCTTTTTAAGGTCTTTTGGATGGATACAGTTTCTTTGGCTTGCTTCACCTTTGGCTTACCATCAAAAGAAAGAAAGCAACGAGTGCCCACTGAGAACTGATTTTGTGAAGTTTCAAGCACCTCCAGCCAACCCTGTTTGATTTCCAGCTCAATTTTTATTCACATCAATATGCCATTATGAAGGGCAACCTTAAAATACAAACTGTTCCTGAGAGTGAACCATTGAACTGAAAAGGCACAAACCTGTGGAGTATAGTAAGGCTAAGTAAAAGATGAATCCTGACCAGTATCATAGAAATTTGTAAAAAAAAATAGGGCCCCATGGGTGCTCTCGGCACAGATGAAAGGCTCAGCTGCACAGTTTCTCTGGGCACAGAGAGCAGTCTCAGCCACATGGGTGCTCTCTGTGCAGATGGAAGGCAGCACAGAACACAGAGGCTTTGCTTGTGGGTCACCAGACTGAGCTCTGGACACAGCACAAGGTCACTCCAGAACCACCCATGTCACCAAACACCATACATGGGTAATAGATTGAATCAATCTTGAAAATCCTTACTCGCCATCTATTGGTGGGCATGGCTACTAGCTTGATTCTGCAGCTTATCAGGTGCCTGGTTTTAAACTGCCTACCTCCAGCTGTGATAACTCAAGATTTTTCTCACAAGATTTTGGGGGGTGTAGCTATCAATGTGGAACAGCAACTGTACAGGCACCTGGTTTCCTATTCAGAGACTAAGAGTAGGGAGGTTCCAGGTAGAAGCTCAGTCCCTCTCACCCTGGCTACCTCCACCACCCTGAGCACAGAGACTCAAGCTAGGAATCGACAACTCCAGCTACTGCAAGAAAAGAAAACAGAGTACTGAGAGACTTTTTTTCTTTCTTATCTTTTCTTGCTCTTCTCATCCATTCTCCTCTACCCTTCCCCTTCTGGTCCTCACAACCACAACATAAGTGAAACCAAGAACTTTCCATGAAATTGGACTTTAATAACTGAATCAGTAGAATTGTATAATATAGAATTGCATAGACCCAAACTCACCATCTCTTTTTTTTTTGCTCTTATTTTTTTCTTCCTCTATTTCTTTCCTTGTTATTTTTTCTTCTTTTTTCTTTCTCCCTCTATCCCACTTTCAGCCTCCTAACTTTTACTATTTATACATAGGGTAATTTTATGAATACAGATAAGGAGTTTGAACTTATAACTTCTTCCATAAATTTCCCCCGTCTATTCATTAGAGTTCTCCTCCAAAGTTTCTAAGTTAGAATCATCACATACCCTCACTCCTTTACCCCTTAACATAGCATCCTACCCCTGTCCCTCAGTTCTCTATATGCCACCAGAAATGGTATGCCTTTTATGAAATCAATGACTATATCCTAAATAATAATTGAAGCCAACATCTGTAGAAAAAGTGTCTAAATATAAATGTATATATAATGGTTAGTCTTAGGCTTTGGGTTAGGGTTAGATTTAGAGTTAGATTTTGATCTATGGTAAGGGTTAGTGCTAAGGATAGGGCAAGGGTTCGATTTAGGGTTTTGGTTAGGTTTAGGATTATGGTAGGGGTTACAGTTAGAACTAGTGATAAGGCTAGTATGAGATTAAGAGTTAGTCTTAGGGCTAGGGTTAGGGTTAGGGTTAAGAATAGGGCTAAATTAGGGCTAGTGTTAGTGTTAGGTTTAGATTTTTGGGTTAGGGTTAGATTTAGGGTTATGTTTAGTGTAAGGTATTTGGTTATAGCTAAGTTGAGTGCTAGGGCAAGAGTTAGTATTAGGGTTAGTTTTAGGGTTATGATTAAAGCTAGGTTTAGGGCTAGAATGAGGGCTAAATTTTGTGTTAGGTCTAAGGCTAGTATTAGGAGTAGGGCTAATATCAGGTCTAGGGTTACAGTTAGGGATAGTGTTAGGTTTATGGCTTTGTCGAGTGTAGGTGTTAGATTTATACTAAGGGTCACTTTTAGAGCTAGTGTTATTATTAGTGTCAGGATCAAGGTGAGGGTTTGTGTTAGGTTAAGGTTTAGGTTTAGGGCTAGAATTATCACTAAGTTTAACGTTAACTTAAATAAAGGGTTAGGTTAAGGGTTTTGGTGTGGTTTACTGTAATGGATAGGGTTAGGGTTAGGCCTAGGTTTAGCATAAGTATTGGGTTATTATTAGGGTAATGGATAGGGTTAGACATAAGTTTAGGGGTAGGGTTATGTATAAGATTAAAGCTTTTGGGGGGTTAGTGTTTGATTTACATTTTGGGTTAAAGCTATGTTTAGGGGTTGTGGATGTGGCTCCAGAAGTAGTCTGCTCGCCTGGCATGCACGGTTCACTCGGATTGATCCTCAGCACCACATACAAATAAAACAAAGATGTTGTGTTCACCAAAAACTAAAAATATAAATATAAAAATAAACTAGGTTTAGGACATAGATTAAGGCTAGGTTTTGGGTTAGGTTAGTGCTAAGATTAAGGCTATGGCTAACGTATGAAGTAGTTTTATGATTACAGATAGTAATAGGGTTAGGGATAGGGCTATGTCTAGTGTTAGGTTTAAGTTTACAGTTACAATGATGTTTAAAGCTAGGTTTAATGTTAGGGTCAGAGTCAGGGACCAGATTAGTTTTCAGGTTATGGTTAGGACTAGAATTAGAGATAGGATTAGAGCTAGATTTAGGGTTAGGGTTTGCTTTAGGTTAAGAGTTAGGGTTGGGGTTATGATTCAGTTTTGTATTAGGGCTAGGAGTAGAGTTAGGGCTAGTTTTAGAATTAATGTTAAGATTAGGGCTAGTTTTAGTGTGAGGTTTAGGCTTAGCTTTAGGTTTAGATTTAGAGTTAAGTTTAGATCTAGGCTTTGGGCTAGCGGTAAGGATATGGCTAGGATTAGGGCTAAATTTAGGGCTAGGCTTAGGGTGATGGTATGGGATGGAGTGAGAACTAGGTATAAAGCTAGGTGAGAGTTTGAGTTAGTCTTAGGGCTAGTGTAAATGTTGGATTAGTGATAGGGCTAATTTAGGGCTGAAATTAGGACTACGGTTAGTTTTAGGGTTAGGCCTATATTTAGGGCTAGGGTTAGTTTTATGTTAAGAGATGGGATTATAGCTACTTTTAGGAATAGGTTGAGGATTAGAATTAGGGTTATGCTTAGGGTTAATTTTATGATTAAGGTGAGGTTTATGACTAGGATGTGAGCTAAGGATTGTGTTAGGATTTGGACTAGAAGTAGAGGTAGGGCTAATGTAAGTTCTAGGGTTACAGTTAGAGAGAGTTTTAAGGTTAGTTTATAGCTATGTCTATTGTAAGTTTTAGATTTCTTGTTAAGGTCAGGTTTATAGCTATGGGTATTATTTAGGGTCAGGGTCAGGGTTAGGGTTTTTATCAGATTAAGGTTTAGGTTTAAGGCTCAAGTTATCATTATGGTCAGTACAGGTTAATTATTATTTTAGGTTTAGAGTTCAGGTTATGTGTAAGATAGTGGATAGGGTTAGGGTAAGTGATAGGTTAGGGTTAAGCCTAGGGTAGCAGAAGCATTAGGGTTATCATTAGGGTAATTGATAGGGTTAGAGCTAGTGATAGGGCTAGTGTTATACTTAGTATTAGGTCTAGGGTTAGGCTTAGGTTTACGGTTAGGGATAAGGTTAGGATTATGGTTAGCTTTAGGATTAAAACTAGGATAGGGCTTGTGTTAGGGATAGATTTTGTGATAGATTAGGGCCTTAGCTAATGTAAGAACTTTGTTATGATTAGGGCTAGTTTCAGGGTTAATGTTAGGTTTGGTTTAGGGTTAGGGTGATGTTTAGAGATAGGTTAGTCTTATTGTCAGGGTCAGTGTTCAATTTAGGGTCATGGTTAATGTGAAAGCCGGAATTAGAACTAGGATTAAGTCTAGGGGAAGGCTTAGTGTTTGGCTTTAGGCTAAAGGTTATTATTAATACTAGGGCTGAGTTTTTCTTTAGGTCTAGGGCTAGATTTATGGATAGATTACGATTAGGCTTAGGTCTAGGGCTAGTGTTAGGTTAAGGTTTAGGTATAAGATAACCAGTAGGGCTAATGTTAGGGTTCAGTTTAGGGTTAAGTTCAGGTTTAGACCTATAATTAGAGTTAGGGTCAGAATAAGGGTCAGGGTTAGGGTTAGGGTTTGGGTTATGGTTAGAGCTAGAATGAGGACTAGGGTTAGAACTACTAATAGGGTTAGGGTTTGGATTAGGTTAAGGATTAGGGTTTGGATTAGGATTAGCATTAGGTTTAGGATTTGGCAAAGGGTAAGGGATAGTGTTAGAGCTAGGTTTAGGGCTAGGGTTAAGGTTGAAACTAGATTTAGGGCTTTGATTAGGTCTAGTTTTTGTATTAATATTATGGCTTGGGTTAGAGCAATGACTAATGTAATAAATAGAGTTTTTAGGGTTAGATTTAGGGTTATGGTTAGGGCTTAATCCTCTAGTGTTAGGATTAAGTTTAAGGTTACGTGAAATTGAGAGCTAGTGTTAGTGTTAGGTTAATAGTCAGGGTCAGATTTAGATTTAGTGTTAGGGTTAGGACTCGAATTAAGACTAGGGTTACTGTAAAAATTTGGTTTAAGGTTAGGGTGGTGTTTAGAGGTAGGGTGAGTGTTAAGATATGAGTCAGGGTTATGGTTAGTGTTAAGGTTAAGACTAGGACTCGAATTAGGGATAGGTTTAGGTCTAGGTATAGTGTTAGTGTTTGGTTTAAGTTAAGGTTTAGGGTTAGAGCTATTGCTCCGTTTTGTTTTACTCCAAGGTTTAGTGTTAGGGCTAGTTTTATATCAGTGTTAGAGCTAGGGCTAGTGTTAATGTTAGGCTTAGGCTTAGGGTTAGGGTTAGATTTAGAGTTAGGGTTATATCTAGGGTAAGGACTAGGAATAAGGATTTGACAATGGTTATGGCTGGTTTTAGGGTTAGGGTTAGGGCTGGGTTTAGGATTATGGTAATGAATATTGTTAGAAGTAGGGATAGGGCTAATGTGAGAGTTAGAGTTACTCTTAGGTCTAGGGTTAGGGATAAAGATAGGGATAGGTTTAAAATAGGGCCAGGATTAGGGCTAGGGTTAGTGTTCACCTGAGGCCTAGTGTTAGGTTTATTGTTAGGGTTAAGTTCAGTGTAAGAAATGGCATTATAGATAGGTTTAGAGACAGGGTGAGGTTTAGAATTAGGTTCAGGGCTATGGTTAGGGTTAGGGTCATGATTAAGACCTGGTTTGGGGATAAGATGATGGCTATGGTTTATTTTAGGGTTACAGCTAGGATTAGGGCTAGGGCTAATATCAGATCTAGGGTTATGGTTAAAGATACTTTAAGGGTTAGGTTGATGTCTACATGTAATGTAAGGTTTAGGTTAAGGGTTAGGTTCAGGTTTAGAGCTAGGGATATTATTAAGGTCATGTTCTGGGTTAGAAGTTTGGGATAGGTTAAGGCTTAAAGTTAGGGATTGAGTTAGCATTATGATTAGTGTTAGTGTAATGATAGGGTGTGGTTTAGAGTTTAGGTTTGGTTTAGAATAATGCATAGTTTTAGGATTAGAAATAGGGTTAGTTTTAGGCCTAGGGTTATGGTTATGGCAATGGATAGGTTTAGAGCTAGGTTTAGGGCTAGGGTTATGGTTTTGATTAGGGTGAGGGTTGGGATTAGGGTTCGGGTTAAAACTCTGTTTAGGGCTTGGATTAGGGATAGGTTTTGGGTTAAGTTAATGGTAAGGTTAGTGGTAAGACTAATGTAAGAACCAGGGTTACAGTTAAGGTTAAATTAGGTCTAGTGTTAGGTTTAGGGTTAGGGTTAGTATTTTGGTCAGAGTCAGAGTTCTAGTTTTGAGCTTAAGACTAGAATTATTGATAAGCTTAGGGTTAGGGTTACGGTTTCCTGTAGATTAAGGTTTAGGTTTAGGACTATGGCTTGGTTCTGTTTTAGGGCTAGGGTTAAAGTTAGATTTAGATTTAGGGTTAGGCTTAGGGTTAGGGTTTTATTTAGAGTTATAATTAGATCTAGGTTAGGCGTAGAGCTAATGATATGGCTAAGGTTAGTGCCAGTGTTAGGGCTAGGATTAGATTTCCATTAAAGGATAGGGTTAGAACTAGGGATGGGGCAATGGTGAGAGTTAGAGTTAGTCATAGGGCTAGGATTAGGGCTGTGTCAGAAATACAACTAAATTAGGGCTAAAATTAGGGCTAGTGTTAGTTTTGGGTTTAGGCCTAAAGTTAGGTTAAGGGTTAGGATTAAGGCTACATTTAGGGCTAGGATAAGGGCTATGGCTAATGTCAGGTCTCAGCTTATGGTTCGGGAGAGTTTTAGGATTAGTGTTATCGCTGGGTCTAGTGTAATGGTTAGGTTTAGTGTAAAAGTCAGCTTTAGAGCTAGGAGATATATTAGAGTCAGGGTCAGTGTTAGAGTTTGTTTGAGGTTAGGTTTTAGAGTTAAGGCTTGAATTAGCACTAGGGTGTGTATTAGGGTAATGATAGGGTTTTGTTTAGAGTTTACATTATGTTTAGGATAATTGATAGGGTTAGGGTTAGGGATAGGGTAAGGTTAGGCCTAGGATTCGCTTTAGGGTAAGGGTTATGGTTAGTATAATGGATAGGATTAGAGCTAAATTTAGGGTTAGGTTTAAACTAGGGTTAGGCTTTGGTTTATGTTTAGCTTAAGGGTTAGGCATTGAGCTAGTCTTAGGGCTAGGGTGAGAATTAGGTTTAGGGTTACTTCTAGGGATGAGATTATAGTACTCTTAGGGTTAGGGTTAGGATTATTGGTAGGGACATCATTAGAGATAAGCTTAGGGTTAGGGTAATGTAGACAATTAGATATAGATTTAGGGCTATATTTAATGTTAGAATGTGGTTTAGGCTTAGAGTTAGGGCTATGGTTATGTTTAGGTATATACTAAGGGTTAGGGTTTGAGCTAGGATAAGGTATATAGCAAGTGTGAGGTTTAAGGTTAGGTCTAGGTTTAGTTTTCCATTTAGGAAAACTAAAGGTTTAGCATTAAGCCTAGGATTATCAATAAGCTTATGTTTAGGTTTAGAGTAATGGGTAAGTTTATAGCTAGGTTTAGAGCTAGGGTTAAGGTTAGAATTAGGGCTAAGGTTAGGGTTAGATTGAGGGAAAAGTGTAGGTTTATGTTTAGAGTAATGTTTAGCCTTTGAGCTAGGATTAGAACTAAAACGAGGGTTAGATTAGGGTTAGGTCTAGGGTTACGGTTAGGGTTATGCTTAAGGCTTGATTTAGGCCTAGGATTATCTCTAGGTTTTGTTTTAATTTTAGGCCTAGGGTTAGGGCTATGGGTAATGTAACAACTAGGGTTATGTTGAGGGCTAGTTGTAGGGTTAGGGTTATGGCTAGGTCTAGTGTTAGGTTTAGATTTTCAGGTAGGGTCAGATTTAGAGATAGGTTTACTCTAAAAGCAGGGTCAATGTTTGGGTTAGAGTTAGAGTTAGGGTTACAGCTAGAATTAGGACTAGGTTTAGGTCTAGGGGTAGGATTGGTATTTGAGTTAAGTTAAGGATTATTGTTCGGGCTAGGGCTAGGTTTTATTTAGGTCTAGGGCTAAAGTTAAGGCTAGATTTAGGGTTTGGTTTAGGTCTAGGTCTTGTGTTAGTGATTGGTCTAGGTTTAGGGTGAGTTTTAGACTTAGGGTTAGTATTAGGGTCAGAATAAGGGTCAGGGTTAGCGTTAAAATTTGGGATAGGGTTAGAGCTAGGATGAGGGCTAGCATTAGGACTATTAGTAGGGTTAGTGTTTTGGTTAGCCTAAGGATTAGAGATAGGTCTAGGGTTACCATTAGGTTTAGGGTTTTTCTTAGGTTATGGGATAGCCTTAGAGCTAGGGTTAATGTTAGGGTTAGTGTTAAATATAGGTTTAGAGCTCAGATTAAGGCTAGTTTTTGTGTTATGGTTAGGGCTAGATTTGGGCATTGGCTAACGTAAGAGCCAGGGTTACAATTAGGGTTAGTTTTAGGGTTAGGGTTAGAAGTAGGTCTAGTGTTAGATTTAGTTTTAAGGTTAGGGTAATATTTAGAGCTATGGTTATTGTTAGGTTATGAGTCAGCATCAGAGTTAGTTTTAGGGTTAGGGTTAGGACTCAAATAAGGGCTAGGGTTACTGTTAGTGTTTGGTTTAAGGTGATGGCTGTGTTTAGAGCTAGGGTGACTGTTAGAATATAAGTCAGTGTCAGGGTTAGCTTTAAGGATAGGGTTATGACTTGAATTAGGGATAGGGTTACTGTCAGAGTTTGGTTTAACTTTAGGGTGGTCTTTAGAGGTAGGTTCAGTGTTAGGATATGAGTCAGGGTCAGGGTAAGTTTTAACATTAGTGTTAGGACTCGAATCAGGACTAGGGTTATGTCTAGGTGTAGTGTTAAGATTTTGTTTAAGTTAAGGTTTAGGGTTAGTGCTGTTGCTCAGTCCCAGGTTTAGGATTTGGGCTTGTTATAAGATTAGCATTAGTTTTAGGGTTAGTGTTAGTGTTAACTTAGGCTTTGGTTAGGGTTAGATTTGGATTTAGCGTTAGATCGAGGATTAGGGCTAAGTCTAATTATAGGGCAAGGGTTAGGGCTAGGGTTATGATTATGGTTACTGATAGGGTTAGAACTAGGCCATGGGCTAGGGTGAGAGTTAGAGTTAGTCTTAGGCCTAGGGTTTTGGTTAGTTTTAGGGACAGGGCTAAGTTAGGACTATGATTACGGCTAGAGTTAGTGTTTAGATTAGGCCTAGTGTTAGGGCTAGGGTTATAGTTAACTTTAGGGTAAGGTATGGTGTTATAGCTAGGTTTAGAGGAAGGGTGAGGGTTAGAATTAGGGTTAGGGCTAGGGTAAGGATTGGGGTTATGATTAAGGCTAAGTTTAGGGCTAGGATGAGTGCTAGAATTTGTTGTATGTTTAGGCCTAGAATTAGGGCTAGGGCTAATAAAAAGTGTAGTGTTACAGTTAGGGGTAGATTTAAGGTTATGTTTGTGTCTAGGCCTAGTGTAAGTGTCAGGTTTAGAGCTAGTTGTATTTTTAGGGTCAGGTTAAGTTTTAGGGTTAGTTTTAGGTTCAGCTTTAGGCCTAGGGCTCACATTATCCTTAGGGTTAAGATTAGGGTTAGGGTTTGGGTAATTGATTGGGTTAGGCTAAGGTTTCAGGGTAGGTTTAGGACAATGTAGAGCTTTACGTTTAGCAAAAGAATTACGATTATGCCTAGAGTCAGCATTAGGATTAGATTTATCTTAAGGATAATATATAGGATTAGAGCTATGGTTAGCGCTAGGGTTAGGTAAGGATTAGGTATTCAGTTAAGTTAGGTTTTGGGTTAGGGCTATTAAGCCTAGCTTAGGGTAGGGTTAAATTTAGATTTAGGGTAAATGATAGGTTTTCAGATAAGGTTAGGTATAGGATGAGGGTTAGGTTTAGTGTTATGATCAGTGTTATGTTTAGTATTAGCACTAGGGTTTTTATTATGTTTAGGATTAGGTTTAGGGTAATAGATTGGGTTAGATGTAAGGTTAGCTTTATGGTTAAGTTTAGGTTTAGGTTTAAGTTTAATTTTTGTGCTAGGTTTACTGTTGGTTTTAGGGTAAGAGTTAGTGTTTGAGTTAGAGTTAAGGCTATGGCAAGGTTTAGGTTTTGGATTAGGTCTAGGGTTAGGTTTATGGTTTGGGTTAGGTTTTTGGTTAGGGTTAGGGATACAGTTATCATTAGGATTAGGGTTAGAATTAGGGTAATGGCTAGGGTTAGAGCTAGTGTTAGGTCTAGTATTAAGGTTAGGATTAGGGCAATGTTTAGGGTTATGGTTAGGGATAGTGCTAGGATTATATTTAGACTAAAGGTTAGTCTTTGAGCTAGGTTTAGAAATAAGGTCAGGGTTGGAGTTAATGTTAGGACTAGAATTAAGGTTAGTTTGAAAGTTATTCTTAGGGTAGGTTTAGGCCTCGATTAGGGTTAGGGTTATTTATGTTTTGTGTAAGGTTAAGGCCTAGGGTTAGTGTTATATATAATGTAAGATCTAGGTTTCTGATTAGAGCTAGTTTTAGGGTTAATGTTATGGCTAGATCTAGTGTTAGGTTTAGGTTTTGGGTTAGAGTCAGGTTTAGAGCTAGGTTTAATGTTAGTGTCAAGGCCAGTGTTCAGGTTAAAGTTAGGGTTAGTATAAAAGCCAGAATAGGACTAGGGTTAGGTCTAGTAGTAGGGTAAGTGTTTGGTTTAGGTTAAGGGTTATTGTTAGGGCTAGCACTAATTTTTTTTTTTAGATCAAGGGCTAGAGTAATAGCTAGATTTAGGATTAGGTTTAGGTCTAGGGCTAGTGTTAGGGTTAGGTATAGGTAAAAGTTTACTGATAGGGCTAGTTTCAGGTTTTGGTTTCAGTTTAGGGTCAGGCTTAGACCTATAATTAATGTTAGGGTCAGAATAAGGGTGAAGGTTAGGGTGACATTTTGGGTTAGGGTTAGGTCGAGAATGAGGGCTAGTGTTAGGACTAGTAATAGGGTTATTGTTTGGGTTTTGCTAAGGATTAAGACTAGGACTAGAGTTAGCATTATGAATAGGGTTTCTCTTAGGGTAATAGATAGGATCAGAGCTAGATTTAGCGCACAGATTAGGGCTAATTTTAGGGTTAAGGTTGGGGATAAATCTTGTGTTAGGCTCGGATTAGGGCTATTTTTGTGTTAGAGTTAGGGCTAGGGTTTGGCTAAGGCCAATGTAAGAACTAGGGTTATGATTGGGTTTAGTTTTAGGGGTAGGGTTTTGGCTAGGTCTAGTGTTAGTATTAGTTTTAGTGTTATGGTGATATTTAGAGCTGAGTTTTTGATTGGATATGAGTCAAGGTGAGGGTTAGTTTTAGGCCTAGGACAAGAATTAGAGCTCGGGTTATGGCTAGTTTGGGGTTAGGGTTTGGTTTAGGTTAAGATTTAGTGTTATAGAAATGGCTCGGTTTTGTTTTAGGGCTAGGGATTGGATTAGGGTTAGTTTATGGATTAGCAATAGTGTTAGAGTTAGTAGTAGAATGAGGTTTAGGCTTAAGTTTAGGGTTAGATTTAGAGTTATGGTTAGATCTAGGGTTAGGGCTATGGCTAGATTTAAGGCTCCGGTTAGGGCTATTGTGAGAATTAGGGTTAAGTTTAGGGTTAGAGTAATGGATAGAGTTAGGTTTACAGTTCAGGTTAGGTTTAAAGTAATGTATATGGTTGGTGTTATGTATAGGGTTAGAGTTAGGCCTAGTGTTAGCATTTGGTTTAGGCTTATGTTTAGAATAATGGATAGGTTTAATGCTAGTGTTAGGGTTTAGGTTAAGGTTAGAATTAGGGCTAGGATTTCAATTACTCCTAGGGTTAGTGTCAGGGTTAGGTTTATGTTAAGTGTTAGGGTTTGATCTAAGGTTAGGGCTTGGGCAAGGGTTAGGATTAGAATTAGGGCTACAGTTAGGGTTAGGGTTAGGGTTAGGGATAAGTTTAGGCGTAGGGTTAGGGTTAGCATTAAGGTTAGGGTTATGTTTAAAATAATGGATAAATTTAGAGCTAGAATTTAGGCTATAGTTTCAGTTAGGATTAGGGATAGTGTTGGTGTTAGGGTTAGAGCTAGGGCTATGTTTAGGGTAAGGGTTAGATTTTGAGCTAGGGTTCGGGTTAGGGCAAGCATTAGGTTTAGGGTTTTGGCTAGGATTACGGTTAGGGTTTTGCTTAGGTCTAGGTTTAGAGCTTGTATTAGGGGTTTTGTGTGAGATTTATGACTAGTGTTAGGGCTATGTGTAATATAAGAGCTAGGTTTATGGTTATCGCTATTTTTTGGGTTAGGGTTATAGATATGTCTAGTGTTAGGTTAAATTTTGGGTTAGGAAAAGGTTTAGAGATAGAATTTGTGTTAGGGTAAGCATCAGTGTTTGGGTTAGAATTGAGTTTATGGTTAGTGACAGAATTGGAACTAGGCTTAGGTCTAGGGATAGGGTGAGTCTTTAGTTAGGTTAATGGTTATTTTAGGGCTACGGCTAGGTTTTTGTTTAGGACTAGGACTAGAGTTATGGCTATATTTAGGATTAAGTTTAGGTCTAGTGTTAGTGTTATGGTTAAGTTTAAGTATAGGTTTACTGGTAGGGCTAGTGTTAGGTTTCAGTTTAGTGTTTAGGTCAGGCTTTGACCTAGGATTAGTGTTAGGATCAGAATAAGGATAAAACTTAGGCTTAGGCTTTGGGGTAGAATTAAAGATAGAATGAGGGCTAGGGTTAAGACTAGTAGTAGAGTTAGGTTTTGGGGTAAGCTAAGGATTAGGGTTAGAACTAGGGTAGCATAAAGGTGAGAGTTTGGCTTAGGGTAAGGAATAAGTTTAGAGATAATGTTTGGGTTAGTGGTAGGGTTACGGTTAGGGTTAGGGTTAGGGTTGAGGTTAGGGTTAGGGTTAGGGTTGGGGTTAAATCTAGGGTTGAGGCTCAGATTAGTTCTAGTTTTTGTGTTAGGGTTAGGACTACGGCTAATGTAAGAAATACCTTTAAATTTAGGGATTGTTTTAGGGTTAGGATTAGGGCTAGGTCTAGCGTTTGGGTTAAGTTTAGGTTTAGGGTGATGTTTAGAAGTAGTTTTAGGGTCAGAGTCAGGTTCATTATTAGTTGTAGTGATAGGGTTAGGACAATGTGTAGCATTAGGATTTGGTTTAGGTTAAGGATTAGGATTAGGGCTATAGTTCATATTTTGTGTGAGCTATTGGTATGGTTAGGGCTAGTTTTCAAATTAGAATTAGGGTTAGGTTTAGGTTTAGAGTTAGGATTAGATTTAGAGTTAGGTTTAGTTCTAGGTTTAAGACTAGGGCTAGAGTTAGGACTAAGGTTAGGGGTAGTGTTAGGGTTAGGCAATAGATAAGGTTGGTACTAGAAATAGGTAAAGGGCTAGAGTTAGGAATAGTGTTAGAGCTAGGGTTAGAGTTAGGGTTACAGTTTGCAATAAATTACTGCTAGGATTAGAGCTATGGTTAATATTACGATTAGGCCTAGTGTTAGGACGAGTGCTATTGTTAGTGACAGTGTTAGGTTTAGGGTTCAGGTTAGGGCAAGGTATGTGGTTTTACCTAGTTTCAGAACTAGGGCAAAGGTTGAAATTAGGGTTTCTGCTAGGGATAGAGTTCAGGTTACTATTAAGGCTAGGTTTAGTGCTAGGATGAGGACTCAGGTTTGTGTTAGATTTAAGGCAAGTTTTACGTAGAATGCTAATGTCAGGTCTAGGGTTAAGGTTAGGATACTGTTAGGGTTAGTTTTATGGCTGGGTCTACTATAAGGGTTATGTTTAGGGTAAGTGTCAAGTTTGGAGTTAGGTGTGTTATTAGAGTCAGTGTCTTGTTCAGAGTTTGGGTTAGGTTTTGTTTAAGTTTTATGTCTCGAATTAGCATTAGGTTTAGGATTAGGGTTAGGGTTAGCATAATTGTTAGGGTTAGGTTTAGTGTTCAGGCTAGGTTTAGATAATGGATGGGGATAGTGTTAGCGATAGGTTTAGGGTTAGGCCTAAATGGATAGGGTTAGATTTAGGTTTAGGACTAGGGTTAGTGTTAGGTTTAGTGTAACTGTTAGGGTTTGAGTTAGGACAGGATTAGAACTATGGCAAGGTGTAGGTTTACGGTTAGGTCTAGGGTTAGGTTTACTGTTAGTTTTAGGGTAGGTTTAGGTTTAAGGCTAGGGTTAAGTTTACAGTTAGTCTTAGAATTGGTTTAGAGTTAGGGCTAGTGTTATCATGACGTTTATAGTTAGGGTTAGGGTAATAAGTGGGGATAGAGCTATGTTTAGTGGTATGTTTGGTTTAGGCTTATTTTTAGTGTAATGGATAGATTTAGGTCTAGGGTTATGGTTAGAATTAGGGCTAGATTTAGGGTTAGGGTTAGACCTAGGGTTCGTGTTAAGGTTAGGTTTAGTGTAAGTGTTAGGGTTTTAGCTATGTTTAGGGCTAGGGTGACGGTTAGGGTTAGAGTCAGGTCTAGGTTTAAAATTAGGGTTAAGTTTAAGGCTAGGGTTAGCATCAGGGTTAGGGTTATGTTTAGGGTAATGGATAGGGTTAGAGCTAGAGTTATTAGTAGGATTATGGTTAGGATTAAGTCTAGGGTTAAGTTTAAGTTTAGTGGCAGTTTTAGGGTTAGGTTTAGGGTAAGGGTAATGGTTAGGGCTAGGTTTATGGTTATGGTTACAGCGAGATGTAGGACTCAGTTTAGGGCTAGTTTTTGTGTTAGCTTAAGGCTAGGATTAGTGCTACATCTAATGTAAGAACTAGAGCTATGATAGGGATACTTTTAGGCTTACGGTTAGGGCTAGTTCTAGTATAGGGTTAGGTATACTTTTAGGGTGATATTAGAACTAGGGTTAGTGTAAGGTCAGAGTCATGCTCAAGGTTAGTTTTAGGGTTAGGTTAGGACTGGAATAAGGGCTAAGGTTAGGGCTAGGTGTAATATTAGATTTTGGTTTAGGTTAAGCCAAAACTATGGCTCAGTTTTGTTTAAGAGCTTGAACTAAATCAGGGCTAGTTTTAGGATTAGTTTTCATGTTAGGGCTAGTGTTAGTGTGAGGTTTAGGCTTAGGTTTAGGGTTGGACTTGGAGTTATGGTTAGTTCTAGGGTTAGGGCTAGGGCTAGTGTTAGGGCTAATGTTAGGGCAAGTGTTAGGGTTATGGTTAGGGATAGGGTTAGATCTAGGAATAGGGCTAAGTTGAGAGTTAGGGTTAGTCTTAGTGCTAGTAGTAGGGTTAGGGCTAAATTAGGGCTAGGATCAGGGCTAGGATTAGTGTAAACGATAAGTCTAGAGTTAGAGTTAGGGTTACATTTGGGGAAAGGGATGGGGTTATAGAGAGGTTCAGAAGTAGGGGGAGGGATAAAATTAGGAATAGGGCTATAGTTAGGGTTTGGATTAGGATCAAGGCTAGGTTTAGGGCTATGATGAAGGTGAGCTTTTGTGTTAGGGTTATGACAAGAATCAGGGCTAGGGCTAATATCAGGTCTAGGGTTATAATAAGAGATAGTTTTCTGGTAAGATTTATGGCTAGGTTTAGTGTCAGAGTTAGGTTATGGTGACATTGATGTTGAGAGCTAGGGGTATTATAATAGTCAGAATCAGGTTTTGGGTTTGAGTTAGGTTGAGATTTAGGTGTACGGCTCAGATTAACATTAGGTTTGAGTTAGGGTTAGGGTAATGGATAAGGTTAGGTTAAAGATTCAGGTTAGTTTAGGACTCACGTTAGGTTTATGGTAATGGATGGGGTTAGGGTTAGGCCTAGTGTTATCGTTGGGTTTATGGTTATCTTTAGGGTAATGGACAGGTTTAGAGCTAGGGTTAGGGCTAGGGTTATTTTTAGGATTAGGGCTAGAGTTAGGGTTAGGGTGAAGGCTAGGGTTAGGTTTAGGGTATAGGTTAGGGTTTGAACTAGGGTTAGTGCTAAGTATATGGTTAGGATTAGGATTAGGTCTAGGTTAGGATTAGGGTTATCTTTAGTGTTAAAGTAATGGACAAGTTTAGATGTCGGGTTAGGGTTAGGATTAGGTTTAGTTTAAGGACTAGGGTTAGTGTTAACTTTAGCATCGTTTTTAGCATAATTTATAGAGTTTGAGCTAGGGTTAGGACTATGGCAAGGGTTAGGTTTCTGGTTAGGTCTAGGGTTATAGTTGGTTTAGGGTTATCATGGAGTTTATGGTTAGGGTTAGGATAATGGGTGTGGTTAGAGCTAAGGTTAAGTGTAGTTTTAAGTTTAGGATTGGTGCAATGGTTATGGTTACGGTTAGACTTATCATTTTCTTATGGTTAATAAAGGGTAAGGGTGAGGGATTGAGTAAGTGTTAGGGATAGATTAAAGCTTTAGGTTAGAATCAGGGCTAGGGAGAGAGTTAGGGTTAGGGTTAGGGTTAGGGTTAGAATTTTGGCTAGGTTTAGCCTTAGGTTTAGGGTTAAGATTAGTGTAATGTATAGAGTTAGAGCTAGGGTTTGGGCTATGGCAATGTTTAGGATTAGAGCTAGGATGGGGTTAGGTTTTTGGCTAGGGTTATGTTTACGGTAATGACTAGGATTTGAGCTAGTGTTACTGCTAGGGCTAGGTCGAGGATTAGGTTCAGCCTTAGGTCTAGGGACAGGATTATGGTAGGTTTAAGGTTAGAGTTAAGGTCAGGGCTAGGGTTATCATTAAAGCTAGGATAAGGGTTAGGGTAATGGATATGGTTAGATGTAGGTTTAGGTTTAGATTTAGGGTTAGATTTAGTTTTAGGGTTAATATTAAGGCTACGGTTATAATTAGATTTATGGTACAAATTTTAGCTACGGTTAGGGCTATGGTTAATGTTAATTTTAGGGATAGGTATTTTGTTAGTTTTCTGGTTAGGGTTAGAGTTACGGTTGGGGTTAAGGCTAGGGTTACCAGTACAGTTAGATGTAGGATTGGGTAACGTGTAGGTTTAAAGCTAGGTTTAGTAATAGGGTTAAATTTAGGGTTAGGGCTAGGGTTAGGGTTTAAAGCAAGGTATATGTCTAAGTTAATATTTATGTTAAGGGTTAGGCTTTGAGTAAGTTTTAAGACTAAAGCTAGAGTTATTTTTAGGGTAGAAGTCAGGGTCAGGTTTAGTTTTAGGGTTTGAGTTAAGACTCGAATTAGGGCTACATTTACTGTTAGAGTTCTGTTAAGGTTAACATCATGTTTAGAGCTAGGGTGAGTGTTAGGATATGAGTCAGGGTAAGGGTTAGTTTTAAGGTTAGAATTAGGTGTCGATTAGGGCTAGGATTAGTTCTTTTAGTAGTTTAGGGTTTGGTTTATGTTAAGGTTTAGGATTAGGTCGATTGCCCAGTTTTGTTTTAGTCCTAGGGTTAGAGTTGGGCTAGTTATACAATTAGTATTAGGGTTAGGGCTAGTGTTAGAGTTAGACTTAGACTTAGGTTTAGGGTTACATTTATAGTTATATTTAGATCTAGGATTGGTTTAGGATTAAGGATAGGGCAAGGGTTAGGGCCAGGTTAGAGTAATGGTAAGGGATAGGTTTAGAACTAGGGATAGTGCTAGTGTAAGAGTTAGAGTTAGTGAAAGGCCTAATATTAGAATTAGGGTTTAGAATATGGTTAGATTAAGGCTAAAATTAGGGATAGGGTTAGTGTTAAGCTTAGGCCTAGCGATAGGAATAGGGTTATTTTTAAGTTTAGGATAAATGTCATGTCCCCTCGCCAGCAAGGAAGACATGACACAGGATTCTTCTTTCAGCAGTTTATTCAGGACCCTTGAAGCATGGCGAAAAAAACTCTCTCTCTCCCAGTCTGCACTAGCTTAAATCCCTCGCCCAGCCAACGCACTTGTGCCACGTGGGAAAAACTGATTGGTACACGAAAGTGGAAACAAGTCAGAGCTCAGCTCTACAGACTTACAAGGAGTTATTTACTTCAACAACTCCAACTGCCAAGAAAGCGGAAGAAGGAGACCGATGGATGCCATTTATAGGGTGTGGTCGCTGGCTCCCTACAGTTCTCCCTATTCTGTTAAAAAGCAACAGGTAAAAGTAGAGGTCCTATCTCCATTGTGCATAATGGCCGTAATTAATGTCACTCTCCTGAGGGGTGCCTCCCCAGGCGAATCACCATTCCGACCGATGCCTTTTTCATGGAGGTGGGGCGGACGGCATCAAACCCACATGCAATAGGACATGCTTTTCTTGGGACTCAAACCTAGAGCTCCCAAGTGCAGTGCCTTGCCTCGCTCCCTGTGCTGTGTAGATCACTTGAGCATGGCGAGCCATGCTTGAGGGGACTGTCCCGCTTCTAGCACAGCAAAGGCTTGCACAAGCATAAGATTCTGTACTTGCTGCCGTCTACGCATACGACACAAACACCACAGGCACAATACGATGGCTACTACTAAGAGTCCGGCCAACGCACCCATTTCTGCCCATTGTTTTAGGAAACCAAAAGAATTATATAACCATGAAATTACATCTCTCATGGGAGCAATTTGGACACGAGTATTATACACTCTCACAATCTCTTGTCTTAATAGCATAGTCAGGTTATCAAAATCTGCTGACCAAACCCCAGTGAGCAGGAGTCCCAGCCATTTAGAGTAATTAGCAGCCCTAGTCAGATTATTAAAAGCTATTGGAGTAATGCATAGTCTATCCATGGGCATTAAACACCCATGAGCGAATACTTGACTTAAAATGTCCACTTGTTCTTGCAGCAGGTCCACTCGCTGATTCAGAAGTACAATACCACGGTACAGTTGGTTGTTTGTCATTGTCTGAGTCGTCATGGCTGTAGCAGTAGCACCCGCCAGCTCATTCACAGCATGGGCAATAGGCACAGCAGTAGCGAGCACCGCGGCGGCAGTGGCCGCTGCAATGGCAGAAGGTGCGACGGCCGCCACAATGGCTGCAGTAATACCAAAGTCTCTTTTGTTCCTTCACCACAGCCCAAAGGAGACGTTCTTCAGTCCAGATGACATCACGTTTCACCATCACCATCAGGAGAAAGACCAGGCACATCTTCATGTTCCAAATCATTCTTCTGTTCTGACGGAGTTTGAAGAGCTTTCCGCACTAGACGTTCTGGCACCCACAACCATTCCGTTCGGTCCTGTGGAAAAACACAAACAGAACCTCATGCCCATGCCAGAACGGGATCAGGCCCATACCACTGTCCAGAAAGTACATCTTTCCACTTAACATGCCCGAAATTCGGGGCAGAGGGCGAGCTGTGCCTAGCCGCAGCAGAACGCCCTTGGATGTCCAAATTTAAAAAGTTAATGGTAAATAGAGCCAAGGAAAGGCGCTCTTTTGGGGTGCGACCTAAGCCCATTTCCCCTTTTTGTTTTACAAGCATCTCTTTCAAGGTTTTATGAGCACGCTCTACAATACCTTGCCCCTGTGGATTATAGGGTAGACCATGGACAAGTCAAATACCCATCTGGTTGCAAAAAGAAAAAAATTGGTGTCCAGTATACGCTGCACCATTGTCCGTCTTGATGGTCTGTGGTAATCCCCAGCCCTCCCAGGCCTCCAGACAATGCATGATAACATTTCCAGCCTTTTCACCGGACAAGGCAGAGGCATGGATGACGCCGGAGCAAGTGTCCACAGAGACATGGACATATTTAAGTTGTCCAAATTCAGAAACATGAGTAACATCCATTTGCCATAAAGATAAAGGCCACAAACCATGAGGATTTACGCCCACAGAAAGGGGGTGGTGTAAGATAACACAATGAGGGCAATCCAGCACAATCTGTCGTGCATCAGCACGAGAGATAGCAAAGCGCGTTTGGAGTGCTCGTGCATTAACATGAAAATCACTATGAAATTTTCTAACTTGATCTAAGGAGGAAATAGGAAACATCCAAAAAGGACGAGTAGCAAGATCAGCCTGTGCATTACCAGCAGAAAGAGCACCCAGTAAACCTGTGTGAGCTCTAATATGTAAGGGATGAAAACAGGCGGAACAATTCCAAATCAATTTTTGAAGTTGTTGAAAAAGGGAGGACATCACTCCTGATGTGTGTATGGGGCCTACAGCTTCTAACACCTTTAAGGCTTGAACCGCATAGACAGAGTCTGATATCAGATTAAAAGGAAATGAACATTGTTCAAACACTTTTATAACAATTTGCAGTTCCACCCATTGCGGATTACAAGGAGCAAACTGATGCTGGATAGGAGTTTGTGTATTTATCACATAGGCTCCAACACCAGTTTTAGATCCATCTGTAAAAATATTAACAGCTCCTGGAATAGGTTTGGAAGAAGTAACCTTAGGGAAAATGATAGGATGTTCTTTAACAAACGTAATAAGGGGGTGTGAGGGATAGTGATTATCTATCTCTCCTTGAAAAGAGCATCGTAAAATAGTCCAATTATCCAAATTAGCACACAAAACTTGTATTTGTTGACAAGTATAAGGGACAATCACAGACGTTGGGGTAGAACCAAATAATTGTATGCTCTGTTGTATCCCTAACATCGCTAATGAAGCAACTGCATCAGGATAGTACTCAAGGGATTTTCCAGGGGATATGCGTGGATGTATCCACAACAAAGGACCATCTTGCCACAAAACTCCAGTAGGTTGCCGTACCGTGGCAAGCACACATAATTGAAGGGGCTTATGCTCGCGAAGCCGGCAAAGACTAGCCTTTTGTATGGCCTTTTCCACCTTAGACAATGCTGACTTGGCTTCCTCAGTAAGATGCCAAGGGGAAGCAAGGTCTGAATCACCTTTAAGAATATCATATAAAGGCTTCAACTCAGCATTGGGAACATGTAAGTAGCCCCTAATCCAATTTATGTCACCCAACAATTTCTGAAAATCATTTAAAGCATGTAAATCATCAGTTCTAATAGTTACCTTTTGGAGTGAAATAGTCTCATGAGAAATACTAGCACCAAGATATTTAATAGAGTCCCCTGATTGCACTTTGTCAGGCGAAATAAACAAGCCTTTTGATTGTAGTAGATGTACTAAGTCAGTATAAGCTGCTTCCAGTGTGTTTTTAGTCTTGGCTGCTAGCAAAATGTCATCCATATAATGTATGCACTTTAGTAATGGATACTTTTGTCTGAGTGGAGCAATGGTTGCTCCCACAAACATTTGACACATTGTGGGGCTATTGGTCATGCCTTGAGGCAAAACCACCCACTCAAATCTTTGATCAGGCTCCTCATGATTACATGAGGGCAGCGTAAAAGCAAAGCGCTCAGAATCCTGCGGATGTAGCGGGGTGGAAAAGAAGCAATCCTTAATGTCTATGCTAATCACTGGCCAATGCCTAGGAATGGTTGAAAGTAAAGGCAAACCTCTCTGGATGGGCCCCATGAGCTGCATTTGAGCATTAATGGCCTGTAGGTCATGTAACAACCGCCACTTTCCAGATTTTTTCTTGATGACAAATATGGGTGTATTCCATGGAGAAGTAGAGGGTTTTATATGTCCTAAATTTAATTGTTCTTGTACTAAAGCATGAGCCGCAGTCAATTTTTCAGAGGAGAGTGGCCACTGAGGCACCCATACCGGCTCCTCTGACTTCCAGATAATAGGCACCTGATCCTCAGCGGCCCCTAAGTACTTTTATCCTGTGCATCTGCTGCAACAACATGTCAAGGTCCTTGGAGCTTTCTGAGCCGCTTGCGTCCTCAGGTGTTTTAAGTTCAGTCAAATCTGGGTAAAGCCTCCTCTTATTTTCATTTTTAGGTATTTTTTTCTTCTCACTACTCTTGCTTTTAACGCTCTCCGCTACTTCACTGTGGGATCCCTCAGATTTTTCCTCATGTAATTGTTCAAGAACTGTCTGACCCTCACCCACAGCCTCCTGGCATTTAGAATCTGTAATGCACCCTCAAATCAACTTCCAGACTGGTATAACACCACCCTTTAATGTGCCTTGTTCATAAGCAAAATCCAGATCTTTCCCTAATTTATCCCAGCTAGGAACCATAAGACTTCCTGAGAAAGCAAACCACGGAGCCGCTGTATCAGCTTCTCTTAAGAACGTCTGTAGAGTGCTCTGTTTCACTTCAAGTCCTTTTGAACGTAACAGCAAATCTAGGGCCAACAAAATTGGGCTTGAGGAGGTAGTGCCCATATGTCTCCAAAAGTATAAGGAAACTGAAAGTACAAAATTCCCCACTCTCTCCTTATTTACAGAGGAGCATACTATCCTGTTAAATCCCCGCTCTCTCTTTATCTACAGAGGAGCGTCCCGCGACTTACTTGCGGATTCCCACTTACCTGGGAACTTACCGGTGCACCATCCTGGCTGCTGAAAGTTCTGAATCCTGAGTTTGAGGGGTGTTATTTCCCCATACGGGCTGCCAAATGTCATGTCCCCTCGCCAGCAAGGAAGACACGACACAGGATTCTTCTTTCAGCAGTTTATTCAGGACCCTTGAAGCATGGCGAAAAAAACTCTCTCTCTCCCAGTCTGCACTAGCTTAAATCCCTCGCCCAGCCAACACACTTGTGCCACGTGGGAAAAACTGATTGGTACACAAAAGCGGAAACAAGTCAGAGCTCATCTCTACAGACTTACAAGGAGTTGTTTACTTCAACAACTCCAACTGCCAAGAAAGCGGAAGAAGGAGACCGACGCCATTTTTAGGGTGTGGTCGCTGGCTCCCTACAGATAAAGAATGGTGTTATAGCTAGGATTAGATGTAGGGTGAGGGTTAGAGTTAGGGTTGGGGCTAGCGTTGGAGTTAGCATTATGATTAAGGCTAGGTTTAAGGCTAGGATTAGTGTTTGTTTTAGATTCAGGGTTAGGATTAGTACTATTGCTAATATCAGGTCTAGGGTTATGGTGAAAGATAGTTTTAGGGTTAGCCTTATGACTACAATTAGTGTAAGGGTTAGGTTTAGGATAATGGTCAGGTTTAGAGCTCATGGAATTATTAGGATTAGGATTTGGCTTAGGTAAGGATTTAGTTTTTTTGCTCAAATTAGCATTAGGGTTAGGGTTAGGGTTAGGGTACAGCTACGATTTGTTTTAAGGCTCAGGTTTGGTTTAGGGTAATTGATGTAGTTAGTGTTACAGATAGGGCTAGGATAAGGCTTAGGGTTAGCATTAGGGAAAGTTTTATGGTTAGGGTAATTTATATGGTTAGAACTAGAGTTATGGTTAGGAATATGCCTTGAGTTAGGGTTAGAGTTAGTGTTAGAACTAGGGTTAGGGTTATGTTTAGGGTTATGTTTAGCATAAAGGTTAGGTTTTTAGCTAGGGTTAGGGCTAGGTTTAGGATTAGGTCTAGGGATAGGATTACTGTAAATTTAAGGTTAGGGTGGTGTTTAGAGCTAGGATGAGTGTTAGGATATAAGTCAGGTTCAGGGTTATTTTTAAGGTTATGATAAGGACTCAAATTTTGGCTAGGGTTAGATCTAGGTGTAGTGCTAGCCTTTGGTTTAAGTAAAGGTTAGTGTTAGGCCTGTTGCTTAGTTTTATTTTAGTTCTATGTTTAGGGTTAGGGCTAGTTTTATGATTAGCTTTAGGGTTAGGGCTAGGGTTATGGTTAGGTTTAGGATTAATGTTAGATTTAAGGCTAGGATTAGGGCTAGGTTTTGTGTCAGGTTTAGGGTAAGAATTAGGACTAGGACTAATGTCAGGTGTAGGTTTATAGTTAGTGATATTTTTAGGGTTAGGTTTATGGCTAGGTCAAATTAAAGTGTTGCGTTTACGGATAGGGTCAGATTAAGAGCTGGAGTATTATTAGGGTCAGGTTCAGTCTTCGGGTTTGGGTTAGCTTAAGGTTTAGTGTTAAGGCTGAAATTAGCTTTAAGGTTAGAATTAGGGTTAGGGTAATGGATAGTGGTAGGTTTAGGGTTAGGGTTATGGTAATGAATGTATTTAGGGTTTGTGATAGTTTTAGGGTTAGGCCGAGGGTTAGCATTAGAGATATGGTTATTGTTAGGGTAATTAATAGGGTTAGACCTAGGGTTATGGCTAGGATAATGGTTAGGATTAGGGCTAGAGTTAGGATTAGAGTCAGGGTTAGGTTTATGCTTAGGGTTAGGGCTAGGGTTAGGGTTGGGTTACACTCAGGGCTAGATTTAGACCTAGAATTCTCTCTAGGTTTTGTGTTGGGTTAAGGCATAGAGTTAAGGCTATGGGTAATGTAAGAGCTAGGATTATATTTAGGGTTAGTTGTAGGTTAGTGTTATGGCTATGTCTAGGGTTAGGTTTAGGTTTTCAGTTAGTGTCAGGTTTAGAGATAGGTTTAGTGTTAAAGTCAGGGTCAGTGTTCAGGTTAGAGTTAGAGTTAAGATTAAAGCCAGAATTGGGACTAGGTTTATGTCTAGTGGTAGAATTAGTCTTTGTTAAGTTAAGGGTTATTGTTAGGGCTATTGCTATGTTTTGTTTAGTGTAGAGCTAGAGTTAAGTCTACACTTAGGATTAGGTTTAGGTCTAGGGCTAGTGATAGGGTCTGGTTTAGGTATAGGGTTACTGGTAGGGCTAGTGTTATGTTTTGGTCTAGCGTTAGGGTGAGGGTTACATTTAGGATTAAGTTTAGGGTACCGTTTAGGGTTTGAGCTAGGATTTTTGCTATGGCTAAGATTAATTTAAGGTTTGGTCTAGGGTTATGGTCATGGTTAGTGTAACGGTTTTAAGGCTAGGGTTATAGTTTTAGATTTCGAGTTAAAGATAGGTTTATGTTTAGGTTAGCGTTAAATTTAGGTTTAGGATTAGGTTTAGCATTTGAGCTAGGTTAGGTTTAGGGTTAGGGTTAGGTTCACTGTCAGTTCTAGGGTTAGGTTTATGTTTAGGGTTAGGATATGTTTAGCTTTAGGTCTAGTGTTATTATTAGGGTTAAGTTTAGGGTTAGAGTAATGGATAGGGTTTAAGCTAGAGTTAGGTCTAGGGTTGAGGTTAGGATTAGGGCTGGGGTTAGGTTTAGGGTTAGGCCTTGGGTTAGTTTTAGGGTTAAGTTAAGTGTAAGTGTTATGAATTGAGCTAGGTTTAGGGCTAGGCGAGGGTTAGGTTTACAGTCTGGGCTAGGGTTGGGTTAGGGTTAGGTTTAGGGCTAGGGTCATCATTAATTTTAGAGTTATTGTTAGTGTAATGGACAGAATTAGAGCTAGCATTTGGGCTATGGTTACAGTTAGAAATAGGGCTAGATTTAGGGTGAGTTTTAAGGTTTGGACTAGGGTTATTTTAGGGTAAGTTTTAGGGTTTGAGGTAGGGTTAAGGCTAGAACGAGGGTTAGGGTTAGGGTTAGGGCTAGGTTTAGGGTTAGAGTTATGCTTAGGGATAGGTTTAGGGCTGTAATTTGGGCTAGGTTTCATGTGAGGTTTAGGACTAGTGTTAGGTATATGGGTAATGTAAGAGCTGGAGTTATGGTTATGGCTAGATTTAGAGTTTATCTAGTGTTAGGGTTATTTTTGGGTTGGGATAAGGTTCAGAGCTAGGATTTTTGTTAGGGTAAGTGTTAGGGTTCAGGTTAGGATTAGGTCTAGGGTTAGAACCAGAATGAGTACTAGGGTTAGATCTAGGGGTAGAGTTAGTGTTTGGTTTAATTTAAGGTTATTGGTAGGGCTAAGGCTAGGGTTATTTCTATATTTAGAATTAGGTTATGTCTAGGGCTAGTGTTAATGTTAGGATTATGTTTAGGGTTAATATTAATGCTAGTGTTAGGTTTTGGATAAGGGTTTGGGTCAGGTTTACACCTAGGTTTATTGTTGGGGTCAGAATAAGTGTCAGGGCTAGAGTTAGGGTTTGGGTTAAGTTTAGAGCTAGAATGAGGGTTAGGGTTAGGACTAGTTATAGAGTTAGGGTTTGGGGTAGGCATACAATTAGGGTTAGGACTAGGGTAGCAATAGGGTGAGGGTTTTACTAAGTATAAAAAATAGGGTTAGAGCTAGAATTAGGACTAAAGATTAGGTTAATGTTAGGGCCAGGGTTAGGGTTAGGGTTAAAGCTATGGTTATTCTTTGGATTAGGGCTAGATTTAGTGTTAGGTTTAGGGCTATGGCTTATTTAAGAAATGGCATTGCAATTAGAGCTAGTTTTAGGGTTAGGTTTAGAGTGAGGTTTAATGTTAGTATTAGGTTTAGTGATAGGGTGATATGTAGGGCTAGGGTAAGTGTTAACGTTAGAGTCAGGGTTACTATTAGTTCTGGGGTTAGGGTTAGGACTCAAATAATGGCTAGCGTCAGGGATAAGTGTAGGATAAGGGTTCGATTTATGTTAATGTTTAGAGTCAGTGAAATGGCTCAGTTTTGCTTGAGAGCTAGGACTTGGGTTAGGGGTAGTTTTCAAATTAGTGTTAGGGTTAGAGCTAGTTTTAGGGTGTGTTTTAGGATTATTGTTATGGTTACATCTAGGTTTAAGGCTACAGCAAAGGTTAGGGCTACGGTTAGAGTTATCATAAGGAATAGGGTTAGAACTAGGGATAGGGCTAGGGCGAGAGTGAGAGTCAAGTCTTAGGGTTAGATTTAGGGTTAGAATCAGGGCTTAATTAAAGCTAGGTTTTGAGATAGGGCTAGTATTAAGGCTGAGCCTAGGCTTATGGCTAGGGTAATGGTAATGGTTATGGTCAGGTATGATGTTATAGCTACCTTTAGAACTAGGGCGAGGGATACAATTAGGATTAGGTCTATGGTTAAGGTATGGTTTCGGATTAAGGCTAAAATTATGGTAGGATTAGGGCTAGAGTTTGTTTTAGGGTTAGGGCTTCATTAGGACTAGGGCTAATGTCAGGTCTAGGTTCATGTTTAGAGATAGTTTTAGGGTTAATGTTATTAGGTTTTGCAATATGTTAATGGATATGATTAGGTTTAGGGTTCAGGTTATATTTAGGGTAATGTATAAGTTTAGGGTTAGGAATTGGTTTAGGGTTATCTTCGGGATAACATTACTGTTAGGATAAGGATTAGGGTAATACATGGGGTTACAGCTCGGGTTAGGGCTAGGTTTATGGTTAGGATTAAGGCTAGGGTTAGGGTTAGGTTTTGAGGTATGTCAGGGATTAGGGTTAGCGTTAGGTTTAGGATAAGAGTTAGGGCTAGAATTAGGGTTATGTTTAGAGTTAAAGGTAGTGTTACAGCTCCGATTAGGGATAGGTTTTGGATTAGGTTAGGCCAATGTAAGAACTAGGGTTATGATCAGAACTAGTTTTAGGATTAGGGTTAGGGTTAGGGCTAGGGTTAGGATTAGGTTTATGTTTTGAGTGATGTTTAGAGCTAGGGTTAGTGATAGGGTCAGAGTTAGGATCAGGGTTTGTTTTAGGGTTAGGGTTAGGGTTAGGACTCAAATTAGAACTAGGTTTAAGGCTAGGTGTAGGCTTAGGGATTGATTTATTTTAAAGGTGAGGGTTAGGGCTATAGCTCGGGTTTTTTTGTAGGGCTAGGGCTAGGTTAGGGCTAGTTTTAGAATTAGCACTAGTGTTACATCTTGTGTTATGGAGAGATTAGGCTTTGGGTTTGGTTAGGTTTATAGTTAGAGTTAGATATAGGATTAGGGCTAGAGCTAGGCTTAGGGATAATGTAAAGGCAAGTGATAGGATTATGGTAAGGGATAGGATTAGAACTAGAAATAGGACTAGGGTGAGAGTTAGAGTAGTCTTAATGCTAGGATTAGGATACATTTAGGGATAAATTACGGCTTGGATTAGGTCTAGTGTTTGTATTAGGATTAGGCCTAGTTTAGGCTTAGGTTTAGGTTTAGGGGTAGGGTTATGTTTAGGGGAAGAGATGGTGTTAGAACTAGTTTTAGGGCTAGGTCAAAGGTTAGAATTTCGGTTAGGGCTTGGGTTTTGGTTTGATTAAGTATTAAGGCTAAGTTAGGGCTAGGATGAGGGCTAGGTTTTGTTTTAGGGTTATGGCAAGAATTAGGGCTAGGCCTAGTGTCAGGTCTAGGCTTACATTAGGGATAGATTGAGGGTTAGATTTGTGGCTAGGTCTAGTGTAAGGGTTTGGTTTAGGGTAAGGGTCAGGTTTAGAGCTAGGGGTATTCATAGAGCTAGAATTAGGTTTTGGGTGTCAGGGTTTAGGTTTAGAGCTTGAATTAGCATTAGGGTTTGGTTAGCGTAATGGTAGGTTTAGGTTTAGAAGTCATGTTAGGTATAGGGTAATTGATAGGGTTAGAGTTAGCAAAAGGATTAGGGTGAGACCTAGGTTTAGCCTTAGGGTTATGGTTGTGCTTAGGGTAAGGGATAGGGTTAGGACTAGGGTTATGGTTATTATTACAGCTAGAGTTAAGGTTAGGCCTAGGGTTAGGTTTAGGGTATGTTTTAGAATTTGAGCTATGGTCAGCACTAGGGCATGGTTAGGTTTAGGGTTAGGTCTAGGTTATAATTACGATTAGGGTCAAGGTTAATGTTAAGGTCAGAGCTGGGATTATCATTAGTTTTAAATATTGGATAGGGTTTGATGTTGTGTTAGGGTTAGGGTTGGGTTTGGGCTTAAGGTTAGGGTTAGGGATAGGTTTAGGTTTAGGTTTAGGGTAATGTTTATGGTTTGAGAAGGGTTAGCTCTATGGTAAGTGCTGGGTTTATGGTTATGTCTAAGGTTAGGGTTAGGTTAGATTTAGCATCAGGGCTAGGGTTATCATCAGGGTTAGGTTAAGGTTGGGGTAATGGGTAGGGTTAAAGCTAGGGTTAGGGCTATGGTTTCATTAAGGTTAGGGTTAGAGTTAGGGTAATATGTAGGCTTAGAGCTAAGTTAGGGACAGAATTAAGGTTAGGATTAGGGCTAGGGTTAAGGTTAGGTTTAGGCTTAGGCCATGGGTTATTGTTAGGGTTAGGTTAAGTTTAAGGGTTAGGGATTGAGCTAGTGCTTACACTAAGACGAGGATTAGGGTTAAAGTGAGTTTGAAGGTTAGGGTAGGGTTAGAATTAGGGTTAGGGTTAGGGTAATGGATTGAGTTAGAGGTTGGTTTTGGCCTATGGTGATGGCTCGTTTCAGGGTTAGTTATATGGCTACGTCTAGTGTTAGGGTTATGTTTTTTGTTAGGATAATGTTTAGAGCTAGGATTTTTGTTAAGTTAAGGGTCAGTGTTCAGTTTTGTGTTAGGTTTATTGTTAGGGCCAGCATTAGGATTCGTTTTGGTCTAGTGGTAGAGTTAGTTTTGGGGTTAGATTAAGGGTTATTATTAGGGTTAGGACTAAGTTTTTTTTTAGGGCTAGCCCTAGAGTTATCACTAGATAATGGATTAAGTATAGGTCTAGGTCTAGTGTTAAGTTAGTGTTTAGTTATAGGGTTACTGGTAGAGCCAATATTAGGGGTCGGTTTAGGGTTAGGGTCAGGTTTAGACCTATGAATAGTGTTAGGGTCAGAATAAGGACAGGATTAGGGTTAGCGTTTGGGATAGTGATAGAGATAGATTGAGGATTAGGGTAAGGACTAGTAATAGAGTTACAGTTTGTGTTAGGCTAAGAATAAAGTTTAGTACTAGGGTAGCTTTAGGTTTAGTGTTTGTCTTAGGGTAAGGGATAGGGTGAGCACTAGTGTTAGGGCTAGGGTTAGGGTTACAATTAGGCCTAGGTTTAGGTCTATTGTTAGGGATAAAGCTAGGGTTAGAGCTCGGATTAGGGCTTGGCTAGGTCTTGTTTTAGCTTTACGGTATGGCTAATGTAAAATGTAGGGTTACAATTCGGGCTAGTTTTAGGGTTAGTGTTATGACTATGTTTAGAGTTTGGTTAGGTTTAGGGTTAGGGTTATGTTTAGGATAATGGATAGGTTAGGGATAAGGTTAGGCCAGGGATGAGCATTATGTTTAGGATTAGGGTTAGGGTTAGGGTAATGAATAGGGTTAGAGCTAGGGTTAGGGCTAGGGTTATGGTTAGTGTTAGTGTTAGGGTTACAGTTAGGTTAAGGGTTAGTGCAATGATTAAAGTTAGGTTTAGGTTTAGGGTAAGGGTTAGGACTTGGTTTAGGTATAGAATTAGGGTTAAAGCTAGTGTTGGGGCTTGCATTAGTGCTAGATTTTAGGTTACATTAAGTCTAGTGTTAGGGATACAGCTAACGTAAGAACTAGGTTATGATTAGGGCTAATTTTAGGGTTATGGTTAGGACTAAGTCTAGTTTTATCGTTAGGTTTAAGTTCAGGGTGATGTTTTGAGCTAGAGTTAGTGTTAGGTTTGGTGTCAGGGTGAGCGTTAGTTTCAGGGTTGGGGATAGGACTCAAATTAGTTGGAAGCTTAGGGCTAGATATAGGGTTACATTTTGTTTAGGTTAAGGGTTAGGGTTAGTGCTATGGCTCGTTATGTTTTAGGTCTAAGGTTAAGGTAAAGGTAGTTTTATGATTATTGTTAGTGTTTTTGCTAGTGATAGGATGAGTTTATGCTTAGGGGTACATTTAGAGTTATGGTGAATTCTAGAGGGCTATGGCTAGGGTTAGGTATAAGGTTAGATCTAGAGTTTTGGTTATGGTAAGGGATAAGTTTGAACTAGGAATAGAGCTAGGGCGATAGTTAGAGTTAATCTTTAGGCTAGGGTTAGGGTTAAGTTTAGGGCTAAATTAGGGCTAGGAATATGTCTAGGATTGGTGTTAGTGTTAGGCCTATGGTTAGGGCTATTTATAAGATTGAGTTTAGGCTCAGGTTTAGGGGAAAGGATAGGGTTATAGCTAGGTTTAGGGCTAGGGTGATGATTAGAATTAGGTTTAGGTCTACGGTTAGGTTTGTGTTAGAATAAAGGCTAGATTTGGGTTTAGGATAAGGTCTAGGGTTTGTGTTAGGGTTAGGGTAAGTTTTAGGGATAGGGATAATGACAGGTTTAGGGTTATAGCTAGGGATAATAATAGTGTTATGTTTATGGCTAGGTCTAATGTTAGGTTAAGGGTAAGGCCCATGTTCAATGTAAGGTGTATTTTTAATGTAAGGTTCAGGTTTCGGGTTTGTGTTAGTTTAATTATTAGGGTTATGGCTCAAATTAGCATTCAATTTAAAATTAGGTTTAGGTTTATGGATAGGTTTAGGTTTAGGATTCAGGTTAATATTAGGGTAATTGGTAGGGTTAGGGTGAGTGATAGGATTTGGGTTAATCCTAGGATTAGCATTTGGTTTAGGTTATTGTTAGAGAAATGAATAACATTAGAGCTAATGGTAGGGCTAGGGTTTTGTATAGGAATAGGGCTAGAGTTAGGGTTAGGGTTAGGGCTAGGACTAGGGTTAGTGTTTGGGTTAGGTTTAGGGTACAGGTTAGATTTCAAGCTAGGGTTAGTGCTAGGGTGAGGGTTAAGTAGAGAATTTTGTCTAGGGTTAGATTTATGGTTAAGGTTAGAGTTTGTTTTAGATTAAGGATAAGGTTATCTTTAGAGTTAGGTTAATGGATAGGATTAGATATCAGTTTAGGGTTAGGGGTAGTTTCAGGTTTAGGGTTAGTGTTAGCGTTTCAGCTAAGATTATCATTAGAGTTAGGGTAATGGAAAGGTTTAGATTTCAGGTTAGGGTTAAGGGTAGTTTTAGGTTTAGGGTTAGTGTTAAGGTTTGGGCTAGAGTCAGTGTTAGAGTAAGGGTTAGGGTTTATCTAGGGTTAAGGTTACAATGAGGGTTAGGTTTAGGGTTAGGTCTAGGTTTAGGTTTACAATTAGGATTAGAGCTAAGGTTATCATTTGGGTTAAGGTTCAGTTTATGGTAATGGGTAATTTTAAGATAGTATTAGTGCTAGTTTTAACATTATGATTAGGGGTAGGATTAGGATTAGCTTTAGGTATAGGGCTAGGGTTATTTTTAGGGTTCAGTTTTGGGTTTTTTTATGGTTAGGTATAAGGTGAGGGTTAGGGTTATTGTGAAGGTTAGGCTTAGGGTAAGGGATAAGGTTAGATTAGGGTTCGGGTTACACTTCGGGCTAGAGATGGACCTAGGATTAGGGCAAGGTTTTGTGTTAGGTTTAGAGCTAGATTCAGTGCTATGGTAATGTAAGGGTTATGTTTACGCTTATTACTAGGTATATTTTTAGGTTTAGTTTTCGGTTAAGGTCAGTTTTATAACTAAGTTTAGTGTTAGTGTCAGAGTCTGTGTTTGGATTAAGGTTAGGGTTAGGGCTAGAGCCAGAATTAGTATTGGTTAGGTCTAGAGGTAAGGTTAGTGTTTGGGATAGGTTAAGGGTTATCATTAGAACTAGAACTAGTTTTTTGTTTAGGTCTTGGTTAAAGATATGGCTAGATTCAGGATTAGGTTTAATTGAGGGACAGTGTTATGGTTAGGTTTAGATATTGGGTTATTGGTAGGGCTAGAGTTAGTGTTTGGTTTAGGTTCAGAGTCAGAATAAGGGTCAGGGTTAAGGTTAGAATTGGGTTATGGTTGTAACAAGAATCAGGGCTAGGGTTAGGACTAGTAATAGCATTAGGTGTTGCATTAGACTAACGATTAATTTTAGGAGTAAGTTTATCATTAGGGTTGGGGTTTGGCTAGGGTAAAGTATAAGGTTAGAGCTAGGGTTTGGGTTAGTGTTGGGGCTAGATTCAGGGTTAGGTTTAGGGTTAAAGCTAGGGTTAGGTATCAGATTTAGGATAGGTTTTTGTTAGCATTAGGATTAAGGTTACAGCTACTGTTTTATCTAGGGTTATGATTAGAACTTGTTTTTTGAATTAGGACCTGGTCTACTGTTACATTAACTTTTAGGCTTTGGGTGATGTTTAGAAGTAGGGTTAATGTCAGAGAAAGGTTCAGGGGTAGTTTGGGGTTAAGATTATGACTCAAATTATGGCTAGGCTTAGGGATAGATATAAGGTTAGGTTTTTTTTTAAAGTTTAGGGTTAGTGTTAAGGCTCAGTTTTGTTTTAGGGCTAAGCGTATGGTTAGTACTAGTTTTTAGGATTAACATTATGGTTAGGGCTAGTGTTAGGGTTAAGTTTAGGTGTAGAATTATGGTTAGATTTAGAGTTAGGTTTAGATATAGGGTTAGGACAAGGTGTAAGTTTAGGGTTAGGATTATTCTAGGCTATGGCTATGAATAAGGTTACAGAAAATGATAGGGTTAGAATTAGGGCTAGGGCTAGGGCTAGAGTTACAGTTAGTCTTAAAGCTAGGATTAGGTTTAGGTTTAGGTTTAGGGCTAGGGTTAGTGTTAGGGTTAGGGTTTGGGTTAGGTTTAACGTAAGCAATGGGGTTATAACTAGGTTTAGGTCTAGGGAAAGGGTTAGAATTAGGGTTAGGGTTATGATTAAGTCAAGATTTTGTGCTAGAATAAGAGGTAGTGTTTGTATTAGCTTTAGGGCTAAGATTAGGGCTAGGGCTAATTACTGGTCTAGGGTTACAGTTAGGGATAGGTTTTGGTTTATGTTTATGGTTAGGTCTAGTATAAGGTTTAGATTTAAGGTAAGGGTCAAGTTTACAGCTATGTGTATTATTAGAGAAACTGTTAGGCTTAAGGTTTGGTTTAGGTTAAGGTTCAGGCTTAGGGCTCGAATTACCATTAGGCTAAGAGTTAGGGTTATGGTAACGAATAGGCTTAGGATTAGGGTTCAGGTTAGTTTTAGGGCAAGGGATAGGTTTAGGGATTGCGATAGAATTAGGGTTAAGGCTAGGGTTAGCATTAGCATTAGGATTATAATTAGGGTAATGGATAGAATTAGAACTATGGTTAGGGCTAGGAGTATGATTAGTATTAGGGCTGGGGTTAGGGCAGGGTTTGAGATAGGGCTAGGGTTATGTTGAGGGTAAAGTTTAGGCTTTGAGCTATGGTTAGGTCTAAAGAGAGGCTTAGGGTTGGGTTTAGGGCTAGGGTTAGGTTTAGGTTTACACTTAGGGCTATGCTCAGGCCTAGGATTAGGGCTAGGTTTTGTGTTAGTTTAGGCCTAGGGTTAGGGCGATGGGTAATATAAGAGCTAGAATTATGATTAGGCTAGTTTTAGGGTTAGGGTTATGGCTAGGTCTAGTGTTAAGATTAGGTTTTGCTTAGGGTGAGGTTTGGAGCTAGGATTATGTTAGGGTCAGGGCCCGTGTTCAGGTTAGAGTCAGTGTTTGCTTTATTGCCAGAATTAGGACTAGGTTTAGTTCTAGGGGTAAGGTTAGTGTTTGGGTTAGGTTAAAGGTGATTGTTAGGGCTAGGGCTTGGTTGTTGCTCAGGTCTAGGGCTAGAGATATGGCTAGATTTAGGATTAGGTTTAAGTCTAGGGCTAGTGTTAGGTTTAGGTTTAAGTATAGTATTACCGGTAGGGCCAATGGTAGGGTTCAGTTTTGGGTTAGGGTCAGGGTTATACCTGCGGTTATCATTAGGCTCAGAATAAGTGTCAGGGTTAGGCTTTGTGTTTGGATTAGTGTTAGAGCTAGAACGAAGGTTTAGGGTTAGAACTAGGTTTAGCATTAGGTTTAGGGTTTAACTTAAGGTATTGGATAGGGTAAAATCTAGGGTTAGATCTAGGGTTAGGTATAAATTAGGGGTAGTTTTAGGGTTATTGTTAAAACTTGGGTTAGCACTCGGCTTAGGGCCAGGTTTTGGGTTACATTGGGGCTAGTGTTAGACCTACAACTATTGTATAAACCAGGGTTATAATTAGGGCTAATTTTGGGGTAAGTGTATGGCTCGATCAAGTGTTAGGGTTAGGGTTACCATTAGCTTGATATTTAGAGCTAGGGTTAGTTTTAGGGTCAGGGTCAGTGTTCGGGTTATAGTTAGGGTTAGGGTTAAACCCAGAATTATTGCTAGTGTTAGGTCTAGTGGTAGGGTTACTGTTTGTGTTAGGTTAAGGTTTATCATTAGGGCTAGGACTATGTTTTTGTTTAGGTAGGTATAGGGCTAGAGATATGGCTAGATTTAGGATTAGGTTTAGGTCTAAGGCTAGTTTTGGGGTAAAGTTTAGGTATAGGTTTATTGCTAGTGCAAGTTTTTGAGTTTGGTTTATGTTTAGAGTCAGGTTTAGACATACGGTTACCATTCGGGTCAGAATAAGTGTCAGGGTTAGGTTTAGTGTTTGGGTTATAGTTAGAGCTAGAAAGCATGCTAGGGTTAGGAATAGTAATAGGGTGAGATTTTGAGTTAGGCTAAGGATTAGGGTTAGGCCTAGGGTTCGCATTAGGATTAGGGTTAGCTTAGGGTAAGGAATAGGATTAGAACTAGAATTAGGGCTATGTTTTGGGTTAGGGTGAGGGCTAGTTTTAGGTTTAGGTTTAGGGTTAAAGCTAGGGTTAAGTCTTGCATTAAGGCTAGGTTTTGGTTAAAGTTAGGGCTAGTTTTAGAGTTATGGCCAATGTATGGTCTAGGGTTATTATTTGGGCTAGTTATAGGATTAGGGTTAGGACTAGGTCTAGTGGTAGGGATATGTAAAATGTTTAGAGCTAGGGTTAGTGTTAGGGTCAAATTCAAGGTCAGAGTAGTTTAAGGGTTAGGGTTTGGACTCAAATTAGGCCTAGGGTTAGGGCTAGGTGTAGGGTTAGGTATTGTTTTAGCTTAATTTTTAAAGTTAGGGCTATGGCTCAGTTTTGTTTTAGGGCTAGGGCTATGGTTAGGGCTAGTTTTAGGCTTAGCATTAGGCTTAGGGCTAGTGTTAGGTTTAGTTTTAGGCTTAGGGTTAAATTAAATTTAGATTTAGGGTTAAACCTAGGGATAGGTCTATGGCTAAGAATATGGCTACTTTTAGGTCTTGGTTTATGGCTAGGATTAGGGTTATGGTAAGGTATAGGTTTAGAACTAGGAATAGGGCTAGGGTGAGAGTGAGAGTTAGTCTTAGGGCTAAGTTTACATTTTGGTTAGTCATAGGGCTTAATTAGGGCTAGGAATAGGGCAAGGTTTACGGTTATATTTAGGCCTAGGTTTAGTTTTAGGCTTAGGGTTAGTGTAAATGATGGGTTTAGAGCTAGGGATAGGGCTAGGGTGAAGGTTATAATTTGGATTAGGGCTAGGAGTTCATTAGAGTTATGATTAAGGCTAGCTTTAGGGCTGGGATGAGGGCTAGAATTTGTGTTAGTGTTAGGTCTAGGATTAGTGTTAGGGCCAATGTCAGGTGTAGGGTTACAGTTAGGGATAGTTTTAGTGTTAGGTTTATGGCTATGTTTAGTGTGTTAGGTTTTGGGTAGGGGTAAAATTTAGAGCTAGGGGTATTATTAAGATCAGGGTCAGATTTAGGGTTTTGTTTAGGTTAGGAATTAGGGTTAGGGCTTGAATTACCATTAGGCTTTGGGTTGAGAAAACGATAGGGTTTTTTTTTTTTTTAGGGTTCAGTTTAGATTTAGCATAATGGATATGGTTACGGTTAGGGATAGGGTTAGATTTAGGCCTAGTGTTAGCATTATAATTAGGGTTATGTTTAAGGTAATTGAATAGTTTTAGAGCTAAATTTAGGGCTACGGTTATGGATAGAATTAGGGCTAGGGTTAGGGTCAGGGTTATGGGGTTCTTTTTTGTTAAGTTTAGGGATAGAATTATGGCTTAGGCAAATGTCATGTCGAGGATTATGGTTAGGGATAGTTTTATGGTTAGGTTTATGGCTAGGTCTAGTATAAGAATTAGGTTTAGAGGTAGGGCCAAGGTTAGAGCTAGGTATATTATCATGGGAAGGGGCAGAGTTAGGGTTTGGGTTCGGTTAAGGTTTAGAATTAGGGCTGGAATTAGCATTAGGGTTAGAGTTAGGGTAATGATAGGGTTAGATTTAGGGTTCAAATTAGGATTAGTTTTAGGATTCAGCTAGGTTTAAATTAATGTAAAAGGTTAGAGCTGGGGATAAGTTTAGTGTTGAGCCTTGGGTTACCATTACATTTATGGTTATGATAAGGGTAATGGATAATTTTAGAGCTAGTGATAGGGCTAGGTTTATGGTAAGAATTCTGGCTAGTGTTAGGGTAAAGTTTAGGGCTGTTTTCTGGGTTAGTGTTAGGTTTAGGGTTAGTTTTAAAGCTAGGGTTAAGGCTCACATTAGGGCCTGGTTATTGGTTGGTTAGGGCTTGAATTAGGGCTATGGTAATGTATGAACTAGTGTTGCAATTAGTGCTAGTTATAGGGTTAGGGTTAAGATTAAGACTAGGTCTAGTGTTACGGTTAGGTTCAGGGTTAGGTTGAAGTTTAGAGCAATGGGTATTTTTAGGGTTAGTTTCAGAGTCAGGGTTAGTTTTAGGGTTAGGGTTTGAACTCAAATTAGTGCTAAAGTTAGTACTAGTTGTACAGTTAGGGTTACATTTAGGTTAAGGGTTAGGGATATAGGTTGGTTTTGTTTTAGGGCTAGGGCTACAGTTTCAGCTAGATAATGGATTAGCATCAGGTTTAGGGCTAGTGTTAGGTTGAGGTTTTGTCTCAGGGTTAAGGTTAGATTTAGAGTTAGGGTTATATCTAGGGTTAGGACTAGGACTAGGGCTAGGGTTATGGTAACACTTATGGTTAGAACTGGGGATACGGCAAGGATGAGTATTAGATTTAGTCATAGTAGTAGTCTTAGGGTTAGGGTTAGGGTTACGGCTAAATTAGGGCTATAATTAGGACCAGGGTTAGGGATAGAGTTAGGGCTAAATTATGGCTAGTATTAGGGCTAGCTTTAGAGCTAAATTAGGGGTAGAATTAGGGGTAGAGTTAGTGTTAGGGTTAGGGCTACTTTAGGGCCAGTATTAAGGTTAGGGTTAATGTTAGGGTTTTACTAAAGGTTTGGACTAGAGTTAGAGTTATAATTGGTGTTAAGGTTAAGTTTAAGGGAATGGGTGGCGCTATAGCTATCTTTAGGGCTAGGGGGAGGGTTAGAAGTAGGATTAGGCCTAGGGTTATGGTTCAGTTTAGGATTAATGCTAGGTTTTGGGCTAGGTAAAGGACTAGGGTTTCTGTTAGGTTTATGACTAGGATCAGGTATAGGACTAATGTTAGGTCTAGGGTTAACTTTAAAAATCGTTTTAGGGTTAGGTTATGGCTAGGTCTAGTGTAAAAGTTAGGTTTAGATTAAAGGTCAGCTTTAGGTTTAAGATTATTATTAGGGTCAGAGTTAGCATTTGGTTTAGCTATAGGTTTAGGGTTAAGGCTCAAATTAGCATTAGGGTTAGGTTTAGGATTAGGGTAATGGATAGGTTTAGTTTAGGTTTCAGTTATTTTTTAGTGTATTGGATGAGTTAGGGTTAGCAATTGGGTTAGGGTTACCATTAGGCTTAGGGTTATGTTTAGTGTAATGGATAGGTTTAGAGGTAGCGTTAGGGCTTGGTTATGGTTTGGATTAACTCTAGGATTAGGGATAGATTTAAGGATAGGGTTTGGGTGTGATTTAGGGTAAGTTTTAGGATTAGTGTAAGTGTTAAGTTTAGGGCTTGGGTTATAGTTAGGTGAGGATAAGTGTTAGTGTTTAAGCTAGGTTTAATGCTAGGGCAAGTGTTAGTTTTAGGTTTAGGTCTAGATTCACATTTATGGTTAGAGTTGGGTTTAGTGTTAGGGATGGGGTTTTAATTATTTTTAGGGTTACGGTTAGGGTAATGGATGTGGTTCAAGCTAAAATTTAGGCTAGGTTTAATGTTAGGATTAGGGCTAGGTTAGTGATAGGGTTTTGTATAGAGCTAGGATAACGTTTAGTGTCAAGGTTAGGCTTTGAGCTAGAGTTAGGTCTAACTTGAAGCTTAGGTTTGGGCTAGGTTTAGGGCTAGGGTTAGGCTAAGGGTTATGCTTAGAGCTAAGTTTAGGCCTAGTATAAGGGCTAGGTTTTGTATTAGGTTTAGGGCTAGGGTTAGGACTATGGGTAATGTAAGTGCTAGGGTTATGTTTAGGGCTAGTTTTAGGGTTAGGGTTATGGCTAGGTCTAGTGTTAGGTTTAGGTTTTGATGTAGTGTCATGTTTAAAGCTAGGTTTAAAGCTAGGTTCAGTGTTATAATTAGGGTCAGATTTTTGGATAGGCTTCAGATTAGAGTTAGAGCCAGAATTAAGACTACATTTAGGTCTAGGGGTAGGGTAAGTGTTCAGTTTAGATTAAGGGTTATTGTTAGGGATAGTGCTAGGTTTTTGTTTAGGTCTAGGGCTAGAGTTATAGCTTTATTTAAAATAAGCTTTGGATCTAGGTCTAGTGTGAGGCTTAGGTATAGGTATAGGGTTACCAGTAGGGCTAGTATTAGGGTTTGGTTTAGGGTTAGGGTCAAGTTTAGACCTAGAGTTACTGTTAGGGTCAGATGAGGGTCAGGGTTATATTTAGAGGGAGAATGAAGGCTAGGGTTAAGACTTGTATTACAGTTAGAGTTTAAGTTAGGCTAAGAATTAGGATTAGGTGTACGGTTAGCATTTGGTTTAGGGTTTGGCTAAGTGTAAGGAAAAGGGTTAGAGTTAGGGTTAGGGATAGTGTTAGGATTAGGATTAAGGCTAGTATTATTGTTAAAGCTAGGGTTAGGGCTCGGATTAGGTGTAGAATTTGTGTTAGGGTTTGGGCTATGGTTAGGACAATGACTAAGGTATGAAGTAGGATTATGATTATGTCTAGTTTTAGGGTTAGGTTAAGGCTAGATATAGTGTTAGGGTTAATTTTAGATTAGGGTGATGTTTAGAGCTAGGATTAGTTTTAGGGTCAGTGTCAGGGTCAGGGTTAGTTTTAGAGTTAGTTTTATGGTTAGTTGTTGGGTTAGGGTTTGATTTAGGTTAAGGGTTAAGATTAGGGCTATGGCTTGGTTATTGTTTATGGCTAGGGCTAGAGATAGGGCAAGTTTTAGAATTAGCGTTACGGTTAAGGGTAGTGTTAGGGTTTGGTTTAGGCTTATTGTTACAGTTAAATTTAGAGTTAGGTTTAGATTTAGACTAGGCTTATATCTAGGATTAGGATTAAGGCTAATTATAGAACTAGGTCTAGAGCTAGGGCAAGACTTAGAGTTAGTCTAATGGTTAGGTTTAGGGTTAGGATAGGATTAAATAAAGGCTAGGATTAGCACCAGGCTTTTGGATAGGCCTAGCTTAGGGGTAAGGTTTAGGGTTATAGTGTGTTTTGGGGTATAGGATGAGGATATAGGTATGTTTAGCGCTAGGTTGAGGAATAGAATTATGGTTAGGTTATGGATAATGGTTCATGCTAGGATTAAGCCTAGGTTTAGGTCTGGGATTATGGCTAGGGATAATTTCAGGTCTAGTGTTATGGTTAAAAATAGTTTTAGGTTTAGGTTTCTGGCTATGTCTAGTGTAAGGGTTAGGTTTAGGTTTAGGGTCAGGTTTAGAGCTAAGGGTACTTTTCGGGTCAGGGTCATGATAATTGTTTTGGATAGTTTAAGGTTTAATGTTAGGGCTCAAATTAGCATTATAGTTAGGATTAGGGTAAACAAAGTGTTAGGTTTAGGTTTCAGGTTAGGTTAAGGGTAATGGATATGGTTAGGATTAGGGATACGTTTAGGATTAGCCCCAGGTTTAGCACTAGGTTTAGAGTTATGTTTAGGGTAATGGATAGGGTTAGAGATAGGGGTACACCCAGGGTTATTGTTAAGATTATTGATAGCGTTAGGCTTAGGGTTAAGGTTATGGTTAAATCTAGGGTTACGGCTAGGGTAATAGTTATGATTAGTTATAGGGTTAGGGTTAGGGGTAAATCTAGGGAGAGTGCTCAGAATAAGGCTAGATTTTGGGTTAAGTTAAGGCTAGGTTTAGGGTAAAGGCTAATATAAATACATGGGTTGCGATTAGGGCTAATTTCAGGGTTAGGGTTAGGGCTAGGTGTATTGTTAGGTTTAGGTATAGGGGTTAGGGTGATGTTTACAGCTAGGGTTAGTGTTAAGGTCAGAGTCAGGGTCAGGTTTAGTTTTAGGGTTTGGTTTAAAACTCGAATTAGGGCTAGAGTTATGGCTAAGTGTAGGGTAGGGCTTAGTTTTTATCAAGGGTTAGTGTTAGGTCTATGACTTGGTTTCATTTTAGAGCTAAGATTAGTGATAGTTTTAGGATTAGCATTATGTTTATTGCTCTGGTCAGGTTTAGGTTTAGGCTAACGGTTAGTGTTAGATTTAGAATTAGGGTTATATCTAGGGTTGCTGCTAGGGCAATGAATTGGGCTAATGTTAGACTTATGTTTTGGGCTAGGATTAGGGTTCCAGTAAAATATAAGGTTAAAACTAGGGTTAGGACTAAGATGAGAGTTAGTGTTAGTCTTTGGGCTAGGGTTAGGCTTAAGGGTAGAAATAGGGCTAAATTAGATCTAAGATTAGGGCTAGTGTTAGTGTTAGATTTAGGCCTAAGGTTATGGTTCAGGTTATAATTAAGGCTATGTTTAGGGCTAGGATAAGGGCTAGGGTTTGTGTTAGTGTTAGGGCTAGTATGATGGCTTGGGCTAATATCAGGTGTAGTGTTAAACTTAGGGATAGTTTTGGGGTTTGTTTTAAGACTAGGTCTAGTGTAAGGGTTGGGTGTAGGGTAAGAGTGGAATTTAGAGCTTGGGGAATTATTAGGGTCAGTGCTAGGGTTAGGGTTTGGTTTAGGTTTGAGTTTAGGGTTTGGGCTTGAGTTATTGTTACGGTTAGGGTTAGGGTTAGGGTAATGATTGGATTAGGTCTAAGGTTCAGGGTAGATTTAGGGTAATTGATAAGTTTGAGGATAGTGATATGTTTAGGGTTAGGCCTATGGTTAGGGTAAGGGTTATGTTTAGGTTAATGATACAGTTAGACTTAAAGTTAGGGAGAGGGTTATGTTTAGAATTAGGTCTTGATTTAGAGTTAGGGTGTGGGTTAAAACTAGGGTTTGGTTAAGGTTATGTTTAGTGTAATTATTAGGTTTTGAACTATTGTTAGGGCTAGGCTGAGAGTTAGATTTAGGATTAAGTCTAGGGGTAAGATTCGGGTAGGTTTTGTGTTTTGGTTATGGTTAGGATTTGACCTAGAATTAATGGAAAGTTCAGTAAAAAGGCCAGGGTTAGTGTTAGGGTTTTGGATAGGGTTAGATGTAGAACGAGGGCAAGGGTAAGGGCTATTAATAAGGTTGGTGTTTTGGATAACCTAATGAATAGGTAAAGGTCTATGTTTACTCTTAGGTTTCTGGTTTTTCTTAAGGGATTGGTTTAGTGCCAGGGTTAGTGCTATGGTTATGGTTAGAGTTTGGGTTAAATCTAGGTTTAGGGCTCAGATTAGGCCTAGGTTTTGTGGTAGGGTAGGGCCAGTGTAAGGCAATGGCTAATGTGAGAACTAGGATTACCATTAGGGTTAGTTTTAGTGTTAGGTTATGGGTAAGGTTTAGTGTTAGGGTTAGGTTTAGTGTTAGGTTGATATTTATAGCTAGGATTCATGTTAGAATAGGAGTCAGGGTCAGGCTTAGTTTTAGGGTTAGAGTTAAGACTTGAATTAAGTCCAGGTTTACTGTTAGGGTTCAGTTTAATGTGTGGACGGTGTTTAGAGCTAGGGTGAGTGTTAGGGTATGAGTCAGCATCAGGGTTGGTTTCAGGGTTAGGGATTTTACTCGAACTAGGGCTAGGGTTAGGTCTATTAGTAGTGTTAGTGTTTGGTTTAAGTTGAGGTTTAGGTTTAGGGCTAACACTCGGTTTTCTTTTAGTCCTAATGTTAGAGTTAGAGCTAGTGTTAGTGTTAGGCTTAGGCTTAGTGTTACAGTTAAATTTAGAATTAGGGTTAGATCTAGGGTTTTGATAGAACTAAGGATAGGCCAAGGGTTATAGCTATGTTTATGGTTATGTTAAGGTATAGGGTTAGATTTAGGGATAGGGCAAGAGTTAGTCTTAGGGCTAGCATTAGGGTGAGGGTTAGAGATAGGGCTAAATTAGGGCTAGAATTAGGGCTAGGTTTAGTGTCTAGTTTAATCTTAGTGTTAGGGTTACAGTTAGGGTTAGGGTTAGAGTTTAGAGTTAGCATTTAGAGATTAGGTTTTGGTTAGGGCAAATTTTGTGGTAATGGATGGCTTTATAGCTAGGTTTAGAGGTAGAGTGAGGGTTATAATTAGGGTTAGGGCTGTGGTTACGGTTAGGGTTATGATTAAGCCTAGGTTTAGGACTAGGATGAGGACTAGAAAATGTTTTTTAGTAGGTTTTGTGCTAGGGCTACTTTCAGGTCCAGAATTATGGTTAAAGATAATTTTAGGATTAGGATTATGGGTATGTCAAGTGTAAGGGTTAGGTATAGGGTTAGTGTCAGGTTTAGAGCTAGGGGTATTATTATGGTCAAGTTCTGAGTTAGAGTTTGGGATAGGTTAAAGTTTAATGTTAGGACTTGAATTTGCATTTGTATTATAGTTATGGTTATGGTAATGGATAGAGTTAGAAATCAGTTTAGGGCTAGGGTTATGGTTATGATTAAGGCTAGGTTTGGGGTTCTGTTAGTGCTAGGGTTAGGGTTACAGCTAATGTATGTACTAGGGTTATGATTATGGCTAATTTTAGTATTATAGGGATAGGTTTACTGTTAGGTTTAGGTTTAGGGTTAGGGTGGTATTTATTCGTTGGGTTATTGTTATGTTCAGAGTAAGGGTCAAGGTTAGTTTTAGGGTTTGGCTTAAAACTCGAATAAGGGCTGAGGTTAGGTCAAGGTGAAGGGTTAGTAAAATTTTTAGGATTAGTGTTAGATTTTAGGGTTAGGGCTAGTGTTAGAATTAGGCTTAGGCCTCAGTTTAGGGTTAAATTTAGAGTCAGGTTTTTAATCTAAGGTTAGTGCTAGGGCTAAGGATAGGGCAAGGGTTAGGACTAGGATTTGGGATAGGGTTAGGTTTATGGGAAGGAATAGGATTCAGGTTTATATCTAGGGTTATTTTTACGGTCAGGTTCATGGTTAGGGTTTTGGTTAGATTAGGGTTTTGGTTTAGAGTAATGAAAGTGTTAGTTTTAGGGTTTAGGTTTGGTTTAGTGTAATGGATAGGTTTAGGGTAAGTCCAAGGGTTAGCTTAAGGGTTAGGTTTATTGTTATGTTAATTAATAGGTTTAGACATAAGGTTTAGACATAAGGGCTAGTTTTGGGTTAGGGTTAGATTTAAGTTTAGGGTTAAAGCTAGGATTATTACTCATTTTAAAGCTAGGTTATGGGTTAGGTTAGTTCTAGGTTTAAGGCTATGCTAATGTATGAAGTAGGGTTATAATTAGCGCTAGTTATAAAGTTAGGGTTAGGGCTAGGTCTAGTGTTAGGTTGAGGTTTATGGTGATGATTATGTTTAGAGTCAGGGTTAATGTTAGGGTAAGAGTTAGGGTCAGGGTTAGTCTTCGGGTTAGAGTAAGGACTAGAATTAGGATATGGTTAGGGCTAGTTGTAAGGTTAGGTTTTGGATTAGGTTACGGGTTAGGGTTACAGCTATGGCTCAGTTTTGTTTTAGCGCTAGGGCTAGTGTGAGGGCTAGTTTTAGGATTAGCATTAGCGTTAGGGCTAGTGCTAGGTTTAGGTTTAGGCTTAGGGTTAAGGTTGGACTTAGAGTTAGGGTTAGATCTAGAGTTATTACCAGGGACATGAATAGGGCTAGGGTTAGACCAAGGATTAGGGCTAGGATTAGGTTTCTAGTAAGAGATAGGTTTGGAAGTAGGGTTAGGGTTAGGGTGAGAATTAGAGTTAGTCTTTGGGCTAGGGTTTATGTTAGGGTTAGGGTTAGGGCTAAATTAGTGCTAAGATTAGGGCTAGGTTTAGTGTTAGGGTTAGGCCTATGGTTTGGGTTAGGGATAAAATTAAGGCCAGATTTAGGGCTAGGATAAGGACTAGGGTTTGTGTTAGGATTAGGTCTAGGATTATGGCTAGTGTTAATAATAGGTCTAGGGTTAAATTTAGGAATAGTATTAGGGTTAGGTTTATGGCTAGGTCTAGTGTAAGGTTTAGGTAGGGTAAGAGTCAGTTTTCTACCTAGGGGAATTATTAGGGTCACGGTTAGTGTTAGGATTTGGTTTAGTTTTGAGGTAAGGGTTAGGGCTTGAATTAGCATTCGGGTTAGGGTTACCATAATGATTGGATTAAGATTATGGTTCAGGGTAGGTTAGGGTCATTGATAGGTTTGGGGAAAACGATAGGGTTAGGGATATGCTTGGGTTAGCATTATGTTTAGGGTTATTTTTAGGGTAATGGATACAGTTAGAGTTAAGGTTATAACTAGGGTTATGGTTAAAATTAGGTCTTGTTTTAGGGTTAAGGTGAGGGTTAGAACTAGGTTAAGGGTTAGGGTTAGGGTTAGCATAAGTGTTAGGTTCTGAGCTATTGTTAGGTCTTGGCTGACAGTTGGGTTCTGCGTTAGGTCTAGAGATAGGATTATGGTAAATTTTGGATTAAGTTTGGGGTTCAAATTATACCCAGTTTTAGTGTTAGTGTCAGAATAAGGGTCAGGGTTAGGGTTATTTTTTGGGTTAGTGTTAGAGCTAAAATAAAGGCTAGGATTAGGAATATTAATAGGGTTAGGGTTTTGGTTAGTCTAAAGACTAGGGATAGGTCTAGGGTTACTCTTAGGTTTAGGGTTTCGCTTACGGTAAGAGATTGGTTTAGATCTAGGGTTACGGTTATGGTTAGGGTTAGATTTAGTGTTAAAACTAGGCTTATGACTCAGTTTAAAGCCATTTTTTGTTAGCATTAGGGCTAGAATTAAAGCAATAACTAATGCAAGAACTAGGGTTACCATTATGGTTAGTTTTAGGGTTAGGTTTAGGGGTAGTTTTAGTGCTAGGGTTAGGTTTAAGCTTAAGTGATATTTGTAGCTGTGGTTCATGTTAGGATAGGAGTAAGATCGGGGTTAGTTTTAGGGTTAGCATTAGGACTCGAATTAGGGCTATTGTTAATGTTAGTGTTCAGTTTGAGTTAAAGGCAGTGTTTAGATCTAGGGTGAGTGTACGATATGAATCAGGGTCAGGGTTAGTTTTAAGGTGAGGCTTAGGACTCAAATTAGGGCTAGTTTTTTGTCAAAGTGTGGTGTCAATGTTTGTTTTAAGTTAAGGTTTAGGGTTAGGGCTGGTGCTCAGTTTTGGTTTACTTCTAGGATTAGGGTTAGGGTTAGTTTTACTATTATTATTAGGGTTAAAGATAGTGTTAGTTTCAGGCTTGGGCTTAGGTTTAAAGTTAGATTTAGAGCTATGGCAAGGGCTGGAACTAACTTTAGGGCTAGTGTTAGGGCTAGTGTTAGGTTTATGGTTGCGGATAGGGATAGAACTGGGGATAGGGCTAGGGCAAGAGTTAGAGTTAGTCTTAGGTCTAGGGTAAAGATAGGATAACAGATAGAGCTAAATTTGGGCTAGGATTAGGGATAGGTTTTTGTGTTTAGCTTAAGCCTAGGGTTAGAGTTAGGGTTAGGTTTAAATTTAGAGCAAGGGATGACATTATAGGTAGGTTTGGAGGTTGGGTGAGGGTTAGAATTAGAGTTAGTTGTAGGGCTAAATATTGGGTTATGATTAAGGCTAGGCTTAGGACTAGGATGAGGGCTAGGTGTATTTTTAGGGTTAGGGCTAGGATTAGGTCTAGGGCTAATTTCAGGTCCAGAATTATGGTTAATGATAAATTCAGGGTTAGGTTTATGGCTAAGTCAAGGCTAAGGGTTAGGTGTTAGGTTACAGTCAAATTTAGAGCTAGGGGTTTTATTAGAGTCAAGGTAAGGGTTAGGTTCAGGATACGTTAAGGCTTCAATTTTGGGCTTGAATAGTGTTAGGATTAGGGTTAGGGTAATGACATGGTCAAAGTTAGGATTCATGTTAGGTTTAGGGTAATGGTAGGGTTATGATTTGGGATGGGGTTAGGTTTATGCTTAGGTTTATCATTATGGTTTTGGTTATATTTATGTTAATGGATAGATTTAGAGATCAGTTTAAGGCTAAAATTATGGTTACAATTAGGGCTAGTGTTAGGGTTAGGTTAGGTTTAAAGCTATGGTTAGGGCTCTGATTAGGTTCAGGTTTTGGTCTATGTTAGGGCTAGGGTTAGAGTTACAGCTAATGTAAGTACTAGGTTTACAATTAGGGTTAGTTTTAGGGTTTTAGTGCTAGGTTTAGTGTTAGGGTTAGGTTTACTTTTAGGGTAATGTTCGGAGCTAGAAGTGTTAGGGTCAGTGTCAGGTTCAGGGTTAGTGGCAGGGTTCAGCTTCCAATTTGAATTAGGGCTAGGTTTAAGTCTAGGTGTAAGGTTAGTTTAATATTTAGGGTTAGAGCTATGGCTCAGTTTTGTTTTAGAGCTAGTTCTAGTGTTAGGTCTCGATTTAGTATTAGTGTTATGGTTTGGGCTAGTGTTAGGTTTAGGCTTAGTCTTCAGGTTATGTCTAGATTTAGAATTACATTTTGCCTAAGGTTAGTACTAGGGATAAAGATAGGGAAATGTTTAGCACTAGCAGTAGGGTTAGGGCTAGGGTTAGGTTTATGGTAAGGGATAGGGTTAAAATGAGTGATAGAGCTAGTATGAGAGACTTAGTCTTAGGGCTAGGGTTAGGGTTTGGTTTAGGGATAGGGCTAAATTACGACTAGGTTTATTTTAGGGCTAGGGTTAGGGCTATTTTAGGATTAGGCTTAGGTTTCGAGTTAGGGTTAGATTTAGAGATAAATTTTTACCTAGGGTTAGTGCTAGGGCTAAGGATAAGGCAAGGGTTACCACAAGGGTTAGGTTTAGAGTTAGGATTTAATTTAGGGTAAGGGATGTGGTTACAGCTAGGCTTACGGTAAGGGCGATGGTTAGTATTAGGTTTAAAACTAGGGTTAGGGTTAGGGTTATGATCAAGGCTATGTTTAGTGCTATGATGAGTACTAGGTTTTGTTTTAGGGTTAGGGATAGTATTAGGGCTATGGCTAATGTCATGTCTAGGGTTACAGTTAGAGATATATTTTGTGTTAGGTTTATGGCTTGGTCCAGTGTAAGGGTTAGATTTTGGTTTGGGTAACGTTTAGATCTAGGGTTATTTTTAGAATCAGGGTGAGGATTAGGGCTTTGGTTAAGTTAGTGTTTTGGTGCAAGTCTCAAATTTAGTGTTATATTTAGGGTTAGGGTAATGACAGGTTTAGGTTTAGGGTTTAGGTTTGGTTTGGTGTAATGTATAGAGTTAGGTTTAGGTTATCAGAAGGTTAGCGTTATCTTTATGGTAATGGATAGGGTTAGGCCTAAGGTTTATGGTTAGGGTATGTACAGGATTAGGGCTAGTGTGTGGGTTAGGTTTAGGTTTAAGTTTAGGTTTAAAGCTAGGTTTAGGACTAGGATTAAGGCTAGGTTATTTGGGTTAGGTTAGGGCTAGGGTTGAGGCTACCACTAATGTATGAAGTAGGTTTATCATTAGAGCTAGTTACAGAGTTAGAGTTAGGTCTAGTTCTAGTGTGAAGGTTAGGTTTATGGTGATGATGATGTTTACAGTCAGGGTTAGTATTAGGGTCAGAGTCAGGGACAGGGTTATTTTTTGGGTTAGGGTTAAACTATAATTAGGGATAGGGTTAGAGCTAGGTGTAGGGTTTGGGTTTGGTTTAGGTTAAGGGTTAAGTTTAGGGCTATTACTTGGTTTTGTTTTAGGGCTAATATTAAAGTTAGGACTAGTTTTACAATTAGTCTTAGGGTTAGGGCTAGTGTAAATGTGAGATTTCAGCTTAGGTTAAAGATTAGGGATAGGAGTAGAGTTATGGCTAGATTTAGTCTTAGGTTGAAGATTAGATCTAGAGTTAGGTTTAGATTTGGTTTTGAGATAGGGCTAAGTATAGGGCTAGGTTAGGGCTACATTTAGGGCGAGGTATATGGTGATGGTAAGGGATAGGGTTAGAAGTAAGTATAGAGCTGGTGTGAGAGTTAGAGTTAGTCTTAGGGCTAGGGTTAGGATTAATGATAGGGGTAAATTAGGGCTTGAATTAGGGCTAGGGTTAGTGTTAGGGTTAGGCCTAAGGTTAGGGTTAGGGTTAGTGTAAGGTTTAGGGTTTGGGTTAGGTTTAGGGTAAGGGATGAGAATATAGCTAGTTTTAGGACTAGGGTGAGAATTAGGGTTAAGTTTAGGGTTAACGTTAGGGTTATGATTAAGTCTAGGACTATGGCTAGGATGTGGGCTAAGTTATGTATTAGGGTAAGGGCTAGGATTAGAGCTAGGGCTAATGTCAGGTCTAGGGTATGGTTAGGTATAGTATTAGGGATAGGTTTATGGCTAGGTCTATTGTAATTTTTAGGTTTCTGATTAGGGTCAGGTTTAGAGCTATGGGTACTAGTAGAGTAAGTGTCAAATTTACGGTTAGGTTTAGGTTAAGTTTCAGGTTTAGGGCTCAAATTAGTCATATGTTTAGGGATCAGATAATGACACAGTTAGATTTAGTGTTCAGGTTCAGTGTAGGTTAATGGATAGGGTTAAGACTAGTGCTAGCATTAGGGTTTTGCCTATGTTTAGCATAAGGATTATAGTTATCTTAGGGTAATGAATAGGGTTAGAGCTAGGGTTAGAGCTAGGGTTATTGTTAGGATTAAGTCTAGGGTAAGGCTTAGGGTTATAGTTAGGGCTAGGGTTATTGTTGGGGTTAGCTTTAGGGTTAAAACTAAGGTAGGTCTTGGATTAGTGCTAGCTTTTGTGATAGGTTAGGGATATGGCTAATGTAAGAACTAGTGTAATGATTAAGGCTGGTTTTATGATAAATGTTAGGGCTAGGTGTAGTTTTAGGTTTAGTTTTAGCGTTAGGGTGAAATTTAGAGCTAGGGTTATTGTTATTGTCAGGCACAGTTTTCGGGTAGGGCAATGGTTGGGTTTAAAGACAGAATTAGGATAAGGGTTAGCTCTTCATGTAGGGTTAGAGTTTGTGTTAGGTTAAGGGTTACTGTTAAGGCGAGGTCTAGTTTGACTTTAGATATAGAGCTATAGCTATGGCTAGATTTAGAATTAGATTTAGGTTTAGGGCTAGTGTTAAGGTTAGGTTTAGGTAAAAGTTTAGCATTAGGGCTAGTGTTAGTGTTCAGTTTAGAGTTAGGTTTAGATATAGACCTAATATTAGTGTTAGGGACAGAATAATGGTCAGGAATAGGGTTAGTGTTTAGGTTATGGTTATATCTAGAATGAAGGCTTGCTTTAGGACTAGTAATAGAGTTAGGTTTTGGTTAGGCTAAGGATTAGTGCTATGAGTATGGTTAGCATTAGGGTGAGGGTTTGGCTTTGAGTAAGGGATACGGTCGGAGCTAAGGTTAGGACTAAGGTTAGGGTTAGGTTTAGGGTTAAAGCTCGTGTTAGGGCTTGGATAGGGCTACTTTTGTATTAAGATTAGAGCTAGTGTTATGGTTATGGCTATTGTAAGAAATAGGGTTACTATTAGGGTTAGTTTAAAGGTTAAGTTTCGCGGTAGGACTAGTGTTAGCATTATGTGTATGGCTAGCATGATGTTTAGAGCTAGGTTTAGTGTTTGGATATGATTCAGTGTCATGGTTAGGTTTAGTGTTAGGTTTCAAATTAGGCCTAGGCTTAGAGCTGGTGTAGGGTTAGGGTTTGGGCTAGGGTAAGGGTTAGTGTTATGTGTATGGCTCAGTTTTGTTTTAGGACTAGGGCTAGGCCTAGGGCTAACTTTAGAAATAGCATTAGGGTTAGAGCTAGTTTCAGGTTTAGGTTGAGACATCAGTTTAGGGTTAGTTTTAGAGATAGGTTTCAATCTAGAGTAGTGCTAGGGCAAGTGTTAGGACTAGGGTTAAGCCTTGGGTTAGAGTTATGATAAGGGATAGGGTTAGAAGTAGGGATATGTCTTGTGTGAGAATTATAGTTAGTCTTAAATTTAGGGTTAAGGTTAGTGTTATAAATAGGTCTATATTATGGCTAGTTTAGGGCTAGGTTTAATATTAGGGTTAGGGCTAGAGTTAGGGTTATGATTAGAGCTAGGGCAATGGTAAGGTTTAGGGTAAGGGTTATGGCATAAGTTATGGTAAGGGCCAGGAGGAGTGTTAGGTTTAGTGTTAGGTCTAGGTTAGGGTTATGATTATGTTTAGGGTTAGGGTTGAGGTTAGGGCTAGGGTTTTCATTAGGTTTAGGGTTAGTTTTAGAGTAAAGTATTGGATTAGATGTAATATTCGATTTAGGATTAAGTTTAGGTTATGGTTTAATTTAGGTTCAGGGATAGGTTTAGTTTTGATTTATGGTAAGGTTTAGGGTTAAGTAGGGTAGGATTAGTGTTAGTGTTAGGGTTAGGGTTCATGTTTTATTTAGTGTTAGGGTTGGTGTTAGAATTAGGGTTAGTGTTAGTGATAGGGTTAGGGTTAGGGATAGGGTTAAGGTTAGGGTTAGCATTAGTGTTCGGTTTAGGGTTAGGTTTAGGTTGCAGACTAGGGTTAGGCTAAGTATTAGGGTTAGGTTTAGATTTAGGGTTAGAGTTAGGGTTACAGTTCAGATTACGGTTATAGTTAGGGTTAGGATTTGTGTTAGTATTACTGTTATGGTTAGTGTTAGGTTTAAGTTTAGGGTTTGGTTTAGCCTTAGTCACAGTGTTAGGGTTGGAGTTAGGATTAGTGTTAGGGTTAGAGTTAGGGTTAGTGTCACTCTTTGTGTAAGAGATAGGTTTAGGTTTAAGGTTAGGGCTATGTTTAGCATTAGGGTTAGGTTAGATTCAGGGTTATGAGGTGGGTTACGATTTATATTAGTGTTAGGATTAGGCTTAGGTTTAGTTCTACGGTTAGGGTTAGGTTTAGGGATAGGCTTATGGTTAGGGTTAGGGTTAGTGTTAGGTTTAGTGTTAGGATTAGTGTTAGGGTCCTGTTTATGGTTAGTTTTACGTTTACTTTAAGGGCTCTGGTTAGTATTAGGGTTAATATGAGGGTATTGGTTAGGATTAGTTTTAGGGGTTGGGTTAGTGTTAGGTTTAGGGTTACGGTTGGGGTTAGGGTTATGTTTAGTGTTAGTTTTAGGGATAGTTTTCGGATTATGGTTAGGAATAGTTTTTTTATTAGGTTTAGGTTTAGGGTTAGGGTTAGGGTTAGTGTTAGGGTTAAAGTTAGGGTTAGAGATATTGCTCATGTTAGGGTTAATGTTATGGATAGATTTTGTGTTAAGTTTAGGGTTAGGGTTAAAGTTATGTTTAGGAATAGGCATAGAATTAGGTTTAGTGTTAGGTTTAGGGTTAGTTTTAGGGTTACAGGAAGGGTAATGGTTAGTTTTAAGGTTAGAGTTTTAGTTTGGGTTAGGATTAGTGTTAGGGTTTGGGTTAGGATTAGGTTTAGGTTCAGTGTTAGTGTTAGAGTTAATTAGAGTGTTATGGTTGGCTTTAGGGTTAGTGTTATTGCTAGGGTTAGGGTTACTATTACGGTAAGATTTAGGTTTAAATTTAGGTAAGGGTTAGGGTTAAAGTTAGGGTTAGTGTTAGGGTTAAGGTTAGGGTTGAGGTCAGTGTTAGGGTTAGGGTTAGTTTTAAGGTCATGGTTATTGTTCGGGTTAGGGTTAGATTTATGGTTAGTGTTAGAGTTACAGTTAGGATTTGTGTTAGTGTAATGGTTAGATGTAGTGTAATCATTAGGGTTATGATTAGGATTAGGGTAAGGGATAGGATTAGTGTCAGTATTAGGGTTTTTGTTAGAGACAGTGTCAGGATAGTGTGAGGGTTAGGGTTAGAGTTAATGTTAGGGTTAGGGTTAGGGTTACCTTTAGTCTTAGTGTTAGGGTGACGTTTTGTGTTAAAATTAAAGTTAGGGTTGGAGTTAGGATTAGTGATAGGTTTAGGGTTAGGGTTAGTGTTAGGTTCAGTGTTAGAGTTAGGTAAGGGTTAGGGTTGGATTACGTTAGGGTCACGGTTATGTTTTAGGTTAGGGTTTATGCTAGATTTAGGGTTAGGTTTAGGCTTAGGGTTTGGTTTAGGGTTAGGATTAGTAATAAAGTTAGGGTTTGGGTTTATTTTAAGATTAGGGTTAGGATTAGTGATAGGGTTAGTATTAGGGTTAGGGTTAGGGTTAAGTTTATTAGGGTTACAGTTAGGGTTAGGATAGCATTTGGTTTAGTGTTAGGGTTAAGGTTAGGTTTAATGTTGGGGTTAGTGTTAGGGTTAGAGTTATGTTTAAGGTTTGTTTTAGGGTTAGGTTTGGCAATTAGGATAGGATAAGTGTTAAGGATGCAATTAGGGTTATGGTTAGATTTACTGTTAGGGTAAGGGTTAGGTTAGGTTTAGGGTTAGGATTAGAGGTAGTATTAGAATTAGGTTTTGGTTAGTGTTTGGGATAGGGTTATGGTTAGGTAAGGGTTAGGGTTTGGGTTAGGTTAGGGTAAGTGTTATGGTTTGGTTTAGGATTTGTATTAGGGTTGGTTGGAGTTAGTGTTAGTGTTAGTGTTAGGATTTTTGTTAGTGCTAATTTTAGGGTTAGTTTTATGTTTAGGGTTAGGGTTAGGTTTAGGGCTAGTTAGTGTTAGGGTTAGGGTTATCGTTAATGTTAGATTTAGGAATAGGGTTTAAATTAGGGTTAGTGTTAGTGGTAAGTTTAGAGTTAGGGATCATGTTAGAGTTAGGGTTATGTTTATGGTCAGGGTTAGTGTTATGGTTATGGTTAGGGTTAGGGTTAGTGTTACGATTAGGGTTAGTGTTAGTGTAAGTGTTAGAGTTAGAATTAGGGTTAGGGTTAGTTTTAGAGTTTCGTGTAGGGTTAAGATTAGTGTTAGGGTTAGTTTTAGGCTTAGGATAATGGTTTGTGTTAAGGTTAGGATTACGTTTTTGGTTACAGTCAGGATTAGTTTTAGAGTAAGAGTTAAAATAAGGCTTAGGGTTAGTATTAGATTTAGTGTTTCATATAGGGTTATGGTTAGACATATTGTAAGTTATAGGGTTAGGGTTGGGGTTACGGTTAGTGTTAGGGTTAGTATTAGGGTTAGTGATAAGTTTACTTTAGGTTAGGTTTATGGTTAGGTTTAGGTAAGGGTTAGGGTTAGGGTAAAGGTTCTTGTTAGAGTTATGGTTATTGTCAGGGTTTGTGTTAGGTAATGGTTAGGGTTACGGTTCGTGTTACCATTAGGATTAGTGTTAGAGTTAAGGTTAGTTTTAGGTTTAGGGTTTGTTTTAGCATTACTGGTAGAATTAGTGTTAGTGTTAGGTTTTGGGTTAGATTTTGGGTTAGGGTTAGTATTAGGGATAGGATTAGTATTAGGGTTAAGGTAAGGGTTAGGGTTAGTTTAGGTTACGGTTATGGTTCATGTAAAGGTTAGGGTTAGTATTACTTTTAGGTTTAGGTTTAGGGTTAGGATTAGGGTAAGAGGTAGTGTTAGGGTTAGTGTTAGGTTTACCATTAGTGTTTGGGTTAGGGTTATACTTAAATTTAGGTTTATGTTCAGGTTAGGATTAGGATTAGTGTTTGGTTTAGGGTTAGGGTTAGGGTTAGGGTTGTTTAGATTTTGGTTTAGGTTTAGGGTTAGCCTTAGGTTTAGATTTAGGGTTAGCATTAGTATAAGGGTAAGGGTTAGTGTTAGGGTAGTGTCATGGTTAGTGTTAGGTTTAGGATTAGAGTTCATGTTAGAGTTAGGTTTAGGGTTCAGTTTAATAAAAGGTATAGTTTAAGGGTTAGGGTTAATGATAGGGTTAGAGTTGGGTTAGGGTTTAGGGTTAGTGATAGTTTTGCTGTTAATATTATGGTTAGGGTACGTGATAGTGTTAGGGTTAGGATAAGGATTAGTGTTAGTGATTGGGTTAGGGTTAGAGATAGGGTAAGTGTTAGGGTTAGGGTTAGGTATAGAGTAGGGCTAGTGTTGGGTTAGGGTGAGGGTTAGGGGTAGTTATAGGTTAGGTTTAGGGTTAGAGTTAGTGTTAGGTTAGGGTAAGGGTTATGGTTAGGTTAAGTTAGGGTTATGGTAAGAGTTAGGGTTTGTGTTATAGTGAGGGTTAGGGTTAGTTTAGAGTTTGGTTTAGGTTTAGGGTTAGGGTTAGGGTTAGGTTAAAATTAAGGTTTAGGGTTAGGTTTAGTGTTAGTGTTTATGTTAGTTTTAATGTTAGTGTTAGGGTTAGTTGTACGGTTAGGATTAGGGTTTCTTTTAGGGTTATGATTAGTGTTATGTTTAGGGTTATGTTTTGGTTAGGATTAGGGTTAGCTTATAGTTAGATTAGGGTATGTTAGGGTTAGGGATAAGATTAGTGTTAGGGTTAGGGTTAGTGTTAGGGTGAGCGTTAGGGTTCATGTTAGGTTTAGGGTTAGGGTTAGTGTTTGGTTTAAGTTTAGAGTTTGGTTAGGGTTAGAGTTTGTGTTAGTGTTAGGGTTAGGTTTAGGCTTAGTGTTAGTGTTAGGTTTAGGATTAGTGTTAGGTTTAGGGTTAAGGCTATGGTGAATGTTAGGTTTAGGTTTAGGGTTAGGGTTATCGTTAGGAGTAGGATTAGGGTTAGTGTTAAGTTTAGGGTTAATGTTACAGTTAAAGTTAGGTTTAGGGTTAGAATTTCTGTTAGGATTAGGAATAGGGTTTGTTTTAGGGTTAGTGATAGGTTCAGGAATAGTCTTTCAGTGAAGGTTAGGCTTAGTGGTATTGTTAGGTTTATGGTTTGTGTTAGAGTTATGGTTATGGTTAGTGTTAGGTTTACTGTTAGGTTTAGGATTAGGGTTATAGATAGCTTAGGGTTAAGTTTATGGTTTGGGTTAGGTTTGTGTTTGGATTAGGGTTAGGGATAGGGTTACAGTTACACTAAGTGTAGGTGTTAGAATGAGGGTTAAGATTTGTGTTTGTTTTGGGGTTAAGGTTAGAGTTACGCTAAGTGTAGATGTTAGAGGGAGGGTTAGGATTTGTTTTAGGGTTATGTTTAGGTTTATGGTTAAGGTTATGTTTAAGGTTAGTGTTACAGTTCAGCTTTGTGTTAGGATTAGGTTTAGGTTAGGGTAAGGTTTTGGGTTAGGTTAGAGTTAGGGTTATGGTTAGGGTTCATGTTAGGGGTAGGGTTAGGGTTAGTGATAGATTTAGATTTACGGTTAGGGTTAGGGTTAGGGTTAGGGTTTGGGTTAGGATTAGCCTTAGGGTTACTGTTAGGGTTAGGGTTAGGTTTAGTGTTATTGTTAGGTTTAGTTTTAGGATTAGGGTTCGTGTTAGAGTAGGGTAGGGATTAGAATTTGTGTTAGGTTTATTTTATGCTAAGGGTCACTAATAGGGTTAGGGTTGGGATTAGGGTTAGGGTTAGTGTTAGGTTTAGGTTTTTGGTTAGGGTTATGTTCGGGTTAGTATTAGGATTAGAATTAGGTTTAAAATTAGTGTTTCAATTAGTGTTATATTTAGGTTTAGTTTTAGTGTTAGGTTTAGGGTAAGGTTTTGTGTTAGATTCGGGGTTAAGTTTAGGGTTATTGTTAGGTGTAGGTTTAGTTTTAGCCTTAGGGTTACTGTTAGGGTTAGTGTTAGGTTTAGGGTTAGGTTTAGTGTTAGGGTTAGTGTTATGGTTAGGTTTAAGTTAGGATTTTGGTTTGTGTTACCTTTAGGTTTAGGGTTAGGGTTAGGGTTAGTTTTAATGATAGTGTTAGGATGAGTTTAGGGTTAGGGTTAGTGTTAGGATTTGTTTTAGGGTTAGGTTTAGGGTTCGTGTTAGGGTTATGATTAGGGTTAGGTTTCGTGATAGGCTAAGGTTAGTTTTAGGTTTAGTGTTATGGTTTGAGTTACTTTAGAATTAGTCTTAGGGATTGGGTAAGGTTTAGGGTTAAGGTTAGTGTTACTGATAGTTTTAGGTTTAGGGTTAGGGTTAGGTTTAATATTAGGTTTGGGTTAGGATTAGGGTTAGGATTAAGGTTAGGTTAAGGTTAGGGTTATGATAAGGGTTAGGTTTTGTGTTACAATTAGGGATAGGTTTAGGGTTAGTGGTAGTGTTAGGGTTAAAGTTAGTATAGGGTCATGGTTAGGGTTAGGTTAAGGTTTAGGTTTAGAGTTATGGTTAGAGTTAGTGTTAGAGTAGAATTATGGTTAGGGTTAGGGCTAGGATTTGGGGTAGGGTTAGTGTTTGGTTTAGGATTAATGTTTGTGTTAGGGTTACTGTTAGGTTTATGTTTAGGGTTTCAGTTACAGTTAGGATTCAGTTTAGGGTTAGGTTTAGGTATAAGGCAGGTGAGAATCAGGGTTAGAATTAAGATTAGTGTTAGGGTTACTGTTAGAGATAGGGTTAGCAGTAGTCTTAATGTTAGGTTTAGGGTTAGGGTTAGTGTTATAATTAGTGTTATGGCTGGGGTTAGGCTTAGGTTTAGGGTGAGTGAAAGTGTCAAAGTTAGGGTTAGGGTTAGTGTTAGTGTTAGAGTTAGGGTTAAGTTTTGTGTTAGGGTTAGGTTTAGTTTTGGTGTTAGTGTTAGTTTTAGGGTTAGGTTTAGGGTTTGTTTTAATGATAAGGTTAGTGTTAGTGTTAGGGTTCGTGTTAGGGATATGTTTATGGTTAGTGTTAGGTTTAGGTTTATGGTTAGGTTTAGTGTTAGTGTTACTGTTAGAGTTAGGCTTAAGTTTAATATTTGGGTTAGGTTTAGTATTAATTTCAGGGTTAGTGTTAGTGATAGGGTGAGGTTAAGTGTTAGTATTAGTATTCAGATT